>NC_073307.1:83404019-83728305 GCF_027595985.1 Sorex araneus
AGAAGTTGCTTAATATACTTTCCCCATATTAACACCTGTTAATGTATTTGAAAAGTACTTATCAAACACAAATGACTATAATGTTAATATGTATAGAATTATGTTGATTTTAATACATTATATAATTATACATATTATAAAATAAACTTATTGTACCTTCAACTATAAAAAATAAAGAAAATGGTACCTTCAACTGTAAAAAATAAAGAAAATGGGAAAAAGGAAGTCATGGGGAAAAAAAAGAAGAAAAGAATATATATGTCAAAGGCCAGGAAGACTGGTCCATGGTTGTAAGCTTGCCAGAAGTGTCGTGGTGTGTGTGTGGTGGGGGGCGGAGGGTGACTGGAGGAAAAGGGGGGGAAGAGGGCAGTTAGGATAGAGAATGACAATGATAGTTGGAAATGATTAATCTGGACAGGAACTGAGTGCTGAAGGTAGGTAAAGGAATATGTGTGATAACCTTGAAACTGGGGACATTGGTGGTGGGAAATGTACCCTGGTGAAGGGATAGGTGTTGGAACATTTTATGACTGAAACCCAATCACGAACAGCTCTGTAACTGTATCTCATGATTAAAATGTATCTCAATTTAAAAAAATGTATGTTTCTGAGTCCAGGGGGGCTGGAGTGATAGCACAGTGGTTAGGGCGTTTGCCTTCTACACGGCCAACCCGGGTTCGATTCCTCTGCCCCTCTCAGAGAGTCCAGCAAGCTACCAAGAGTATCCTGCCTGCAAGGCAGAGCCTGGCAAGCTACCCGTGGTGTATTCGATATGTCAAAAACAGTAACAAGTCTCACAATGGAGACGTTACTGGTGCCCGCTCGAGCAAATAGATGAACAGCGGGCTGACAGTGGCAGTGACAGTGGGTCCAGGGATCGTATTTGTCCTAATGAGACCCTGAGCTCAATCCCCAGCCAATAAACAAATGTGTTTGAAATCACCTTGAAAAATTTGGACATTTAAAAAAATATTTCAAGCAAGGAGCCAGAGAAATAGCTGCATGTGCGGGACAGCACATGCTTTGCTGGCTTCTGTTGGATTCTATTGGATTCTATTCCTAGAACTATCCAGTCCCCTGAGCATAACCAAGTCCCTGACCACCAACAGTGTGACTCAGTACAGGGATTAAGGCACTTGCCTTGAGCACAATTGTTCTCAGTTTGATCCCTGACATTATATATGATCCCTGAAGTGAACTCAGAGCCAGGAGTAAGCCCTGAGCACCATCAAATGTGACCACCAAACTTCTCTTTAAAAATTCAGATGTAAATCCAAAACATATAAGAAACTGGTAAAATTTTACAAGAAAAGCAAAAACATGCTAACCCATCAAAAATGGGGAGAAGGCTGAACAGAAGCTTCCTCGAAGAAATACAAATAGCCAAAAGGCACATGAAAAAGTGCTCTACATCACTAATTATTAGGGAGGTGCAAATCAAAACAACAATTAGATATCGTCTTATGCCACAGAGACTGGCACACACCAAAGAGAACAGCCAGCACTGACGTGGATCAGAGAAAAGGGACTCTAACTCACTGCTGGTGGGAACGCCAATTGGTCCAGTCTTTTTTGGAAAACCTTATGGTCATTCCTCAAAAAACTAGAAATTGAGATTCATATGACCCAGCAATACTGCTTCTGAGAATGTACTCTAGTAGGTCAAAAACACAATGCAGAAAAGCCATCTGCACTCCTATATTCATTGCAGCACCATTCACAATAGCCAGAATCCGGAAACAACCTAAGTGCCCAGGAGCAGACGAGTGGATAAAGAAACTATGGTACAGCTATACAATGAAACACCACGCAGCTGTCAGGAAAAAGGAAGTCATGAAATTCCTTATAAATGGATGGACTTGGAGAATATCTGCTGAGTGAAATGAGTCAGAGGGAGAGGGACAGACATAGATTGATGGCAATTATTTGCGGGATATAAAGCAAACAAAGCCTATCATGCGAATAATACACAAAGACACTAGAAACAAGAGCCAGGCGGTCTGATCTATAGTACGAAGATTGCCACAGGGCATGGGGAAGGAGTGCAGTTAGGACAGAGAAGGGACCATTATGGCAATGATACTTGGAAATGATCACTCTGCACAAGAGCTGAGTGCTAGAAAGAGGTAGAGTGATATGCATGATACCCTTGAAATAACAGCAAACCACAATGCCTAAAAGGGAAAGAGAGGCAGAGACAGAGAGACAGAGAGAGAGAGGGAGAGGGCAGTGTCTGCTATAGAGGCAGATTGTGTGGGCAGGGCCGGCTGGAGAGAAACTGGGGACTTTGGTGGTGAGAAAAGTGCACTGGTAAAGGGATTGGTGTTGGAACATCGTGTGACTGAAACTCAATCACAAACAACTTTGTAACGGTGTCTCTCACAGAGATTTATTTAAAATTTAAAAATTAAAATAATAGGGGCTGGAGCGATAGCACAGCAGGTAGGGCGTTTGCCTTGCACGCGGCCGACCCGGGTTCGAATCCCAGCATCCCATATGGTCCCCTGAGCACCGCCAGGGGTGATTCCTGAGTACATGAGCCAGGAGTGACCCCTGTGCATCGCCGGGTGTGACCCAAAAAAAGCAAAAAAAAAAATTAAAATAATAAAAGAACATCTGACTTTCTCATGTCCAGATCTGTTTTTACGAAAGTTTTCTTTCGTCTCCCAGACTGCATGACTATACTCTCAACACTTCCTTTATAGACCTTATCGCTACTGTGATTATTTAGGCAGCCAGATGGTTCAATGTTTATTTCTCATGCTAAATTATCATTTCCCTGAAGGCAGAAGGTTGTATTTCTTCTCCACCCTGAATGTTAGCATCTATCATAATAATAAGTACGGTAATAGGATTTTTAAAGTCTTGAAAGAATGAATGAAAAATCAAACTAGTAACTATTAAAGTCTTGGCAAGAAGCAAATACTATATTTTCCCTCCAGGTGGAGACATAGACTTAATAAAGAGAGCTAGAATATCAAGAAAGCAGAAAATTCTGAGATCCACCATAATTTGTTTCTCAACACCCCGAAATCTATTCAAAGAATCCAATTTAATTTCTTTGCAAGTAGAACTCTCTAAATCTGTCTAGACAACCTACTGGTACCAGCAAATGGGCTTTACCATTGTTGATTTTCTTCCAGTAGGCAGCCTTAAAATCCCTGGTAAAGTAAGTCTAGGCCAATCTTGGTTTACTAGGTAATTGAGAAGCTATTGCCTACTTACTTGGAAAAAATAATCTCATGAATATGTAACAAATAGTATCATGTTATTTGTGTTTTTACTGTAACTTTTTCAAAATTATTCAAGTGATCTTTATGAAGTCTCAGAATCTTCTAAAATTATTCTAATAGTGTGACATGGTATCCTGTGGGCGCCAAAGCTAACTGTTAATAAAAGCTAATTTAAAAAATAAAGTGATTTATAAATTTCCCTGAGTTGTACAAAAAATAAAAAGGAAAAATAAAAGAGTGAAGCTTAAGCATTGAAGACACGTCTGCCCCTGAGCAGTTTCTGAAAGAAGCCCTTGTTCAACCCTGGTGACCCGTCTTGGGAGACAACGCCTGCTGCACGTTAAAACTGTTCTTTTCTCCACTGACTTTCTCTAGGACAAGGCTTAAGTGCATGAAAAGTTTGGAGAGGGAGGCCCACATTATTTTTTTGAAAAGAGGGGAGCTCTTTCTCTTTGCTCTATTCTAAAAGCTCCCTTTCCAATTTTCTTTTTAAATGTGCCTCTGACTTTTCTCTCAGGATCAAGTACATTGAGGCATTCTACTATTCCTGTATTTGATAGGTCAGTTCATTTTAGTTCAATTCAGCCTGTATTTATCTGAACCTTTAGTGTATTTTGGGATTGTGCTATGGGAGGGAGGATAAGTATAAAAAGTCAAAATCTCTACCTTGAAGGCGCTTACAATGTAATTGGGAAGGTTAGACATTTATTAGCATCCTTAAATATAAAAGAATATGAACATCACGTCGGTAAGAATATTTAGCTACCTTAAAAAACCACTTTCAACAAATGTGATTTAAAATTTGTAAACTTATCCCTTGGGACAGTTGGTGTTACTCTCATTCCTTGTACAGATTAGTAAAATGGGACTTAGATAAAGATCTTTGCTTAGACAAGTAAAGTAACTTGAGCTAGAATCAATAAAGAAAATTGGGTTCCTCTGGTATTGTCATGCTATTACATCGTATCTACAAGTCTCACAATAGAGATGTTACTGGTGCCCGCTCTAACAAATCGATGAACAACAGGACAACAGTGCTACAGTGCCACATCCTATCAAAAACAAGAAATGTACTATTAAGCAAGAATCTTAAAAAGAAAAACTTTGGGGCCAGAAAGACAATGAGTAGTTAAAGCACTTACCTTGCATGTGGAAGTTGACAATGGTTTGAATCCTGGCACCACAAAATGTACCCTGCATGCCACCTAGTATGACCCCTAAGCAAGAGCCAGGTGAGGGCCCTGAGGAACACCACAAAGGGTGGCCCTCACCTCAAGTGACAAACTTCAAAGAGAAAACACACTATTATATGAACATAGGAAAGTTATTTTCCCATTAGTCTAATATTTGTTACTATTTTTCCACACGACTTAGTTGATTTTATCAGTTGCTCTCTTTTGCTCATAAGGTATCTCATACTTCTTTTTATTTTCTTTTTCTTTAGTGATGGCAGAAGAACTTATTTGGAAAGAGTCACTTTTGATTTAAGTTGCTGTTCTGCAGACGGTTGTAAAAATTTTTGCCATTAATATTAGCCAAGAACCCCCGAAAGAAGAAAGATGAAGTCTTTCCAGACAAAAGAGAGTTCACTTCTTGCCAGAGGCAAAGGTTTCTTGTTACCGTTTAGAGGTTTCAAGGTAAAATTCTGTTCTCCAGAAAGCTGTCATTCTAGAGGATCACAAGCAAAATCAGGAAAGGGTCTGTAGTCAGCAGGGGAAGAGATGACTGTTTTCACTACAAACAAGAGTTGCCCAAAAGATTGTGGCCAAAGGTATAAAAGCCAGGCATTCAGCAAGGTATAAAAGCAAGACTATAAAAGCAAGCCACAGATTCTTAATCTGAAGCACCTAGATGGTATCTACCCACGGAGACAGATGCATGTTGAACACTGGTTTCATTACAAGCAAAACCAAAGTATCAATTCTCTGGTTCAAGTTTAAGCCCAGGTCTGAAAATAGAAGTACTAACTGTTCTGTCAGTCAATATCTTCTTTAGACCAGAACTGCAATTAGCATAGGAGATATCTGTCACTGTCACTGTCATCCCGTTGCTCATCAATTTGTTCGAGCGTGCACCAGTAACGTCTCTCATTGAGAGATAAGTCTCATTGAGAGACTTATTGTTACTGTTTTTGGCATATCCAATACACACTGGTAGCTTGCCAGGCTCTGCTGCACGAGCTTGATACTCTCGGTAGCTTGCTGGGCTCTTCGAGAGGGCGGAGGAATCGAACTCATGTCGGCTGCATGAAAGGCAAACACCCAACCGCTGTGCTATCGCTCCAGCCCAGGAGATATCTAATTATCCTAATTATCTAAAAGGCTTCTGAGAGATGTAACACATTTAAACAAGTAATACTTGTAAAGTTAGTTACAATCAAAATATGAAGAATAGCTATAAAATAAAAATACAGAAAATATGTAGAAATGGAGTAGGATGTTGAATACAAGATTCATTGAATATAATCAAAATACACCTGTGATTTTTGTTTTGTTTTCATCATTTTTAAAAATATCAATTGGTAGGGTATAATCTTCTCCTGCCATAAATGAAAATACTAGGTAGACCCACGAACTTTTTTATTCGTTCGTTGTTCATTGTTCAATAATTGAAGATGCTTGAACCAGGGAGATAGTTCAAAGGGCACTGCTGGGAGGGAGCCGTGAGCATGGAATAGGGAGCAGTTCCTCAGCACCTCTGATTTTGGTCCCCAAATCAAAATCAAATGCACACCATTATAATCCGTTTAAGTAAGAAAGGAGCCTTGATTAGTAATTAGAATGTTTCCAGTCTTGGGCTGGAGAGATGGTACAGCAGGTAGGGTAGTGTTAGGTAACATTGGTTTGTCCTTGCTCCTCCTCCAGGGGCTTAGGTTTATTGAGTTACTCCCACTACAGTGCTCCCAAGGAACACCAAATTCCATCAGGCACTCCTAATCCTATATTACTTTTCACTTTCCTTTATGTCCTTTCATGGTTTAGTAATGTCTTTTTTTGTATAGACACAGAAATACAGTTGATGCTATGCTTTTGTAACATGGGAGTTAATTGACTTCGAATAATATTTACTCCTGGGCATCCATCATATTTACTTGACTTAAACCTCAGTTGCCCTTACTTTCTAACACTCCCAAAAGGAGGGTTCCAGCGATGGACAAAGCATGGACCCAGGGCAAACTGCAAGCTACCCTGGCATCGGAAAGGGACAAGCTAAGGGCTATAAGAGGTATGAACTAAGAGTATGGTCATGAAACAGACTCTGACATGGTCCAAAAAGAAGTAGCTGAACAAGGACCCTGCTAGGGTTAGGAAAGACGAACCTAGGCTGAGGACTGTAGTCTGGAATATAGAGAGATGTTCCCAGGAATTGCCACTCTTTAAGCTTAATATATCTCTTTTACTATGTTCATATGAAATGACTAGAAATATTAGTAAGAAATAAATTTAATATGGTTGTTTAAATGGATTACTAGCTAAGCAAAGGAGAAAGCAAAATGCGCTGAGATGGAATCCCACCCTTGAGCAGATCTCCTAGTAATCTAGAGTGCTGAACCCCCGATGAGATTTTGTCCTTGTGTTAACCTCCTAGAAGAACTTCCCCAAGGAGTGGTTTCACATCTGTTTATTGTTATGATAATGTTCAACCTCACCTATGTGTACCTCCCACCCTTCACAATTTCCATATAACTATGCTGTAAGTGAGAAATAAGAATGTAATAAACGGTCATTGTCATTGATTACCAACTCGCCTGTGGCCCCATTCCTTCATTTGCTTCTGTTGTTCATTTGTCCATCACTGTCGGTTGGCTGGCTGGGGAAACGGTTTTCAGCCCCACGAATGAACCCACAGTTTGAACTCACAATAAAGTACTTACTTGCCTTGCATACAGTCAACCTGGGTTTGATCTTCCATACCACCCACGGTCCCTCAAGAACCACCAAGAGTGATCCCTGACACAGAGCTAAGAGGAAGCACTGAGCACCTGTTTCCAGTCTGAAATGATGATAAAATAATACTGTCTAAATCCTTTTTTTTCTTCACCTCCCCACGTGAGGTCTCCTGTGACTGGCAGATGCCTAGCTTCAGCTCTCTCCTTACTTCCTTCATCACCATCTAATTTTAGATCTGTGGAAAAAAAGAGGGCAGGACAGTTAAGGCAGCAGGCTTTTTGTTCATAGAACGCGTTATTTACCTCTTGGGTTCAACTCTTTCATCCTGTAAGAGGCTTTTAAAGTTCTTTGGACATTTCCACCATCAAATGCCTCTCACCAGGGTCCCTGGGTCTTAATAGACATAAGTAGTTACTGTAACAACTCCTGTGGGTTCTATGATACTTGTGTTCATCTCTTGCTTCTGGGCCTGGATCCCACCATACCTCTAGACAGCACTTTTGAACAGACTAAATGTAACTCCAGGCTGTCTTATATGTGATGCACTCTGGTCCAGGGAATTTTTTTCTACATTTATAGTCCTAATAAATCTGGGTGGTTCCCAATGCAGTCTACTGTCTTTTGTGTCTATCACCTTCTTTAATTTATAGGTGAGAGCTAGTGCAGTTCTCCAAGCTTTAAACTAAGAGGGTCAATTTCCAAACTGTTTGATCCCACAAAAATACATCTTTATGCTTGAGGAAAAATATGAGGCATTAGTATTGCTTCTTCATCTGGGCGGTACAGGAGTAGGAATTCCATACTACAATTTTCTCCTCAAGAAACTTCTGCAGTGACTCTTCCTGTCTGCACTCTTTATCTCACTGTGAATGCAGGACTGTCTTCAGTATTGAGTTAGTATATAAAATTTTCATTGAAATAATCTTTAATTATAATTCAGAATTTGCAAATCTGTCTTCCAACTTTTGTTAACAAGGGAATGGGTTTTTATGTCTGTCTTCTCTACACCACAGAGCCTAGAACACAGTAGGTATCCAGTCAATGTTTGATGAATGGATGCATAGATCTGAAACCTTTTGGTTTTTCAGTGAATTCTCAGGGATATGAAAAAATAATCTATGGATAACCTATTTTATAGGTAACCAAAATATTTTCTCCTAATGACTCTTTTATAAGATCTGTGAGTTTCCCATAATTTACATACTTAAGTATTTAACAGTCAAGAAATTTTGAGAGAGTATCTCAGACTTTCTGGATCTCTCTCATAAAAGACATGTATGTTGTTATTATTATTATCATTATATACTATTATTCTTAAACTTCCACATGCCTTTGCTTGGGGTCAGGTACTAATCCACACTTGACATTGTTTAGGGTCTACTTCTGGCTCTATACTCGGGTTACTTTCTCAGCAACGTTTGGGGACCATATGGTGCTGGGGATCAAACCAGGGTCTACCATATGCAAGACAGTGCCTTAATCTATGTACTCTTCATTTGTTTAGGACCACACTTAGCAGTGCTCAGGAATTGCTCCTGGCTCTGTGTTTAGGTATCACTTCTGGTGAGGCTTGGGGGACCACATGGGGTGCTAAAGATTGAACCCAGGTTTACCACATGCAGGGCAAGCTGTCCCCTGTGTTCTCTCTCTCTCTCTCTCTCTCTCTCTCTCTCACACACACACACACACATGTATTCTCTCTCCCTCTCTCCCTTTCTCTCCCCCACTCCCTCCCCCCTTTCTCTCCTTCCCTTCCTCCTTCTTTTCCTCCCTCCCTCACCATCTCTCTCCCCAATCCATGTACTCTTAACCCATTCTCTAGCCCACACTTCCCTTTTTTTTTGCTTTTTGGGTCACACCTGGTGATGCACAGGGGTTATTCCTGGCTCTGCACTCAGGAATTACTCCTGGCGGTGCTCAGGGAGACCATATGGGATGCTGGGAATCGAACCTGGGTCAGCGGCGTGCAAGGCAAACACCCTACCCGCTGTGCTATTTCTCCAGCCCCCCACACTTGCCTTTTAATTTAAAATAAAAAGATGTTGACATTCAGGGAGATAGCCCAAGACATAGAGAAAACGCACAGTGTATACAAAACAATGAGTTTGATTCCCAGTGCCACATGGTACCCAAGCACCACCAGGTATAACACTAGTAGCACCCAAACACTGTCAGTCTCAGCCAAAAGTTGTTCATTAAAAAAAAAAAAGAACAATCAAAAAAAGGTTTTTATTAGTGCATCACCATGAGGTACAGTTACAGATTTACATATTTTCGTGCTTGTGTTTCAGTCATATAATGCTCAAGTACCCATCCCTCCACCAGTGCTCATTCTCCACCACCAATGGTCCCAGTGGCCATAGTGTTCAATCTCTAGTCTACTTTCAGCCCGCATCTCCCATCCCAAGCGGGTCCTCCAACTACACTTTACTTGGTGTTCCCTTCTCTATCTGAACTGCCTAAAAAAAAGAATAATTTTATAAAACAAAAAGACAGCAGAGGAAAAATGTTTTCTACAAGGAAGAAATAGAAAAGTATGAGATGGTCCAGGTGTTTCACTGATGGTAGTGTTGTTGGTTTTGTAGGATTTTTTTTTTAAGACAGGGCATGCATGCCATATCAAACCTATTCAGAAAAAAAATGCCCCAAATCTGCAGGAAATATCATTTCAGTAATTTATTTCAAAACTTCAGATCTAAACAAAACAGCAAAACCCACGAAATTGAGATTAAAATATCTGACAAAATGTTAACATGTCAAATACATTTCATGAATAAAAAAAGTTCACTATACTTTTTTTCTAATTTTCTGTCTGAACATTTTATAATAAAAATAACAAAAATTGAAATGGAAAATAACAGTCCTTAGTCTGTTTTAGAAAGAAAGCAACAGAAGAAGCAACAATGGAATAGAAGTTCTTAATATCCTCCCACCATAAAATTAAGCCTTCACAATTCTATGTATATAGTAGTAGTAGTACTAGTATGATAACCAGAAAATGATTCTTTTTTGCATTGAGCAAAAATTTTGGAAAGAAATTTGCTTAGAAATTTGGAACAATCATAATTTACCAAGATAAAATATTTAGAGATCATTTCAACTAATCTCTCACTTTACAAATGAGAACACTGACAACTGAAAAATGGAATAAAACAGCTATCAACCTGAGACCCAGAGCAAAAACCTAGGTTTTATGTACTAAGGTCCGTCTACCACCCTTGGTTGGCATATAACATTGAACAATACTGCCAACATGGAACCTCAGATTCTGTTATTTCTACTGTGCACAAATTAGTACATTTTTTTAAAAAAAAATTAATTTTATTGAATCACCATGTGGAAAGTTACAAAGTTCTCAGGCTTATGTCTCAGTTATACAATGCTCAAACACCCATCCCTTCACCAGTGCCCATATTCCACCACCAAAAAAAAAAAAACCCCAGTACACATCCCATCCCCCACCCCCTCCTGCATAACTGATAAAATTCACTTCATTTTCTCTTTACCTTGATTACATTCCATATTTCAACTTAAAGCTCACTATTGTTGTTGGTTTTTCAACACTGAACTCACTATTCTCCTTGGAGTTTATCCCCCCAAAATACAGCCCTATTGACAAGGAAACATTTGATAATTAGTTCTCCATGAATGAGAATAAGGAGGTAAAAGGTCTCTGTTTAGGTAATTAAGTACATGGAGATTTTTTTTTTTTTTTTTTTTTTTGCTTTTTGGGTCACACCTGGCGATGCACAGGGGTTACTCCTGGCTATGCACTCAGGAATCACCCCTGGCCGTGCTCAGGGGACCATATGGGATGCTGGGATTTGAACCCGGGTCGGTCGCGTGCAAGGCAAACGCCCCACCCGCTGTGCTATCTCTCCAGCCCCAGTACATGGAGATTTAAGTGGGAAATTTCATCATTTCCCTTCCTGGGGCAGCAAAAAGCAAAAGCTTCATTCACGGTCTGGGGACATGGTTGGGAACACTTGCTGGGTTCAGAAGTCATCTAGCTGGCTCTGGATGTTGGGCGTTCATCAGCAGAGCGGTTGTGCAAATGCATGGCCACCCGGTTAGAATCCCGGCGGAGCGCAAGCCGGGGCCAGTACCAGCCCCAGCCTGAGACTTCCCAAGCGAAATTAGGACATTCTTTTCCACAGTGGATTTTCAGAGAGAGTGTGGTGGACCCACTAGCACTAGACTTATAAGGATGAAGGTCAAAGAGGCAGTGGTCAACCCCCTTCAATAGTTCAGTTGTGAGAGAGAGAACGAAAGGGAATACCCTGCCATAGTGGCAGTGTGGGGTGGGGGAGACGGGACTGGGGAGGGCGGGAGAGATGCTGGGTTTACTGGTGGTAGAGAATGGGCACTGGTGAAGGGATGGGTTCTCAAACTTTGTATGGGGGAAACATGAGCACAAAAATGTATAAATCTGTAACTGTACCCTCACGTTGATTCACTAATTAAAAATAAATAAATTATTTTTAAAAAATAGTTCAGTTGTAGAAGCACCACAAAGCTCTGGTGGTGCCGACCAAAGCATCTCCTTTCTGGATCCAGAGAGAGGAAGAAAGTTGGTTGGACCCATGATGCCATGGAATGGAATTTATTATACTCTGCCACTCCCTTCATAATTCCCAAGTTAAACTGAACTCAAGAAGACTCAGAAGAGATTATACCAACTTGCTATTAATGTGAGTCACACATTACCAGATATAGAAATGGGAGAATTAGAAGAACTGAAATTAGACTCAGTCGGAACAAGAATGTAGACGGCTAATTTTTCTATAATCTTCCCTTCTTTGTAAACAGGAAGGATTATGTTTCACAGAACAAACTCCCCAGTTTGGAATCAACACCAACATGGGTATCTCTTGCCTCCTCTGTGTAAGGAGAATAAATATTATTTATAGTCCTAATATTTGCTTTTAGTGTCACACCTAGCGATGCTCAGGGGTTACTCCTGGCTCTGCACTCAGAAATTACACCTGGCGGTGCTCAGGGGACCATATGGGATGCTGAGAATCGAACCCGAGTTTGCCTTGCATGCGGCCAACCAGGTTCGATTCCTCTGTCCCTCTTGGAGAGTCTGGCAAGCTACTGAGAGTATCTCACCCACAGGGCAGAGCCTGGCAAGCTACTCGTGGCGTATTCGATACGCCAAGAACAGAAACAACAAGTCTCACAATGGAGACATTACTAGTGCCCGCTCAAGCAAATTAATGAACAACAGGAGGACAGTCCTAATATAGGTTCCTTGTTTAAAAGCAGTGCACACACAAACTGTTTTCCATTAACTGATCTATGCCCTCAGAATGAGCGAAGTAGTGAAGGTAGTGAATTAATTTGTACATAATCTTAGTCAGGTCCTAAGTAAGTATTAATTAAAAAACAGTATAGTTATTATGTCCAGACCTGACAAATAATACATCAGGTAGGGCCTTAGCAATGCATGCAGCCAAACGGGGTTTGATCCTTGGCATCCTATACGATCCCCTGAGCACCGCCAGGAGTGATCCCTGAGCACCAAGCCTTAGGTCCGTTAGACCTAAGGACCATGGGGTGTGCTCCCTCCCTCAAAAGCCCCCAAAATGTCCTTATTATGTAACTACAGTTTCAGGTCAACACTAAAGATTCCCTCCAGGTCAGAGAGCTTCCACTAAATTCTTATTCCACGGAGCTATCTACCAATAACCAAAGCATGCTTTAATCTAAAAATCTGAAAGTAGTAGCTCATAGATCTATTTGTTGCTTGTTTTTAAAAAATATTCTTTAGAAACCTTTGCCAGCGTTTGAGATCACTGTATCACTGTATCACAGTCATCCCGTTGATCATCAATTTGCTTGAACAGGTGCCAGTAACGTCTCCATTCATCCTAGCCCTGAGATTTTAGCAGCCTCTTTTTACTCATTCTTCCCAGTGGTGCTACATTGGAGGCTCTTTCGGGGTAAGGAGAATGAGACCCATTGTCCTTACTGTATCTGGCATACTGAATATGCCATGGAGAGCTTGCCAGGTTCTGCCATGCGGGCAAGATGCTCTTGGTACCTTGTCAGGTTTTCTGAGAGGGAGAACTAGGTTATAAGAGGTTGTGAGGTTGCTTCCAGGAGCATTCTTTTATAGTCTCTGGATCTTGGGGTTGATGGGATTACACGGCATTGGGGGCAACTTTTGGGTGTGGCTGCCAAGCTACTGGAAAATGGGGGGTCTGGGTAGAGGAAGCCCAGTCCCGATCCGAGCAGGCTTGGAGATTTGAGATAATTAACATTTGAGATAATTCACTTAGAATATGATTTTGGTTTCTTATAAAAAATCAGACAAACTCACATAGCAGAGTAGCCGGAAGTAGGGAGGTGGAGCACAACCATATGGAAAAATGCTTTATGAGTTTGCAACTGAGGGGAGGCTCACTCCTTTCCAACTCTCCACTCCACCAACGGCGCATGAGGACTAGCTAGACCTTGCTTTATTCTGATTAAATGTTGTCGCTTAAGCAAGTTTCCAGGGGTGAGTGCTAGACACTTCGGCTTAAACAAGCTGCCGGCTGATGGAGAGCACTTACAGCCAGCAGACGTCACGGTTTCACTCTCGATGGGCACCACCATGTACTGCCGGCGTCAACATTCATACTCTGCCAGGACAGTACAGCCCGCGACGGTGTCAGTCTCCGGGAAAGCGGGGTTACATCCGCATGCACATCTTCTGCGGTCCTCAACATCTGGGCTCTCACCCCCCTGGGGTGGCTGTTTATCTTTAGTCTAGTTAGTTCCCCGAGAGAGGCACCCGGGGGTTTCAGAGCACAGATCACTTCAATAGTACGAATAATGCGAGTCTCTTTGAACTGTCGACACCGCTTTCATGAACACTTGAGCGTCCTGGGCAACTAGATCGAGGCGTCAAGCCTGGGAGGAACCTGGGGACGTGCAGCGACACGCTCGGAGGGAAGAAGCCGGCAGGAGCAGAGGCGCGTCCGGGCTGCGGCGGGGCGGGCCGCAGGGCGCCTGCGCGAAGCCGCGGGCTGCGGCGAGCCCAGAACCCGTTAAGCGGCCGGCAGACACCGGTGCGCATGCGCCGTCCACGTCGCGGCGCGCCGTCCGTAAACAGCGGGGCCCGGCCGGGGACAACTTCTGCTTCCGGGTCACGCGTTGACAGCGGCTCCGCAGCCCCCGCCGAGCGCCGCGCCGGGGTGAGTGCGGCCCCGGCGCCGGTAACGCCCGCTCCGGCCCGCACCGGGGCTGCGCGCGCCCTCGAGGCCCCCGACGCCGTTCCCGGCCTGGGCGAGGCCGGGGAGGGGGTCGCGGGGGGCGCAGGGCCCTGGCGGCGGCCGCGAGCCTGACTCCCGCAGGTGCGGGCGGGTGGGCCCCGGCGGGCTGGGGCCGGCGGGCTCGGGGGCTCCCCTCCCCCCCCACGGCGCCCCCTGCCGCTTGCCCGGGGGCCCGACGAGGCGGGAGCGGGGGCGCGGGGAGGCGGGGGCGGCCCGCGCGCGGGGGCCGCGGGAGGGGCGCCGTGAGGGCCCCCCGGGGCCGGGCGGCCGCAGCCCCGCGGAGCCGAGGCCCCGAAGCCGCGATTCGAACCCGGGCCGCCCGCAGCCGCCGCGCCTTAGACCGCTCAGTTGCGGCTCTGCAGACAGCCGTGTGTCCTTAGAGGGTCCTCGTCAAATAGGGGAGGGGGCCAACTGAGTCACTGACACACATTCATGGATTTTTTATTTTTTTAGCTTGCATCCTCTTAATTGGCACCGTGTATATTGGAAACCGATCAGTGGCTAATGATTAGCAAAACAGGAACCATTAGTTTATCGTGTAATACATAACGGAGAAGGGGTACTCCTTGCCGTGAAGCGAAAAGGATGGAATAGCCGGAATAACTAGCATTGTTCCCTTAGTAATCGTGGTCTGTATAATAGTGATCATTGTCTATATTGTCTACGTGATATACTTATGTCATGTGTAAGTACCTCAGTTTTGATACTTTGAGGATTCCACGTAGTTGGCTTTACAGTTGGCTTAATAATATTTGAGAATCTTCCTTGTCCCGGGACTATTGAAAATGACACTATATTTACTTCCCAGGAGCTGTAGATTAATAAGAACATCGATTCGTAAACAGTCACGCTGGGACAGCATACTGTATTTTCAGATTTTGATCATTTTAATAGAAATCCTCCACCTTGTTTCCTGTAACCATCTAGTATGTTGTTCCTAGTCAGCCCAAAATTTTACGATAGTTCATTATGATCTTCATCCTAAACTCTGCCGTGTTGTTGTTTCAGCATGTATTTGCCTAAAACTGTTTTTCAATTATCATGATGAGCAGCCAGTTTTTTGCTTTCATTTTCTTGTGGTAGCGCTGCATGTTTGCCTGCAACTTAAACGTCACTGATGTGAACCTTGAAATTTTTTCAAATGTTAATAGGTGTCTACAGTATAATTATACTTTTACATTCCCTCTTTGTTGTAGACTGTTACCTTGAATCTGTCCCCTTTTTTTCCTTTTATAGATAGAGCCATTTTAAACTATTTCACAGATACTTGCTTTTACTGATATTTGTTTCATAGCCTTTTCCCTCTCCTTAGACGCAGCAATGGCCTCCATCCCCTTTAGTCAGTCAACCAATATTTATTAAATATCCACTTTTGTGACACTCTGGCTGTTGCGCTGTTATTTGTGCCAAGCAAATACAAGTCGTGGACCTTGACTTACAACTCATTAAAATTTAGATGAAGAAATAATATGCACACAAATATACTGCAAGTCAGATGTAACAAATAACCTAAAGACAGTGTTGATAATGAAGTCACAAAATTCAAAAGGAGAAAGGAATGTTTTGGCATCCTCAGCTTTTGAAACTCCCTTCTGAGGGCTAAGGAGAGAGCTCAGGCGTCCAATATGTGCAAGGCCCCGAGTTCAGTCCCCAGCTCCTGTTGTGTCCTTCCTCGGCACTCAGAGCACCTGATGTCGATCCTCTAAAAAATGGCTTTAAACTCCCTTATTTTACCCAGTCTTGTCTGTAGACTAAACAGACCTTTTTAGGAATCTTTTTGTTTGTTTTATTTTGTTTGGGGGCTAAACCTGATGGTGTACTCCTGGCTCTGTGCTCAAGAATTAGTCTTGGTGGTGCTTGGGAGACCATTTGGGAAACCTGTGATCAAACGTGGGTCTGCCTCACGCAAGGCAAGTGCCCTACCCTCTGGAGATCGGCCCCTCCTAGTGAGTCTTGAAGAAATCTTCTGCTAAACAAGGCCAGAGAGGGTCAAAGCTTTTACATCATTTTCTTATGATTAAGACTATGTATTAATTAAACACTGATTTCTGTGAAATCTTTTGTTAGTGTTAGGAAGTCCACAAAGTACTTCTACCTGTGGGACAGGAATGATGAGTGATGCTGTGTATGCCTAAAACTTCTTTGTTCCAGGCAGTTTGGAGCATGTGAACGTACTCTGAGCCTTGATGAGTTCCAGTATGTGGTATATTATGCAGAGCATCCAGAGCAAATACTCTCTCTCAGAACGCCTGATCCGAACAATCGCTGCCATTCGTTCCTTCCCACATGATAATGTGGAGGATCTCATCAGAGGGGTGAGTGTGCTTCCATTGATGTGCATTCTTCTAGGAGGTGAAGTCAAAGGGTCTTGGGGAATCCCAATAGGTACAGATTTGCAACCCTGCTCAGCGCAGAAATGCACTTACTAGACCATCAAGATCTATTTTGCCTGTGTTTTGCTTCTCTCTTTCCCTTTGTGTATCTGATATTTTTCTTCAGGAAATATATTCTGTTCTTTGTAAAAATCTATTTAAACAATATATATGGGATCCAGGAAACTCAAAGTATTCTACATGTGTTTAGTAAGGGAGGAAGACGGTGAACAAAGCAGAAGTGGTTTCAAAGTGCTTGTGGTTTATTATCGTTAATTAGTTCCCTTCTGTCTTAATACCTCCTACTTTTTGTTTTGTTTCTTTTTGTTGTTGTTTTTGCTTTTTGGGTCACACACAGCGATGCACAGGGGTTTCTTCTAGCTCATGCACTCAGGAATTACTCCTGGTGGTGCTCTGGGGACCATATGGGATCCAAACCCGGGTTGACTGCGTGCAAGGCAAATGCCCTACCCGCTGTGCTATCACTCCAGCCTCCAGTACCTACTACTTTTTGTTCTGAAGAGAAAGTTAACGCCTAAAACAAATATTCATTTTGGGCTTAATGGTATATACTTTTTTCCCTTTTTTTAAATTCTCTTTTTTTGCACCACATCCTGCAGTGCTCAGATGCTGTTCCTGGCTCTGTACTCAGGAATTACTCCTGGTGTTGCATGGGGACCATATGGGATGCTGGGGATCGAACCTGAGTGGGCCACAAGCAAGGCAAGCACCCTACCCACTGTACTATCACTGGCCCCATTAAGAAAATTTCTTAACTCTCTTGATACTTGCCATTGCAATTCAGTAATTCTGTGTAAAAATAACTTATAAGTTCTTTGAGTCTATATTATTTTTGTATATTTTTGCATATTACTTTATATTATTGCTGTTAAAGTTACTAGGTAATTTTTTGTCACTACAAAATAAATCCAGATGTTATTTCTATATGTCCTTTATAGCAACTTTGGAATTCTTATTAAGAGTCTGTATGTCTGAGTCCTTTAGTGTGCTGTGGCGAGCTGTGGGAAGTCTTATGGTATCAGAAGGCTCATCAGTAGAAACTTTGTCACACTCTAATTCTAGCTCTGCTGCTGAGTCACTCAGTGACTTTGGTCCTGACTGGTATCTGTCTCCTTTATCAGATTTGAAATAGAAGCACTAGCAGGGGCCAAGTGGCAGTGAGTGCTGATGCAGAGAGGCTACTTGAAGATGTTTACAAACAAGCTAATGTTAGGATGCTGTCCTTTCATGATGCTCATCTCTTGGATGGCAAAAAGAATGTGCCAGTCCTCCTGTTTCAGTCCGGCAAACTTGCTTTCCTTACTTTTCAGCACATGGTGACCACAGAAAGTACATTGCTTTTCCATCTTTCCTGCTCGAGCATCAGGTTCCTGTTGCTGTTACACATAAGTTTATGTTCCCAGCCTAAATTTATGTTCTCAGCAGTGTCCGCGTGGCCATCTGGCAGGTTGCCTTGTAGGAAGTTAAGAACTTGTTCTAAGTAATTGATTATTCCTCTCATTCATCTTCAGTGTATTCTCTTGGCTGATATAATAGCATTATATTATTTAGGTAATAGAAATAGAAATTGGGGCCAGGATAATGTTTAGAGTGTAGTCGGTCAGAGCCCTCTTCTCTCAGACCCACCCCTCTGACTGTCACCCTTTGTGAGCCAGAGCTGAGCACACTGACTGAGTGTCCTTCTGCCCCTAGGGAGCCGATGTGAACTGTACCCACGGCACGCTGAAGCCTCTGCATTGTGCCTGCATGGTGTCAGATGCGGACTGTGTGGAGCTGCTCCTGGAGAAAGGAGCAGAGGTAATGTTTGAGTTGCTTTTAACATTTTTTTGGTTATAGTCTAAAACATGTGCTTCATATTTTCTTAATTTTTTTGTCTCTTTTCTCATCTCTTTGCACATGATATAACACTGGCACAGCCCATTCTAAAGCAAAATATTGTGGTAAATATATAAAATGATCCTAAGGATTACATCCTTTGCCTTTCTTCCAAGCTGTTACGGTTCCAGAAGAGGGAAATCTATTCCATCCTTTCTCTTCAGCCTTTCTTCTGGAACTGCCTATTTTTCCTAGTTAATTCTTAAGACACCCATGTACTGTGATTAAATCTAAACCAGTGGTTTCAGCCACTGGTTCCTCTGACCTGCGCCAATGAACATAAATTTCTTGCCATTCCATGAAAAAGGTATTGCTGCTTAACAAGGGATTTTCAACCCCCCAGTCTGCAGGCTAGTACTCATCAGCAGGTATAAAAGGACTGAAAACCACTGATCTACACCAGGTGAGACCTACTGTCAAACTTCAGTAGCAGATAAATAATCACGAATCACAAAATCCCGTTAATCGTCGATTTCTCGGGTGGGCTCAGTAACCTCTCCATTCGTCCTTTCCCTGAAATTTTAGAAGTCTCTCTTGACTCGGCCCTCCCAACAATGTCACACTGGAGGCTCTTTCAGGGTCAGGGGAATGAGATCCAGCTTGTTACTGGCTTTAGCATATGAATACACCATGGGAAGCTTGCACGGCAGTCCCATGTGGGCAGGAAACTCTCAGAAGCTTGCTAGTTTCTCCCAGACGGAGAAGTAGGCTATAAGATATTGTGCGGCCGCAAAGCGGCCGCGCACTTCTGGGAGCTTGCTTTTAAGTCTCTGGATGTTGGCCGTTGATGGGATTACACACACCTGGGTTCCTCTGCCGGTACCTTCATGAGTGAGGCCTGTCCGAACATGTGGAGAGGGGCCTCGAGCATGGCTGTGGCCAGGTTCCAGTGGTCTTCAGCCGCCGGGAGCTCTACTCAGGGCGGGGAGGGAAGCTGGAGACCATCCCCTCCGAGGGGCCCCGAGGAAGACGGCCAGGCATGCGGACAAGACACTCTGCATCTCTCTCTTCTGGGAGCTACCGTATTTGCCTTGCACACTGACGTACATGGTTAGATTCCTGCCATCCCAGCCCTGCTGGGAATGATCGCACTGGAGAGCCAGGAGTAAGCCCTGACTGACCACTGCTGTGTGTGGCCCAAAAACCAAACCAACACTAAAAAGAATATCTTTCTCAAGATTGGGCTGTTTATACTATTATATCATAGACCTGTTTTCTTCTTATTTTCTATATATCCTAAAACAGAAATATAGATCAGGAGCCAGAGCAGGTAGGATAGTTGTCTTGCATGCAGCCAGTTGGGATTCAATCCCCAGCATCCCGTATGGTCCCCAGGCACCACCAGGAATAATTCCTGAGTGCAGAGGCAGGAGTAAACCCTGAGCATTGTCAGGTGTGGCACCAAAAATCAAATAAGGAAGGAGGGAATGAGGGATGAGGGGAGGGAGGATCAGTAGGATGTAACAGTGAACTAAATTGGCTAAAGAAGTTTGCAGTTTTAACTATGTGTGAGTAACCTTAAAAGTGCACATACAAAAGTGTTAATTTGAGACAGACATTTGTGTGTCATTTCCAAACACACTAGTCAGGGGCTGGAGAGATAGCACAGCGGGTAGGGCATTTGCCTTGCATGTGGCCAACCCAGGTTCGATTCCCAGCATCCCATATGGTCACCCAAGCATTTCCAGGAGTAATTCCTGAGTGTATGAGCCAGGAGTAAACCCTGTGCATCGCTCGGTGTGACCCAAAAAGAAAAAACAAAAACAAAACAAACACACTAGTCGTTATTGTTAAGGTGTCATCCAGGATCCTTGTCCATACAGTTTTGTTCTGTACTTGTCATTATTATTCCATCACTTTTGTGAGTGACCCTGAAGTGAAAGCCACTGAACAATGTTACTGATGAAAGTGAAAATATCTTGGAAAAAAATTTTGACTATATTTATTTTTCCCAGTGTGGGTGGGATGAGGGCACTGGAATAATTCAGGGGACGGGTGGTCCTGGCCTTAGCTGCAGCCAGAGGGTGCTTTGTTTGCTTAAATGAAGTATAGATTTTCAGAGACAGGTGGGGGAGAGAGGGCTACTGGGTGATTTTTTTTTCTCTTATACCAGATGGTAGACCAAATGTTTGGGAACCTCTGAGCTATATACAGTTGAACTCTGTTCAGTATTTTAGCTTTTCTTTACGATATTTTTCAGAGGAAGATAATATGCTATTTTAAAGTTTGGATTTGGAAGTTTTGTAGCCTTTAGAGATTGTAAGTGGCTCCAGTTTTAGGCAAGGCATCTGCTTTTCCAGCACCTTCCTTCCATATGCTTTTATCCAGGTTATCTTGTGAACCCACAGGGCTTTGTTTATATATATATAACTTTGGGGGACAATCGGTCTGGCTTGGACGAACAATTTGAGCTTCTCTCTATGACCAAAGAACACAGGAAAGCTAGATGGACACAGCTTTGGACTCATTCTTTTTCAGTCTGGTTGCTGCTGGCCACTGGAGACAGTGAGCTGGGATGATAGAAGAATCCAGAGCCTTTATCCTGTTGAGTACATTTAGGCTGCTTTCCAGCAAATGCCTTTTGGAGTAGTAGCCAACACATAGCAGTGGTGCTCAGGGCTTACTCCTGGTTCTGCACTTGGGGATAACTCCTGGCAGGCTCAGGGGACTACCTGGGATGCCAAGGATTGAACCCAATCAGCCACATGCAAGGCCAGTGCCCGGCCTGCTGTACTATCACTTCAACCCCCACCTTCTTTACCTCTTTCTCTGTGCTGAGTTATTTTTTAGTGTATAATATATAATCACTGTATCACTGTCACTGACATACCATTGTTCGTCGATTTACTCGAGCGGGCACCAGTAACGTCTTTATTACACTCAGCCCTGAGACTTTAGCAGCCTCTCCTTACTCATCTTTCCCAACTGTTGGAGGCTCTTTCAGGGTTAGAGGAATGAGACCTATCGTTACTGTTTTTGGCATATTGAATACGCTACAGGTAGCTTGCCAGGCTCTGCCATGCAGGCGGGATACTCTCGGTAGCTTGTCAGGTTCTCCAAGAGGGAGAACTAGGCTATAAGATGTCTTCTGGGAGCTTGGTTTTATAGTCATTAGATGTTGGCCGTTGATGGGATTACATGGCACCAGGGGCAGTTTCTGGGTGTGACTGCCTAGTTACTGGAAAATGGGGAATCTGGATGGAAGAGGCTCAGTCCCAATACGAGCAGCCTTGGAGATCGAGGCCCGGGGTCCCACACACTGGGGTTCCTCTGCCGGTTTTTTCATGCGTGAGGCTCGTCTGAACGTGTGGAGAGGGGCCTTGAGCATGGCTGTGGCTGGGTTCCGGAGGTCTTCAACTGTTGAGGCTCTGCTCAGAGCGGGGAGGGAAACGCCGCCCATCCCGTTCGAGGGCCTCGGTGAAGACAGCCAGGCACGGGGGCAAGAGACTGCGTCACTCTCTTCCGGGAGCTTGGTTTTATAGTCTCTGGATGTTGGCTGTTGATAGTATATAATAACACAGCAAAAACTGAAATATGCCCACCAGCTAATCGATGCAAAAGCTAGAATATTGGTTGTTTGGGGAAAATTATTTTCCTATTTGCTCCTATGTTCCTGTCATATCGCCATCAAATTCCCTGGAAATTGCTTATTGACCCGCTTCTTTAGAACATTCCATAGAAAAGTTCCACAGCGATTAGATATAGGTAAGCTGCATTGTCTACTTTTCTTCCGTTCAATAGATTGTCTGCTGTAATGTATTCCTGTCTCTTTACAGGTGAATGCCCTGGATGGTTACAATCGAACTGCCTTGCACTATGCGGCTGAGAAGGACGAGGCTTGTGTGGAGGTCTTGTTGGAGTATGGTGCAAATCCTAATGCACTGGATGGCAACCGAGATACCCCACTCCACTGGGCAGCCTTTAAGAACAATGCTGAATGTGTGCGGGCCCTCCTAGAGAGCGGCGCCTCTGTCAACGCTCTGGATTATAACAATGATACTCCACTCAGCTGGGCTGCCATGAAGGGGAACCTTGAGAGTGTCAGTATCCTTCTTGATTATGGTGCAGAGGTGAGAGTCACCAACCTAAAAGGCCAGACGCCCATCTCCCGCCTGGTGGCTCTCCTAGTCAGGGGACTTGGAACGGAAAAAGAGGACTCTTGCTTTGAGCTCCTCCACAGAGCTGTTGGACACTTTGAATTAAGGAAAAATGGCATCATGCCCCGTGAAGTGGCCAGAGACCAGCAGCTGTGTGAAAAACTGACTCTTCTGTGCTCTGTCCCAGGAACTCTAAAGACACTATCTCGTTATGCCGTGCGCCGCAGCCTGGGGCTCCAGTATCTACCAGATGCAGTGAAGGGCCTTCCACTGCCAGCTTCTCTGAAAGAGTACCTGCTACTCATAGAATAATCTGGAAGAGACACTTACACCAGCAGGCAGGCAACTCGGGGTGAGGTTTCCCCTCAAGTACTCTGTCTTGGAAAACCGGAAAAGCAGACATTCTTGTTGTATGGTTTATATTTCCAGGCAACACGTCACAACAGTAACCTCCATACCATCTCACCTCCCCAAACCAAACAACCAAACAAAAAAAATCCCTCACTTTTGTTTTCTGTTTATTGCTTTTTGTATTGTACCCTGCAAAAGAAGAGGTTCTTCCCCTCCCCGGCTTCCCCTTTAGGGGAAAAACAGTCAACCGTGCAGCCATATTTCTCTGGGAAGATAAGGAATATTTAAAGACTGTGTTTGGTTTTCCTTTGTAGATGTGATTTCAGAAGAATCCCACTAGAATTATTTTAACTGATGTGTGAGAAAGTTAAAGAAAATTCCTGTTAGTTGCAGCCAAATACACCAAAAGGGTGTGCTTTCATAATTGGACTGAACAGCATCCCTAAAGTGTCACATCATGGGTAAACAGCAGTCTTGGCCTCTTTTCCATGGTGTGCCCAAGGGTTATAACAGAAGCTCAAAATTCCAGACAGATTGTCTTGCTGTTTTCCATAGAGTAGAGGACATAGCAGGTTCTCAGCAGCCCTGAGTACTAAAAGTATTAAGAATTTCTGATGTAGTTATTTCTCTTCCTAATGCAGTGCATTTCTCTTTTGCATTGCAGATGAAGATGTGTGCTGTAGTGGGTTGGATAGATAGTCTGGGCTGCCTTTTCCCAGGGGTCATCTTCATTACCTGTTGTACGCTTACTCTGCTAAGAGTTTGGAGTTATATTTCTTTGAGTTGGTTTGCAAACTTTGCTTTTCACTGATTTATATGATGGGGTGACGGGGGTGGAATTGGGGAGAGGGAAAACATTTTATGAACTTTATGAGCTGTTTACCCAAAAAAAAGATCAGTTTTAATGAATAATACTTATTCAAAAATACTTTTTTTTAATGTTCCTAAACTAGATCAAGTTGTTATTGATCTTAGATTATCTATATGCAAATTTGAAAAGCCTTTTCAAAAATATTGGTTGGGAACTACCAAAAAAAAAAAAGAAGGAAAAGAACGGAACCTGCTGCACAGCGAATCTGAAAAAGTGTTTCCTCTTGCCCTTTTGCTGTTTTTTGCTCACTTAAAAAAAAATAGAAATAAATAGTTCTAAAAGCAAGTTTGGTAATTTCTACTGTTCCTACTTTTATCCACATTATTTAATCATCCTGAGCCCCAGTGAAATCTGCTCTGAAACAGGGCTAACATCAGCCCCTCACAAACCATTTTGAGGATTGAATAATAGTACTTGATACTTGTTGTTAGTATCTTTTCTTCTTAGAGAACCGTACAAAGAGCATTTACTTGGCTAATTTTTAATTCTAGGCTCTGACCAGCCTTCTCAGTCACTTTTTAGGACTATTTTCAGTTTATAGTAATAATCACAGACAGCTAGAAACAGTGATGTACTAAAGCTAATCCTAATCTCACACCTCTTCTACTACATCAAGCAAATCAGTAAACTCCAACTAGGTTGGGAGAAACAGAGATGCTTGTGCCAAGAGTCAGGATCTGGTTATTAGAAGCTAACCTGGCATTCATGAGGCATCCAGTAGTTTGGGCAGTTGGATATTTAGGTAAAGGAAGAAGTTGTTATGGAACAGAAAACAAATTGAAATAGCGACAACTCTGCAAAGCAGTATTTCAGCCTTCTAACCAAACACAGTTCAGGACTTGGTGTTTCAATTTCCCAGGCTTTCAAAATGGATGTGTCTTGGGCCAGAGAGATAGTATGGGGTATAAGTTGCTTGCGTTACACATGGCTGACCCATACAGCATGCCATGTGATCCCAAGCACAGCCAGGAGTGAGCCCTGAGCACTGCTTGTGCGCCCCAAAACAAAATGGATATGTCTTTCCAAAGAAGGAAACAGTTCCACTTTCCTAGAGTAGAAGTTTAGGGGGAAAGCTGCGAAGAGCTCTTTGTTGGGGGTAGAGATCCTGGGACGAATGAAAGAAAGCAGCTCTGGCTAAAGGGTATGTATGACATGTATGATCAAGAGGTCAAACACAGAGCTGGACCGATAGTCCAGTGGGGAGGGTGTTTGCCTGGCACGTGGCCAACCTGGATTCAATCCCCGACATCCCATATGGTCCCCGAAGCGCATCAGAAGTGATCCCTGAGTCAGGAATAAGGCCTGAACACTGTCTGGTGTGACCCCCAAACAAAGAGATCAAACACAATTTTATGCTTCAGGGAGTATCTGTTGGCTGTAGGATGCAAGACATCTATTGGCTATAGAGGATGCAAGAGGAATTAGTCTAGAGTAAATGTGAATATGGACTCCTGAGCGCCGCCAGGGGTGTTTCCTGAGTACATGAGCCAGGAGTAACCCCTGTGCAATGCCAGGTGTGACCCAAAAAGCAAAACAAACAAAAACCTAGATTAAATGTGAAGACCAGTCAGTATACGCTATTCTAGAACCCTATGTACTGAATCAAGAGATACTGTGGGAAAATAATCCAGGAGGCAGAATCTGCATGGTGAACGCCTAGGTTCCACTTCCCCACGTGTTCTTTCTGTGCAGCATCTGGTGGTTGAGGCCGGTCGGAGTACCTCCTACTTGTGAAGACAACATGAGAACCAAAAGCACAGTGACCAGTTGGCATTTATTAGTGTAGTTAATATTTGTCACTGTAGTAAAAGTCGTGGGGGAATCAAGACTTTGTTATCACAAAGAAATAAATAAAGCTTACTTTTAGGAAAATTCTAACCGAGTAACTGAAATCTAGCAGTAGCACTAGAGGAGCCCAGTCTTGTGGTGACAGGTGAAGCTGGGGTAGAAGTCATGACAAACTGAACCTAAAAGGAGCTTTCACTCACTACCTTCTGGCAGAGCTGATCGTAGCTGCAGTTACAGAATTAAAGGAAACCTAGTGGAAAACATGAGCTAAAACACTTGAGAATACGTGGGGGCGTGGATCTGTCAGGCAGTGAGTTGATCATGATGGGACAATCCACTCCCCTTTCTCCAGAGTGGTTTAGACAGGAACTTCTCCAGACCGCTTCCGATTGATGTGTTCCAGGTGGGCGTGCTCAGAGGTATCCAAGTCGATCTCATACTTGGCCAGGATTTTTAGGATGGGCCTCAGCTTCAGCCACCATTGTTCCTTGGGGATGCGGTGCCTAGAGGGGGGATGAGGATGGCATATTTCAGCACCCAATCAACTTCTATCACAGGCTGATAGAAATAGCACAGAAGGGGCTGGATTGGGGCACAGGCATTAGGTCAAAGGGAGGTAGGTAAGACTTATATCGATCAAGTATCACTCCTACGAGACAAGGACTAAAGACAGGGAACAAATCAAGAGCACAATTTAAAACAGCAAGAGAGGGAACACTCCGGAAAGTCAATGTACTCGGGGCTGGAGCAGTAGCACACCGGTAGGGCGTTTGCCTTGCATGTGGCTGACCTGGGTTCAATTCCCAGCATCCCACATGGTCCCCCGAGCACTGCCAGGAGTTATTCCTGAGTGCAGAGCCAGGAGTTAACCCCTGTGCATCGCCGAGTGTGACCCAAAAGGCAAAAAAAACAAAAAAACAAGAAAGTCAATGTACTCACTCAAAATCTGTCTGATCCTTCAGCTCAGTCACTGGCTGAAAGACCAGGGCCCTTTTACGCATACCCAGAACACAGCCAGAGTCTGGGGTATTGGCAAAGATCCGCCCTGCAAGAAGGAATGGTCAGTCAGCTTCCAAGCTGGAGCAGTCACCTCCCTGGAGATGAAATTCGCCCCTTTGCCCCGCCTACCATTACGGTAACTCTCTTTAATTTTCCCAGACATCCAGTTCATAGCCTTGGCGCCCATCTTGGTGGCAAAATTCCTGTCAAATGGGGTTGGACTGCCACCCTGCAAGATGAATCACAAAAATTACAGAGGGGCCAGAGAGAGACCTGAGTTCCATCCCTAGCACCCCCCCAAAAAAGCCCCACGAGGAGTGATCCCTGAGTACTGTCAGGTGTGGCCCCCAAACAAAAAACTCTTCCAGAGGGAAGGACACTGGCGAAGCGGCAATGCTATCTGGAAACACAGAGAAAGGGGAATGCTCCTTGGTTGACTGCCAGGAAAGAAATACAGAAATTTGTGAGGAGAAATGCTGAAATATGTAGGGACCGAGGGTGAGCTAAGCCAGCAAGGTTCCCCAGACACGCCAGGAGTGACCCGAAGCGCCAAGCTAGGAGCAGCTCCTGAACTGCCAGGTGTGGCCCCAAAGCCAAAATAATATATGAAAAATAGTAAAATAACAAAGGCTGCCTTAAATATAGAGGAGGGACTACCTAATACCTTCAGGCCATCATCTCTGGTTTTCATTTATTTTTATTTTAGGCACCATGGCTTACAATAATGGTAGGGTTTTCTGTAAGAAACATTCCAACCCCACACCTTTCACCAGCGTGTCAGTCACCCGTTCCCCTCTCCTTATGGGTAAAGAGATTCTGATGGCCTAAGACTGCAGCCGCTCTGTGACGGCACTGACATTCCACGGAGCCTCGGTGGGTCGGGAGCTTGGCTGGCTGTGTGCGGCGAGCAGGGCCCGGGCACCTTCCCTACCTGTTGCATGTGGCCAAGCACATTCTTCCTGCTGTCGAAAATGCCCTTCCCCTCCTCGGAGTACAGATTGAAAATGAAGTCCGTGGTATAGTTCTCATTGCACTTCTCATTCCTGCCAGGGAAAGACCAAAAGCCTGTGACTCTGATTCTCTCTCCCTCCCTCCACCCACTTCCTGCCTCTGAAGGCTTTGTTCTCCCCACTTTCAAATTTGCATATTTTTTTGCTTTCTGGGCCACACCCAGCAATGTTCAGGGTTACACCTGGCTCTGCCCTCAGGAATTACTCCTGGAAGTGTTCAGGGGATCCTATGGGATGCTGGGGTCGAACCCAGATTAGCCATGTGCCCAGCAAATGCCCTCCGCTCTACTATTGCTCCAGGCTCTGTTCTCCTCTTTTCTATGTCCTCCCATGATTCAAATTTGTTCCCTGTGTAGCCACAGATTTGTTAGAGTACCCCAATCATGGCTAGAGCTAAGATGTTCCGATTGCTTCTCCTCACTTAGGAACAAACTGTTGGTGAGTACCTTAATACCAAGCCCCTTTTCACAGTTGTCTTCATCTTTTGCACCAGATGTTCAACATTCGCCTGAAAATAAAACAGTAAGTAAATTCTGAAATGGTAAACTCCAGCTGGGAAGAGACACAGTTGTGCAATTGCATAGATTTCTTCCCCACCAGGCCTTTCCAGGAGGGACGGGGACACGGAAAACTATTGGCTATAGTCTGGGGCCTGAACTATGCCTAATTCCTTTAAGAAATTTAGAGTAGACTGAAAGGTAAAAAGAAAATGCAAATAAGACAAGAACTGGAAGGGGGACAGTAAGAACAGTTGTGGTACTTATCAATTTCAGTACCTTCCACTCCCTCCCAACCTCTCTTCTGGGGTTGCTGATTCCATTTCCCTCCGTCCCAAGTGTCCGTGTGAAAATGGGTTGCTTGTCTGTACAACAGGGACTCACCCGGAACCAGTTCCTTCATTTATTTGGGTTTTTGTTTTGTTTTTTGTTTTTTGCTTTTTGGGTCACACCCGGCGATGCTCAGGGGTCACTCCTGGCTCTGCACTCAGGAATTACTCCTGGCGGTGCTTAGGGAGCCATATGGGATGCTGGGAATCAAACCCAGGTTGACTGCGTGCAAGGCAAATTTCCTACCCGCTGTGTTATCGCTCTAGCCCCCTTATTTGGGTTTTGAGTTGGGGGTGAAGGGGACTCCAGGAGTGGAGGGGGGACTCCCCCACCCCCACTGACAAGGGTTGGCTAAATTCTTGGATTAGAGGCTTCCCTTAGCCTGACTCCCCTCATTTCTGTTGCACCTTTTTCTACCAGCACACTAGGATCTTGCAAAAGAAGTATCATATAGTCTCTCTATGAGACAAGAACCAGAGCTCCATCCCAGAAGGAAAAAAAAGTATCCCCTTCAAAAATGGAACAATAGGACAGGAGAGCTAATACAATGTTGACTCGCATGCAGCAGACCCACAGACCCTGGTGCTCCATGGTCTCCAGACCATCGCTAGGATGCAGCCCTGCAGGATTCCAAGCACTGTCAGGGTGGCCTAAGTCATCCCTGGACCACAGGGCCCAAGCACTGAACCGCTGGCCCAGTTGGCAGAAAATTAAACCACCTACTCACTAGTTTCTTATATATGAGATAATAGCTCCCCTGCGTGCCATGTCAAAAACTAAAATGCAAGGGCTGGAGTGTTTGCCTTGCACTCAGCCGATCTGGGTTTGACACCGGCACCACATATGGTGCCTGAACACTGCCAGGAGTGATTCCAAAGTACAAAACTAGGAGTAAGCCCTGAGCGCCCCTGGGTGTGGCCCAAGAAAAGAGGGAGGGAAAGGAGGGAGGGAGGGAAAGGGCTTAGCCATAACTCTTTCAAGTGCTACGGTAGCTGTGTTCACAATGGGAGGTTATACTGGAGACTGCCTGCTTGCTGTTCTTCCTAGTCTTGAAGAAGAATCAACTGTTGTTGCTTTGAGCTGTCAGGACACACGGGTGAGGAAAACTACCTAGTAGGCACTTGATGTTCATCTACCTGCAGGTCCCGAATGGTGAAGGGCTCCTCAAAGATGTAAGCAGCATCAGCACCGGCTGCCAATCCTGCCATGGTGGCGAGGTAGCCACAGTAGCCTCCCATGGTCTCAATGATAAATACCCGACGCTTGGTGCCTGCCGCTGACTGCTTGATGCGGTCACAGGTCTGCAAAGACAACGAGATCAAGGTTAAAAAACAGGGTCAGGATTCTTGTTACTTTCACGAACCCTGTATTAACCCAACTGCCCAGACCTACAGGGTACCTATACTTCATCAGGCCCTTGCTTTGAGGTACACTGGGCAATCTGCCAACACAGCTGCAAAACTCTTCTCCAGTGAAGGAGGTTGCCCCTGACCATTCTGTTGAATTAGGGAAATTAGGATATAGGAGCTCTGAAAGGAAAAAAGTAAACAGTATACAGAATACAGATGCAGTTCTTGGTTAGGGAAATGCATGAGGAAGAAAAAGAATACTGCTTTTGGTTTTGGGTTTTGTTTTTTGGGTAAATAAGAGTCTTTTAAGTATCTGAACTTGAAGAAACATTTTCAAACATCATTTGGTTGGGGGGGGAAGTTGATTACTTTTTAGTCATCCATTTCAAGGTTTATAACGGGCAGTGGTGGGGCTCTCACCGTGCAGATGGTATTGAGAGCTGTGTCAGCCCCAATGCTGAAGTCTGAGCCAGGGACATTGTTCGACACTGTAGCAGGAATGACCACGAAGGGGATACAGAGCTCATCAAACTGCGTCCGGCCCTCCATCAGCTCCAAGCCGCCTGTGTAAGCCTGGTAAAGGGCAGTGGAGACAGGAGTGAGACGAGAAGAGGAAAGGTAAGGGGAGAGGAGACGAGAGAGCACTCACCTCAAAGCCCCCGATGATGATGAGGCCCTGGATGTTGAACTTGGTGATGTTGGCACTGATCTGCTCCATGTTCTTCTTGGGCAGAGTCCTAGAAGAAAGGGGAGCATGGGGCGCAGGACGGGCAATGATGCGATGGGTTGGGAAAGAGCAAAATGGAGGGTGAGAGAAGTTGGTGAGAAGGCTCTTGCCGCTTTCATGACGTGTTCCCCTGTCCTTACCCCGCCTCTCACTCTAGTCCAAGAATACAAAGCGGGCTCTAAATTGTTAGGACGGCCACAAGGTGTCTGGGTGGGCATGTCTGCCCCCACCAAAGTGAGTGTCAGCTGGGAATAGAGAATTCACACAACCAAAGCAGGAAGGGCACACCCTGATGGATCAAACAGGTGCCCACAGTCCACGGGGCAGTTTTATGGACCGCTGGGGAGGAGGTGCTGCTGGAAAGCCACTGACCTCTTAGTTCCAAGTTTAGAGCCACCTTGGCCAGTCCAGCCCCCGACATAGCTCCAGCCAGCCTCCTCAATCTGTGGGGAAAGATCGCACAGGTCAGCTGGTGGCTGAAGCACCAGGAAGCTAATGTGGATGATGCCACTTCTTGCTTCCACCACATTTACAACCCTCCTGATCTCAAGAGGAACACTAAGCATGTTTTCACCCTCCTCGGTGAGTTTCTTTCACATGGGCTGTTCATCTATCACTATTAAGCACTACTATCCCAGGAACTATACGAAAGTTTGGGAGAGAATTAAGTGACATGTTGCAAAGGGAAAACTGCAGTGGTGTCTGTCTTGTTTCACTGCCTTCTCTATTTATCTTTTAAAAAATTAATTAATTAATTTAGGTTTTTTGGGTCATACCAAGTGATGCTCAGAAGTTACTTCTTATAGAATAACATCACATGAGGCTGACACCCAAGGACGGTAGATACAAGGGCCAGGAGGATTACCCCATAGCTGGAAGCCTGCTTCATGAGCAGAGGGGAGAAGGCAGATGGAATAGAGAAGGGATCACTAAGAAAATGATGGCTGGAGGAACCAGTTGGGATGGGAGATGCGTGCCAAAAGTAGATAATGGACCAAACATGATGACCTCTCAGTGTCTGTGTTGCAAGCTATAATGCCCAAAAGTAGAGAGTATGGGGAATATTGTCTGCCATGGAGGCCGAGGGAGGGTGGGAAAGGGGGGGTATACTGGGGATACTGGTGGTGGGGAATGTGCACTGGTGGAGGGATGGGTGTTTGATCATTGTGTGACTGTAACCCAAACATGAAAGCGTTTAACTATCTCATGGTGATTCAATAAAATTTTTTTTTTAAAAAAGAAGTTACTCCTGGCTCTGCACTCAGGAATTACTCAGTGCTCTGGGGACCATAAGGAATTCCAGGATTGAATCTGAGTTGGTTGTGTGCAGGCCCACTGTACCATCGCTCCGGTTCCAGCTTTATCTATTCTGCTCAGACTCTGAGAGGGAAGACAGAGTAGAAAGGGGCTCAGGAAGGAAAGAGAGTGAGCAGGTTCACCCCTACTCCACTTATTCTCCCATCACTGCTCCCTGGCCCTGGCGCAACTGCTCGCCTTCCTTCCAGGTCGCATACCTGCCCCTTGGCCAGGCCCTCGAAGCCGTCATGCACGACCAGCACTCGGTTGCCCTGGATGAGGCCGATCCTCACAGTGGAGCGGACGGCGGCGTTCATTCCTGCAGCCGGGGCCCCCACGTTCATCACGGCCACAGTGTGTGACGCGACCTGTAGAGGAAGGAAAGACAGAAGCCCAGAGGGGAGGGGGCAGGCTAATAAGGAGAGCTAAATGCTGGGTCCCTCGAAGGTTCTAGGACCAGGAGAGCACAGCATTTTCCCAGGCAATGCCGGCATAGTTGTCCCTTCATAGAATGGAAGCAAAATTCTTTGTCACAAGTCAAAACATACACCCAATCCCAGATATCATTCCATAAGGAGCAAGAGAATTTCCAAAGCAGAAGTTCCCAAAGTATGTCCTTAAGCCATGTGCCTCATCATCTATCTAGGGCGGCTGTAAACTCTACATAGCACTGGCCCCTGGCGATAAATCCCAATCCCGAGAGACACAGAATATTCATCTTTAATAAGTAACCCAGACACTTCATATAGACAAGAAATACTAAAATAACTATTCCCCCAGGGAGAGTGGCTGGAGTACACTGGATTATCCCCACATTGCCCCAGAGGAAAGAACACATATGCTGCCCCTTTCCCTCTTTCCCGTTCCCTGCAACCTGTCTTCTCAGTCCTGAATTAGATCTAGGTCTTGGGTTCCAGACAGCGAGAGAATACTAAGAATACTGGACTGGTAGCTGGGGTGGCTAAGAGAAAATTATCTTAGTAGAGTCAAGAACTCAGCACTGAAAATTAGACTGGGTGCAAGAAGTTGACAAAGGCTATAGAGAGTATCAACTTAGAGCACTTCATAAAGGCTAGGAGAGGTAAAGAGTCAAGGAAAGAGAGCAACTTGCTAGTACCTTAGATACTGGAGGTCTGACGTGAGCCAGGAGCTTGTATACCTCCCAGTTGTTCATGAAGCTCCTGTACAAAGCAAAGCGAGAGGGGGATGTCTTCAGGCCATTTCCCATGACCAGCAGCCAAAAGGATCTGAAGTCTTGTTCCACCATGGAGTTCACAGGGCACACCTCCGGGGACATAACCGGGGCTTAGCAGGAGGGGACAGCTAAGGGGACGGCAAGAGATTCCACTGATACATCAAACACTCTGCAAGCCCTCTCCTCAAAGACACAAGTGACTACCCCTTGCCTAGAGAGAAACTTCTCTCACTGGGGTCCTCTCCTGGAAATAACATTACCAAGAGCAAACAGGAGAAGCCATCGTTGGAGGGAACCAACCCCCCGGGCCACCTCACAGTTAAAGTCTCTTCAGGAAGAAACTACTGCAGAGGTTGTTCTCCAAGAAGAGCAAGAGGCAGAAGCTCAAATTTGGGGTTTGGAAAGAGGGGGAATTTGGGCTTCATTTCAGCGTCTGAGTTCTATAGCTCGAGGCTTCTAGTCATTTCCTCACCGGCCTCTCAGTTTCATGGCCTCATCAAATTTCTTCTCATCCATGGCCTTGGTGACGTCTTTGGTCTGAGGGAGGAACAGAGCAAGAATCATGACTCTAGGGTTCTGAAGGGTGTGACATCCATCCTCTTGTAATTCTGTTCATATTCAGGCTTCTGACTGGGTCCTGTCTGCCCTCGACCCTCACATTTTGCTTGCCCCCAAAATTTGCACAGAAGGAGAAGTTTTGCTGTTTTGACTCAACTCCTTGAGTAATGTGCAGGAAAAGAAAAGGGCTGATTTCAATGTTTTTTTTAATTAGAATAAGGGCAGAGTGGGGTAATGTACACAGCCAAAATAGCATCTTCCTCCATTCCACACTCAAGATCAGCCTCAAAGAAGCCTCCACACAAATGAGTGGAAGAGGACAGTCGGGCAGATAACCCAGTTAAAAGAAAGGCTATCCATGACATGTGCTTCCTAGGTGAATTCTGCATTGAGCCAGTGCTTTAGCGATATAGTTACTGTATCTCTAAAAGCCATATAGTTCCAAGCAAGAATGGAGTTTATTTGTTTTTTTTTTTTTAGCTATACCCTTTTTAACTAAGTCTCGGTGTACTGATCTATAAAATATCTCTAACAGAAATGGGAGGCTATAGCCTACTTAGTATTAAGACCTAATTTCTCATAATATCTGTCTAAATGCTTTCATCATAGCACTGTAGCACTGTTGTCCCACTGTTCATCAATTTGCTTTAGCAGGCACCAGTAATGTCTCCATTGTGAGACTTGTTGTTACTGTTTTTGGCATATCAAATACGCCAGGGGAGCTTGCCAGGCTCTGCTGTGTGGGCGGGATACTCTCGGTAGCTTGCCGGGCTCTCCGAGAAGGACGGGGGAATCAAACCCTGGTCAGCTGCATGCAAAGCAAACGCACTACCCGCTGTGCTATCGCTCCAATCCTGGACTAGAGCAATAGCTTTCATCATATCTTTCAAATATTTCATCAAGTTATTGAGACTCCCAAGTCTCAGAAAGAAACACGCCAGGACATGAGTAGCAAGCTGTGAAAATTCAGACCCGACCCCCAGCTCCTAGCCACAGTGTTCACTCAGCGGTATCAAGGGTTAGAGGCAATGTTTCCTGAGCACTCCACACATCCAGGGACTGCATCAGACCCTTTGCCTAGCTTCTCTCCAATTCTTTGAATAATACTCAAGTTCAGAGAAACATGTTGAAGGAAGAAACTGAGAGGTATGTGCTTTCCATCAGACCTTAATAGTATTCCCCTGCTTTAAAGTAAGTTTAATGAAATTATTGCCTTTCTCTTCCAAGAAAGATATGATGAAAGCATTTAGACAGATATGAGAAATTAGGTCTTAATACTAAGTAGGGTATAGCCTCCCATTTTTTTTAGAGATATTTAATACATCAGTACACTGAGACTTAATTAAAAGAGTACAGGTAAAAAAAATAATAATAAAAAATAAAACAAAGAGGGTACAGCTTTGCAAAGCACTTTTCCCTCTCTCCCATGAGTCTATGCCTACACCATGTTGCCTTTCCATCTGCTCTTGTCACTGAACACATGGAAACTGGTCTTATGCCTTCACACTTCCACTCCAATAAACAGGTGCTTAGGGCTCAAGGCTGATAGGAAGGGAGGCTGGGGTCAGTACTTACCACCTGGACACATTCCATTAGGGGGAGGCGCACAGCCTGGTTACCAGAGAGGCTCACCACACAGGCTGGAGTGTCTGGGGTTCCTTCTAAAAGAGCCATCACCGCTTCCACACCCATCCTGCTACCCTGCAGAAGCCGGGGAACAAAGAGTCTGATTCAGACCTCCCAGGATACTCAGGGCTCTTTCCAAGTCACAGGGTTGAGTTCTACATTTGACTGCAGCCAAGAACTTAGTTTTTGTTTCCTACCCAATTTTTATCTAAAGCTTGATTTTTTTTTTTTTTTGGTCTTTTGGCCATCACTACCTCAAGGATTCTAGCTGGTTCCAGAGAAACATGTCCTCTATAATGATCAAGGAGACAAGTTTGTCATACAATTTCCTTCTTATTGATAAAATAAGAAGAATCCCGTCTCTCCCTTCCAATGAAAGTAGGACAAGATGATTCAAAGTGCTAAGGTTGAATTTCAATCATTTCACTACTCAAAACTCTAAGATATTAAGCCCACCATTTGGACCAATACGTATTTTCCCAACATTCTTTAACATGAGAGCTCAAGGGGATAAAATTGGAGCAGAGGTCATTGTAGCCCAGAGGCTCAAGACTGGGGGGCAGGTTCCAACGATGGTTAAGTCCCTGTCCTGGTGGAATGTCGTCCTCCCAGTAGAACAGCAAGCTGATGGTTCAAAAAAGCTATGGTCACAGAGCCCCAGGATTTACCAAGATTCGGTCAAAAGCTGATGGTGTTCCGCCCCGCTGCACGTGTCCCAGGACAGTGACCCGTGTGTCATATCCAAGACGCTTTACCACCAGCTGAAAGGATCAAGAGAAGGACACAGAACACACACACACACACACACACACACACAGTTAATAAGTAGAGACTTAGATAAACCATGGATGACACAGTCTCTTATAATGATTCTTCAATTGGGAAAAAACAAAGGGTACCAATACAGAGAACTAAAGGGAAACTCAAATCACTACTTAATGGGGTTTATGATTAGACAGAGTATTATAGGGCTCTTTGGTTTCATTCATACTAACATTCTTGATGTCTTCTGAGGTGATCGGTTTCCCATTTTTGTCAATGGCACCCTCAGCAACGATGATGATGTTCAGACGAGAACCACGGGTCCTTGTCTGGTCAAAAGGAAGAGAAAAATGGTCAGTGGAATTAAACTGATGGTAAGGAAATGGGTTATCAGTGGAGCAGAGAAAAACTGCACTAATTAATTGGGAGCTCAGGGTTCACCCCTGACTCTGCACTCAGGGATCACTCTGGCAGTGTTCAAAGGACCATATGTGGTGCCAGGAATTGAATCTGGGTTGGCTGACTGCCATGGAAGCACTCTCCCTGCTGTACAATCACTCTGGCCTGGGAAGGCTTATTTTCAAGGATAAAGTAAAGTACCTCACTGAGCCGACGACAAAGATGTTCCTCCCAGTCATCATCTGGTGGACATTCAGGAATAAAAACCCAGTCAGCTCCACAGGAGAGAGAGGTGACAAGAGCCAGGTAGCTGAGATGAGAAACAGAAGCATTACCCAAGACGCTAACCAACAGTCTCACCCATATCCAACCAGTTCCTGTAGTCTCCATAGAAGGGCCAGAGAGTCCTCCGTTTTAGTCTTGAAGAATAAGAGCATGCTAAGATGGCTTCTCAGTGTCTGTCAAGAGCACCGATTAATGCTCACCTGTACCTATGCACAGACACACCTTTATACACGACTGCAGTGTCTAAGGGAGGAGGAATGGAGACTGAGAAAGGGAGCTGTACCAAGAGGAGCACATCTCCAAGAGATCTAAAACCTGATACAGGGGACCCTTGGGACGCTCGAGGGAAGAGAAAGAGCTACTGCAGGTCCAGGGAATAAGTGAGTCTACATGGGGATCTTACCCACAGTGCCGGCCCATAACTTCCAACACAAACGTCCTCTGGTGGCTGTAAGAAACACACAAAGGAGTTACACTCAAGAGTCCGACTGGCTTGGTTCAAGCCTCCACCCACTCTCTGGGGGATGAATTTTCGTTGTGAGGCCTTCCAAGAGCAGGAAGACCACCCTTAGAGAAAAGACCACTTTTCTCTAAGGGTGACCTTTCTTCACTGACTAAACCATGGTAAGAAGCTTGCCACAAAGGGGGGAGAAGGAGCGCGGTTAGGACAGAGAAGGGACAATGACAATGATAGGTGGAAATGATCACTCAGGACAAAAACTGAGTCCTGAAAGGAGACAGTGATATGCATGATACCCTTCCAAAAGGGACCAGTGTTGCAAACGACCATGCCTAAAAGAAAAAGAGGAGAGAGAGAGAAAAGAAAAGTACCTCCCATAGAGGCAGGCCGGGGGACAGGGGTTAAGGGAAACCGGGGACATCAGCATGACTGAAACCCCTTTGTATCAACAGCTTTGTAACTGTGTATCTCACGGCAATTCAATTTGAAAAAAAAAATTTTAAGGTGCATATGCTGCTGCCCAAGCCCATGTGCTGCCTGTGCCATGTGTTGCCCGAGCACATGCAGTGGCCAAGCACACGGCATCCACATCTCCCCATGTGAGGTGTGGACTTTCAGACTTTCATTATCTACTACTGGGATATGTACTGGGGCCCCTTCTCCACTCTGGGCAAGCCGATGTTCTTTCTCGAATGTCTTATTCTCTCTCTCTCTCTCTCTCCCTTTCTCTCTCTCTCTTCTTTCTCTCTCTCCCTCTCCTCTTTCTCTCTCTCCCCCTCTCTCCCTCCCTCTCTTTCTCTCACCTCTCTCTCTCTCCCTCTTTCTCTCCCTCCCTCTTTCTCTTTCTTCCTCCTCTCCCTCTCTCTTCTCTCTCTCCTCTCTCCCTCTCTCTCCTTATCTCTCTCTCTCCTCTCTCTCTCTCCTTCCCCCCGCAACTTCCTCAAAAAGTTCCAAATATTTTTATGTTAAAAAAACCAAGAAAGCATAGCAGCTGGGGCCAGAGAGGTAGTTCAACACATTGAGCACATCTTATGCTTGCAGGAGGCCCAGTTTCTATCTGAGCACTGCCAGGAACTACCCGGAGCACTAAGCCCAATAAATAGCCCCTGAATACCACAGGGTGTGGCCCAAAATTAAGAATAGTAACAACAACAACAATAATAATAATAAAAACAGCAGTAAAAGGAAAACAAAATAAAAAAGAGAGGACTGGACTTGCCTAGAATCTTTTAGGAGTGCCCTGACATCAACTATCACCCTTTCTTCCTCTAGTCCTCCTACAGCGCCTCCCACAGTCCCCTAATCTCCAAGCAGTTGTGTTAAACTCCTCCGCACAGTTGCCACAGTATGGTTGGAAAGCACAGCTGAGGTTTGCGGCCCCCTGGATTTGTCTTGGTCTGGGCACTAATCAGTATTAAAAGGCAATAATAGGGGACTGGAGCAATAGCACAGCGGGTAGGGTGTTTGCCTTGCACGCGGCCGACCCGGGTTCGATTCCCAGCATCCCATATGGTCCCCCGAACACCACCAGGAGTAATAACCTCTGTGCATTGCTGAGTGTGACCCAAAAAGTGAAAGAAAAAAGAAAAGGCAACAATAGGACATGACAGGTAGTAAAGACCTCAGGGACACATGTTTGAACAGTGGGCTAGACAGTGGCAAGAGGCGAATCTTGATGTTTTTAGAAAGCCGTACACTTTTCAGGCTAAAAGGTAAAAAATACTGCTTCCAGAAGACTGGTGATTATATAGTTAAATAGTTGTGCTGACTTTGCTGTTGCTAGCTATATTTTATGGGGACTGGAATGACAGCACAGCGGGTAGGGTGTTTGCTTGCATGCAGTCAACCTAGGTTCGATTCCTCCATCCCTCTCGGAGAGCCTGGCAAACTACCAAGAGTATCCCTCCCGGCAGAGCCTGGCAAGCTACTCGTGGCATATTCTATATGCCTAAAACAGTAACAACAAGTCTCACAATAGAGATGTTACTGGTGCCTGCTTGAGCAAAGCGATGAGCAACGGGATGACAGTGATACAGTGAGAGTGATACAGTTAATGCAGATAAACTATTCAAACATTTACTCTTCTTGGACCCTAGTCTTGAGCCTGCCCCAGACGCCATCCCCTTACACTGCCTCCCCAGAAGTCTACCTCTGAGCAGTAGTAGTAATAGCATCAACAATCTCTATGATCCGGTGCAGGGCTGAGTCTGTGCCAATGGTCATATCAGTGCCACAAAAGTCATTGTCAATCGAGCCAACCAGGCCCACGATGTTCAGGTAGCTGGACTTCTTGGCCTCCTCAGCTGTGATCTTACCTGACAATAGGAAACAAACCAAAAGCCACTGGGTAAGGTATTGGCACACCCAGAGAACAAATCACTGTGACAGCAAGAACTGTGGCCAATGGTAATTAAAAGCAGTGACAGGAAGAGGATGTAGAAGGTCACCTATTTCAGGGCAGTCCTGCCCACCATCCAAGTAGACCACCACGTCGACTCACACACCGCCCTGCTCCACCAACTCTTGACTACATCTCCCGGGAGAAGCATGTTAAGCAGCTAAGCCTGATGGAAATGCTGGAAACCCCAGAGTGCCCGTGGGGGGCAGGTGAGCTGATACCCAGCAGCAGCCGCTCCCCACCCCTACAGCCACGCCACGGGCTCGACTCTCCCACTCCTCAAATAGTCTCTGCAGAGACACCAAGCTCGGAATAATTTCAGGTACCAGCCCCCGGAATGAGATCTCTAGGTGGTTTTGAAATCTAAATGGGTGGCCTCTCCCCAACGCCACGTACTCCCAGTAGCCCGGCAGTCCAGCCCAACACGCCCATCTGCTGCCTTGCAGACTCTTTGGCCCAGACCATAGATCTGGAAATGTCTGGACCCTGTGGCCACATACATGGTGGCATGACACTTCCTGAAGCAACAAAATGCTTAATAAAATGTGCCTTCTTAGCGCGTCAGTCTCATAATCTCAAAATGATTAATAAATTCTTAGACCAGGCCTTACCAGTCCTGCAATCTGACAATGTTCACATAAATTTAATTTCAAGATCTAGTGAGACTGATATTGCAACTTGTTAACTCATCAGTTTTAATCCTAGAATTGTATCAACAGTTGCTGCTTTTTCCCTACATTAAAATAATTTTTTTTTTTTTTTACCAGTCACCTATTTGGGATTTAGGTAACAATTTTCTCCAGTGAGAAATAGGGGGTGGGGATGGGGTATATTTGCTACACAAATGAATAGAGATGAGAATAAGGTCTTACCCGATTTCTGTAGGTCGCCCAACAAGCCACTCCACTCAGAACGGAAGGTGTCCGCCCCAGTGAGGCTACCATCGCCCCCGATGACACACAGGTTGGTGATCCCACGCTTCACCAAGTTGTGGGCAGCGCGGAGTCTTCCTTCTCGCTCCCGGAAGTCCTTGCATCGGGCACTTCCAATGACAGTGCCTCCCTTTGGGGAAGAGGCAGAAGTCAGCTTCTCAAATGGCACAGCCAACTTTGGGTTCAACATGCTAAGAATGTTCCTCTGTTTAACACTGCGAGGTTGAGATAACCATGAAGTTTCTTGAGAATTTCTTAGTATACTAAGAATTATTGCCCTTTCTGAAGAAAAAAGGAATGATGCTGGCTGAGGTATCAAAGGGTCATTCTTAGTTGGCTATATCTACACCTTAGGTTCCTAAAATCAAGTCATTTTATTAAAGGCTGTGTCATTAAGATGATTGTCCTTGAAGAGAATAAGGAAATGCATAAATATCTATAGGCTTTTGAAATGATCTCCATGTTTTACAAGTGTAAGAAGAAGCAATCACTCAGTCTTTAAAAGAATCTTCCTAGAGAGTAAAAGGGAATGCGCCTGCCACAGAGGTGGTGGGGGGAGGGGGGAGGGATACTGGGAACATTGGTGGTGGAGAATGGGCACTGGTGGAGGGATGGGTACTCGATCATTGTATGACTTAAATGTAAGCACGAAAGTTTGTAAGTCTGTAACTGTACCTCACGGTGATTCACTAAAATATAAAAAAATTTTAAAAAATAAAAATAAAAAAATAAAAGAATCTTCCTAGGTGCCCTACTATTACTGGATTACATCCAGATTATTACTAGGAGTTCATCACAATGTGCCTAGGAGTAATTTTCCTCCTTATGCTGTAATTTTTCATTGTAACAGGGTACTGCCAATCATTTCTCCTTTGCTTCTTAGGATCAATGATGTTAGTGGAAGGAGTACTCATAAAAAAAAAAATGCTCTGAAAAAAAAAAAAAACATTTAAATTCTCAGGAGCTTATAAACTTGAGAGGGTTTTCACAAATCAAAAAAGCTCCTGGCATCCATAATTCTGAGAGTAAAGACAAAATTTTTTTAGTTCATTCTCAGATCTCTTTATGACAAGTATCATCATCTGCACAGAAAATTACTTAGCATTACATACTAAATTTCTTTCCACAGACTTTTAGGGCACTGAGATGAAGAACGGAGACACAGCTGTTAATTTGTAGACTTTTTCAGTAAACCAGAAATGGGTATAAAATGATTTAAGAGAACGTAGTGAAAAAGACTGTGAATGTAATCAGGATAACGTGGAAAAGCTCTCTTGGTTCCTCCCTTTCTAAGTGGTCTAGTTCAGGGCACAGCATCACCATCACGAGAACTGGCAGATTTCAGCTGTGCTTCTGGCTCTGGTTCCAGTCGTCTGGTAAGGTTATTTTCAGGGCAGACCTTCCCTGTGACCCCAGAACAGGACGTGTTATATGCCAGTTTCCCAAATCCTGTCGTGACCTTTCTATAGAACAAACAGTTCTGTGATCCCATCCTCACCACCCCCCCTCCCACTTCAGGAAACCATGATGATGTTTGCTTTCAAAGGATAGACATAGCCCCCCTCTTGTCACTGAATCATTTTTCATCCTAAAACATCACAGAGAATTTGAGAAACCATGAGCCCAAACTAGAATAGGGTTAGGCAGAACAAAAACGGGACACGAGCCTTTTGAAACTTACCAGCTGAAGCATCATGGAAACGCTCTCCCATGTGGCTTCCCTGATGTTATCTCCACCATCCACCAGGCCTTGATAACCCTGTGAGACACAACAGACCATTCAGTTTCTGCCAGGCTTCCCCCTAAACTCCAAGGATTAAGACGGGTTCCCTGGGAATAGGCTCTCTGAGAATCAGCTCCTGCTGGGGCTGGAGCAATAGCACTGTGGGTAGGGCGTTTGCCTTGCACATGGCTGACCCAGGTTCAATTCCCAGCATCCCATATGGTCCCCTGAGCACCACCAGGGGTGATCCCTGAGCACCACCAGGGGTGATTCCTGAATGCAGAGCCAGGAGTAACCCCTGTGCATCGCCGGCTGTGACCCAAAGAACAACAACAAAAAAAGAATCAGCTCCTGTTGTCACTGATTTCTGGATGCATGTGAGACTATCATATTTAGCATAGTATAAGAAAGAAGAATGCAATTTTTTTTCAGTCTCTTTTACAGATGATCCCAATGTTGTCCTTCCAAAATTTAACCTTAACTCCTCTTGTTTTTGGTTCATTCTATTTCCTCAATCCATTTCCCAAGAAAACTAGATAACAGATAGTTTTGATAAGAATAGAAGTAAATGAAATGGGGATGTTGGAGGGAAGAAGGAACAGAAATGTGACTTGGAAAAATAAAGAGACTCTTAAAAGTTGAGAAGAAAGGCAGATAGACCACTTAGTACAAACAGGCAAAGCGAGAACAGAGATGGGAACCAAAACACCTCACAAAATTGGGTGACCCATAGAAATAAAGTGAGAGTTTCCCCATCTTCAGGCTCTATCTCTGGATATACTTAATCCCCTGTGAAATAAACTTCCGGGGTCTTTTATTTCTGTTTGAGGGGGCTCATGGCTATTTCTTCTCTAAACAAAAGTATGAGGACCTGCTGGGCATGTTCCTGGGTGCCACCGTCATTCCTGGAGTCAGAGTGACATGTGAGGTGTGATCCGTGGAAACAGTGATCCAAAACAAACCAGACAGAGATTTATTAGAGGAGGTAAGGGCTGGGATGGGGACCGGGGGAGGGTCTGGGGCAGGAAACAGGATCAGAGAAAACTGAGATTGACAGAAAGAAATCAGAGAAAACCAACCTCATGAACAAAGAAGACGCGGGCTCCAGTAAAGATACCAACTCGAACCACAGCCCTGACAGCAGCATTCATACCTGCAAGAGGGGAAGAAGTCAGGGAGAGGATACTACTGGGAAAAGCAAGATAGGAGGCAGCCTCTCCTAGGGTTTATTTCTTAATCTAGACTACCACTTTCATCTAAGTCTGCGGGCCTCCCCACTAACACTGAATTACTACACTCAATGCTGAAGCTCCAAATAATCCCTTTTATCTCTCCTTCACACACACACACACACACACACACACACACAAATTCTGCCTTTCCCAAATTTTCTAGTCATAATTCTGTGGAGAACAATAATTTGGAATGCTTAATATGCTAAGAGACTGTCACACATACACATCTTATCACTGAATTCTCTTCACAACCCAGGAATGACCTTTAGTTTACAGTCGGGAAACTTAAGTTTATATAGAACATGGTTGGGGCCAGAGAGATAATACAGAGGGCACCTACCCTGCATGAGTCTGATCTGGGTTCAATCCCTGGCATCCCATATGTACTCCAGCACCACCAGGAGTAATTCCTGAGTGCAGAGTCAGGAGTAACCCCTGAGCATCGCTGGGCAGAGCCCAATACTCTCCCCCCACCCACGAAAGATTGAGAGAAAGAGAGAGAGAGAGAGAGAGAGAGAGAGAGAGAGCATGAGGGTGCAAGGTAAGTCAGTCAGAAAAGGAACAGATAATGGAATTATCTCTCTCATATGTGGGATATAAAGAAGCATAGTAAGGGACTAACTAATGATCAAAAGCAACAAACCTAAGAACTGGTCTATGGAACTGAGTTTACCAAGAGTAGGGGTGGGGTAGGGAAAGGGGAATGAATGAAAGGGGACCCTGAGACATTGATGGAGGGAAGCAGATACTTTGGGGGAAGATGTGGTGCTGGGACATTGTATGCATTAAATCCTATCAATAGTACTATAAATCCTGAGATTTAAACCTGAAAACTTTGTAACTTTCCACATGGTGACTCAATAAAAAAAAAAAAAATAGTACTATAAATCACAAAGCTTCAAATTAAAAACTAATAAACTAAAGCTCTTAGGAAGCTCAGATTTTAATCCAGGCCCTAACATACCTAAACCAACACAATTGAGCTTTATGCTGTACCCTCCTGATTTCAATGACATTCCAGATTTTTCTCAATTTTGGCACTAAATCTAGACATACTAGCTTTGGTAGGCTTTTCAAGACAACACAACTCGCTCAGGTTCAGTGATCCAGTAAGTCACAGTTCATTTAGGATTGTGCCCAGGACTGGTCATGGAATCTCCCAGCCTCCACATACAGAGATTTTGTGTGTCATTCAGCTGGTGGCACTACAATGTGCATTGCCACACTGCCCGAAGAGGCTGTGAACATGGCGCAAGCAGAGTCAGTGGGGGCAAGAGGCTCTCACTGCCTTCTGATTTCTACCTTGATCCTATACATAAAACAATCACTTAAAATTTATGCTACAAATTATTGTTTCCATGAGGAGAAACAATTAAAACTTAAAACAGGAAGGGAAAGTGATTCTCCCTTTAAACTCAGTTCTACAGGTCAGTTTTTAGGTTTTGTTGCTTTTTTTAATTTGTTAGTCCCTTCCTATGCCTCTTTATATGCCATATATGACACAGATAATTCTATCACTCCTCTCAGTAGCTTCTTGACAACAAGAACTGTCTCTCCCAAGAGCAATATACAAGGTGACGAGGTGGCCGAGTGGTTAAGGCGATGGACTGCCAAGAGCAATATAGAGAAACATCCTGTCACAACATACCACACATGGTGAGTGCTGCAAATATTTCTATATCAAAAATAATGTCATGAATATTGTGCTAAGCACAATTTCATTGACAACATATTGGAGATATTCCTGGTAACCCAACCTGGTAACCCTAACCATATCTTGTCATATAAGACAGGGTCTATGGTGATACTCAAGAACTTTTACAATCAAAAAGGGATAATTGCAACTGAATCATTTTAGCTACTCTTTTGAAGGATATACTGTGTTGCAATCTAATATTTATTCACATAGTCCTTAACCATGACTGAAGAAATATTATACCAGTAAGCAGGAAAAAAGCCAGCAATTAAAAAACTTAAAGTATCAGACTAAAATCTAAAATATATTAGGGCCAGAGAGCTAGCATAAAAGGTAAGGTGTTAGCTTTGCAGGAGACCTAGGTTTGATTACATATGATCCTCCAGGCTCCGCCAAGGAGAAATCCTGGACGGAGAGCTAAAAGTGAGCCCGGAGCAGAAATTGTGAAAGGGGAAAAAAAAAAAAAAGGAAAACATATTATTGTATAATCCAAAGTTCTCTGGAATGAAACAGACTGGAACCAAAAAGACCAGACTGTCTGGTTATTTTATATTTTATTTGTTGCTGTTATTGCTTTACAGGCTGTCAAAGGTTGGTCTACACAGTTAAATGCTCCAAATTAAACGGAAGATTCATTCACTCAAAGAATAAATACTTTTTGTTTAACAAAACAAATACCTGTCATGTTCCTGGCACTGTATGAAGCACTAGAAATACAGCAGAGAATAGTAGAGACTCTAAGATATAAAGAAATGGTAATGGTCTTCAACATTTATAAAGAGCATTTTCTAACAGGATTACAAAATGAATAAAGAGAAAGCACTATGTGAACAGGGAGACAAAGCATCTAAGCTTGGAGGAGGAAGTCAGGGAAAGTGATTCAGAAAAGAAAACCATGACCTTAAGACTTAAAGAAGAATTTGCTTTTGTTTATTTATTATTTAAAATGCTAGGGACTGAAACCAGAGGTCACAACTTACTTTTAAATCTTTTTTGTGGGTCAGAATGATAGTACAGCAGGTAGGGCATTTGCCTTGCATGCAGCTGACCTGGGTTGGATCCCCAGCACCCCATAAGGTCCCCCAAGCACCACCAGGAGTAATTCCTAAGTGCTGAGCCAAAAGCTATTCCTGAGCATTGCTGGGTGTGACCCAAAAAGGGAAAAAAAACCTCTGTAAAAAATCTCTTTTGGGGGGCTGGAGCAATAGCACAGCAGGTAGGGCGCTTGCCTTGTAGGCGGCTGACCCGGGTTCGATTCCCAGCATCCCATATGGTCCCCTGAATACCGCCAGGAGTGATTCCTGAATGCAGAGCCAGGAGTAACCCCTGTGCATCGCCAGGTGTGACCCCAAAAGCAAAAAAAAAAAACAAAAAAACAAAAAAAAACCTCTTTTGAATAATTTAGGGAGTGTTCCAGGTGAAGGAAATACACAAGTAAAAACAAGTAAAAGTCAGTGTTATAAAATAATCTTGGTGATCAACAGACCTATGGAAAGGTCTTCACCACCACTAAAAATTAGGGAAATGCAAATTACAAAGACAATGAGATAGGACCCCACACCAGTATTGGAGGGTCCCAAACTTACTTGGCTTATTACTCCCTTTTCAGAAAAAAAAAAATTTTTTTTGTTTGTGTTTTACTCAATGCCTGTGGAAATCTATCTTTTTTAAGCGACTAAACAGAATGCATCCCCTAATTGTACCCAAGGTCTCTACTACCCCAGATCATTCCAATGTACCCACTGAGAGGTAGTATCAACACTTTAGAAAAAAGCTGACCTTTGTCAAAAAGTACAGAAACAGACCAGAGAGCGAGTACAGGGGGTAAGGCACTTGCCTCGCACATGATCACCCCAGTTTAATCCTCGACACTGCACAGATCCCCAAGACACAGTCAGGAGTGACTCCTGAGCACAGAGCCAGGAGAAAGCCCTGAGCACCGCCAAACGTTGGGGTAGGGGGTGGAGACTGGGAGAGATATATAAATATATATGTATAAATTTTAAGTTTGAAGACCCACTTTGCACCCCTGTATAACTGTGCCACAAACCACGACTTCCCCAGAATACATAGAATGGGATACAGGGAATAGTTATATTGGGAGTCCCATAAATTCTTTTGGCTCTCCTGAGTAATCTCACTGCCTGTTCTGGCTGCAGGCTCTCAATGGCTGCTCCATGTTCCCTAAATAGTCCACTTCAGCGGCTGACTTATTAGAAGCACCATGAAGGGTAAGATTACAGGCACCACCGCAGGAGTATTCTGGGGATAGGCAGGAGGGGCTCTGGCCAACATCAGAACCACGTACTTCACAGGCTCCAGTTACAGCCTGTTGGGAAGAGGATTTGGGAAGAGCTAAAGATGATGGGCTTCTATGAGGCAGAAAAAAAATGGACTTGGTCACTGCTTTTATGAAAGCAGGGGCTAATAAAGTTCTTTGTATCATGATTGGACTTTGAATAAGATTTTTTAAATTATTAGATTCTAACACGAGGTACACATATTTGATGAATATGTAATTAGAAACTAGAAATCCTAATTTAGCAATCCAGAGGAAAAATAGGATCCCTATTCATGTAAAGCTCTAAAAGCAGGATGAACATGCATTTGGAATGGACTGCCTATCAAAAGACAGCAGACAGAGCGGATGACTGAGGTTCTTTCCAGCTGAATGCATCGATTTCACAAGGCCAAACGTGTCATGGCTTAGCAGAGCTGGGGCTGTTCCTGGGCTGGAAAGGGCATTAGGATTCGGTACCTAATCCACCCCACATATTGGAGTTTTGGTTTCAGAGTCTAGGATGTGTGATTCCTGGCCACACTCTTATTTTAAGAGATTAATCATCTTGTTAAGCTCAGGAAATAACAGAGCTGTGACTGCGGTGGGCTCTATAGAATCTAACTTTACTTTCCCATGTGGCCCAGAATCCCTAAGAAAAACACCTTTCTCTCTCTCCTGAGAAAACTAGGTACCATTAAAGTTGGCTCTGCAGGCTGCTTCAGTTAGAATCTCTTGGCTTTCTACTTTTCAATTTCCTCATTGCATCCTTGCCTGCCTAGAATTTCATCCTCCACCATTCTATGTGGACTAAAAAATTTCATTCTTTGCCATTCTCAATCCCTACATGGACCTACGTTTATGTTATGTTGCTAATTATGCTTGTCACTGAATCCCACGAATCTTAGTCAAGCTGGACCTTCCAAAAGTCACTATCAATGGCTTTCTATGAAAAAATGGCTCTTCCCTGGAAACAAGTAATGATTTTCCTAATGATCTCACAGCATCTGATCAGAAACTAGGACTCTGCTGCTCCTGGAACCTAGTTACATCCTAGATCTCTTTCCTTGTATATTCATTTTTAAAAACCTCTTTCAATTTCTAGAGACCAGTTCTCTTTCATAATTTCATAATTCTATCTCTTTGATTTTTTAACAGGCTCTTAGTTCCCCTAATCTAATAATCCAATTCAACAGGCCATCTTACTATGGTTTTAGAAGCTACACAGTTTCTGTTTATGACCTGAATTGGCCTGGAGTCTTTCCAAGAGAGACATGACAGTTCAGCAGTCTCTACTGCCTCCTCTAGGGCTTTGCATTGTAATCTGGCCACTATTCTTACAATTTAGGCCTCTGTGCCCTGCTTTTTCAGTTTCTCATTTTAGCATTCTCCAAATCATAAGATATATTAACAATTATGATTAAGATGGCTGAGAATATATTTGAAATCTGGATCTACCAATATATAAAACGGTTCCTGGGGGCTGGAGCGATAGCACAGTGGGTAGGGCGTTTGCCTTGCACACAGCCGACCCGGGTTCTAATCCCAGCATCCCATATGGTCCCCTGAGCACCGCCAGGGGTAATTCCTGAGTGAAGAGCCAGGAGTAACCCCTGTGCATCGCCGGGTGTGACCCAAAAAACCAAAAAAAAAAAAAAGAAGGTTCCTAAGAGCAGAGTACAAGCATGATTTGTTTTAACCTTGAATCTTTAACACCTGCCATCCTGCCTGGTACACAGTAGGTGCTCAAAAAATTTACTGTTTATTAGTAATACATTTGTTGAGAATTTACGATACACCAGGCATTGTTCTAAGCATTTTATTTGAATGAGTTCAATTTCTTGAATTCTGTCCTTTCCATTAAGTTTTCCTTGATTAATCCAACAAAGAGCTGTCATTTCACAAATGGATTCTACTTGGATAATACATACTTGATTTTTCAACTTAATGTGTCTTACATAAGAATTTTAGTGATAGTGGGGCTGGAGCGATAGCACAGAGGGTAGGGCGTTTGCCTTGCACGCGGCCGACCCAGGTTCTAATCCCAGCATCCCATATGGTCCCCTGAGCACCGCCAGGGGTAATTCCTGAGTGAAGAGCCAGGAGTAACCCCTGTGCATCGCCGGATGTGACCCAAAAACCAAAAAAAAAAAAAAAAAAAAAGAATTTTAGTGATAGTAGGGCCGGAGCGATAGCACAGCGGGTAGGGCGTTTGCCTTGCACGCGGCTGACCTGGGTTCGATTCCCAGCATCCCATATGGTCCCCCAAGCACTGCCAGGAGCAATTCCTGAGTGCAAAGCCAGGAGTAACCCCTGAGCATCGCTGGGTGTGACCCAAAAAGCAAAAAAAAAAAAAAAGAATTTTACTGATAGTAATGTATGATATCCTTCTTGATTATATGATAAATTCACAAAGTAAATTAACTTATTTGCACAGCATAATTCAGGACTCTGTATAGCAGGTGCTTAGCACAGATTCCAGAACAGCCTCGGCATGGGGCTGAAGAAAAACAAACAGAATAGCCGAAATATCTTCCTCTCCTTTTTTTCATCACAATTTCCGTATATTTGGATCCCTTTCAATGATATTCTGTCTCTCTTCAACATATCAGAATATACAAGATCATCAGAGGAGAAAAAGATCTTGTAAAAAATTACACATTGTGTGGCTGGAGTGATAGCACAGCAGGGAGGGCGTTTGCCTTGCACGCAGCCAACCTGGGTTCGATTTCCAGCATCCCATATGGTTCCCCCAAGAACTGCCAGGAGTAATTCCTGAGTGCAAAGCCAGGAGTAACCCCTGAGCATTGCCAGGTGTGACCCCCCCAAAAAAAAAATTACACATTGTGAGCCAAAGAGATAGTACAGCAGGCAGGACACTTGCCTTTCACACAGCCAACCTGTGCTTGATCCCCAGCATCCCACCCCAGCTCAGGAGTGATCCCTGAGCAGAGCCAGGAGTAAGTCCTGGGCACTTCTGGGTGTGACACCTCCCTCTCCCTCACAAATACACCTTCCTTATCTCACATTTCATTTTTCCATGTATTCAACTTTTCCAGTTTCCAGATTTCTCAGCCCAGAGATGGGTTCCCTCATCCTTTCTTTCCCTCACTCCTCCCAGTGGATCTTGACTGGTTAATACTACTGTGTGCTCTGGATTAAAGAGATGGGGACGCGGGGAGGCCACAGAAAAGGGTGAAGCATAAGTATGCCTAGAAGAAAGAAATGTGCATTACATGTGAGGTGCCTTACAAAGGTCAAGGCAGGAACTCTACAAATATCAGAGGCGATTCCTAAAGCTGAAGACCACCGAAGACCAATTCTGGTTCTCGTCATTCTCCTATCATTTCTAATGAACTTTAAGTAGATCTACCTATTGCCTTTGCAATGACTTTATCACTGGGTCTCCCTCCCATTCTTGCTGGAAAAATTACTAATCTTTTAGGTACTAGAGGATCCAAATATGCAAATGAACTTGGAAAGAAGTTTTGTAATGATCTGAATAAATAACAGAATAGCAAACAAGATCTTTGCACTTGGGGACTTAGATGTGACAGATTTTAAAAGCCCAGGATCCTAGCCTAAATTTGCAGCAAAATTATAAGGAGAATAATTCTATTTTATAGAATAAGGAAGACAAGAAACTCAAGGAGGTCTATGTAGAACCGTCCTCCTTACCTTGGGCATCTCCACCGGAGGTTAACACGGCGATGGCCTTGCCAATCCCCAGAGTTTTGGCTGCATGGTGCTCTTCATGGGTCATGATATTCTCTAAAATTCAAGATAATGGTTAGTTAAGAGACAGGAGGATCAAGGTACTGCTAAACCAGGAAATAACTGTTAGAATGACTACAGCCACCCAAGTCAAGCTCTCCCACTCTGCTAAATCTGGACCAAGAGCTTTGGACTTCTTCCAGAAGAGAATCACATCCCATGGAGTGACCAGCTGAAATGTCACAGTAATGAAGTCCAATGCCACAAAAGTCTAAGCTAATCCCTCCCTGATCCTTCCCCCTAATTGAGGCCTATTTAGAGAAACCCGAAGGTCATGGAGAAGGGCAGCTGACTAAAAAGAAATTCAGAAGAAAAGTTTGCCTCAGCTTTCTTTTAGTGAAGGAATGGACTGTTGCACAAGGTAGGAATCAGATAAAGTTTGGGGCACTAGCTAACAAGCCAGAAAAGCAACGATCATAGTTAAGATTAGGGCTTGGGTATAAGGCTGGAGAGATAGTACAGCAGGTAGAGCACTTGCCTTGAATGCAGCTAACCTGGGTTCAATTCTTGGTCCCCCATATGTACAACCCCCAACCTGGCCTTGCCCTGAGCACTGCTGAGTGTGGCGCCCCGCCCTCACCTCCCCCCCCCCCAAAAAAAAAAGATTAGGATTTGGTATTATAGAATAGGGATAAGTTCGAACTGGAGCTTAGGGTTATAAAGACTTGGACAAGTTAATGGTGCCAGATTCAAACATAGTGAAGAACTTTCTATGATCTTTCCCTCTGGCTTTCTGCCTGCTGAGTATCTCTTACTCCTTTATTTTTAGGCCTCTCACACTGCCTACTGTCATGTGGGAAGAGTAACAAAATCACTGCCACATATACACAGGACATGTAAACACCTTCATTTTGAGTTCTCAAAAGGAATACACGAGACACACTCTGAAATCTATAAAATGTTAATGTAAGCATCATTGTAGTTATATAGGCTAAAATCTGTTATCAGGAGTCATTAAACTACAACCCAAAGCTAAACCCAGCCCTTCCCACTTTCCTAAATGGCAGCAAACTAAGAAAGGATTTTACATCTCAAACTTTTTTTTTTAATTGAGATTTTACTATTTGTTTGTTTCAGGTCTGTGGGTCACACCCAGCAGCGATCAAGGTATACTCCTGGCTCTGCACTCATAGATCACTCCTGGCAGTGTTTAGGCGACTATAGCCAAATGCCAGGAACCAAAAAGAGGGCCCGCCACCAGTAAGGCAAGCACACTAGCCCTTGTGCTATCTTCCTACGTTTTTAAACTGTTGAAGTCATGATGTAAAAATGATGTAAAATACACATTTTAGTCTGTATCACCCTTTTCTTTCACATATCACTTATGGCTGCATCCACCTATAAAAAAGCATGGATTATTGCCACCTTGTCCACATAGCCTGCAAAGACTATTTACTATCATCACTTTGCAGGAAAAGTTTACACACCTGGCAGGCTTGATGACTACTAAAGTAATTGTTCCTAACTAGATTTAAAACTCCTTCAGGAAGGGATATGTTCTTTTCTTTTTTAAAACTCCAAATCTGGACCAGAGAGATAGTACAGGGGTTAAGGCATTTGTCATGCTTTCAGTTCCCTGGGAGTGACCCTCCACACAGAACTGGAAGAAGCCCCTCAGGACTGAAGGTTGTGAGTTCAACACCTCTCACCCCAATTAAAAAACAACAACAACAACAAAACTCTATAAAGGGCCAGTGATACAGTCTGAGGTCCTAAGTTAGATGCCCAGAATTACAAAAACAAAATAACAGCCTACCAAAAACCTACCTGTTGCAAGAACTAATGAAATGATAAAAAACACAAAATAGGCACACACATAAAAAAATTTAATAACATGCCTGATACAGTTATAGCTCCATTCCCTTCTACACAGACAAATAGGACTGCCAGAAAGCACACAGTGACAGAAGGAAGACAGTCACTCTTCTATTTAGAGTGTTCATGTCCACATTTCTGTTTTCAGAAGAGAAAGAATAAGTAGTAGGTGCAAAGAGGAGAAATTTTGGGAAGAAAAGATCTCAGTGTAGGAGTATGCTGATGCCTTCTCATTCACTCTTGGAGAAATCCATGCAGGAATCTTCCACCCCCAGAGATTTCAGGGAGGAAGAGAATACACCATAACATGGGAAGGTTAGGCCTGCTGTCCTGCAAAATCAGCTCCGTCTCCTCCTGCATCTCTAAGACAGCTATAAAAGCACTGAACACAGAAATGCACGCAGATTCATATATAGGTCACGTCTAAGGACCGAGCCACAGGGACACCGCTCAGAAACATGCATGCTAAAAACCTCTATAAAATATCACGTGTGTAGATGTAGCTGAGCGCGCGTGAGGGAGAAACCCAGAGACACCAGCATCTTAGGTGCGCGGATTTGAGTTGGCGGAACGCCAGGACGGGAATCGGCAGCCAAGGGCAACGAGGTCCGAGCACCGATCCAGCCATCCGGGATTCCCACGGAGCCAGGCAGAGCATTCCAAAGGCCAGAACTGAGCCGAGGGGCTGGGATTCGGCACGGCTGCCCTGCCCATCCCCCACCGGGGCTCCTTCTCGGATGCCACCCCACCTCTTCCCCTCGGCTCCGCCGCCCTCTTCCCCTCGCCGCCGCCTCCCGGCACCTTCGATCCCACCGAGCGCTCGGCTTTTCTCTCGGCCTTGACCCCCCCCTCTTGCCTTTTCGTCCTCGCGCTCCTCGGAGGCGGCTTCCTTGCAGACTGTCCTTGGGGAAGGGGGAAGGGGAGCTCGCCGAGCACTGGGAGGAGCCAGGTGGAGGCGACAAGGGAGGGGAGTGAGGAGAGGCGTCCGGAGCGCCACTAGCCAGCGCGAGCCCGGAGCTCCGCCTCCACCGCACGCCCTCCCGGCCTGCCTCCCCGCCCCCGGAGCCCGGCTCCGGCACGGCGCGGCCGGCGTTGCCCGCATCCTGCGCGGGACCCTCGGCGCCGCACTCAGCGGCAGCGCTCCCGGCAGCCGCTTCTCCGGGGGTACCTTCCCCCGGCCTCCACCGTGCGAGGGTCCTCGCGCTCAGACATCCGCGGCCACCGGCCTTAAAAAAAAAACCTCTGCTTCTCTTCGTTACTTTGAAAGTACTTGTTGGAAGTCGAGTGTGCCAGGTTTTGTGTTAAATAGGGAGAGAACAAAAGACAGTCTTTGAGGAACACTGGGTATTATTAGTACTTTCCACGGAGGAATCTCAAAACCGCCTTTGAAACTTATGAGACCTTTGTCGGAGAAAACACCAAAATAAGTAACTGTAGCACTGTCTTCCCATTGTTCATCGATTTGCTCCAGCGGGCACCAGTAACGTCTCCATTGTGAGACTTGTTACTGTTTTGAGCATATGCAATATGCCAGGGGAGTTTGCCAGGCTCTGCCCAGCCGGCTGGATATTCTCAGTAGCTTGCCAGGCTCTCCAAGAAGGATCGAGGAATCGAACCCCGGTCAGCCGCGTGCAAAGCAAACGCCCTACTCGCTGTGCTATCGCTCCAGTTAAAAAAAAAAAAAAAAAAAAAAAAAACCTGTATAAATAATTTTTTTAAAGCTAACTTTGAATGAGGACAAGCTGTGGTAACCTCGCTCCAGTCTGCAGTAAGGAGGAATTGCAGGGTTCTAGCAGTGAAACCATGAGTAATCAAGTCACCAGGATCCACCCGCCGGAACATGAGTCAAGCCCTCCCAGAGGGAAAGGAGCACCTTTACTCAGATCCTTTCCACTCTTCCCTTTCTTTCACCCATACTTGACTACCTCCCGGAGCCTCTTTTCCTTGCTCTTTCACACTCCCTCCTCTTGCTTTTGTTTCTACCCCCTGCATGTTCTGGTTACAATGAAAACTTAGGAATAATTAAACAGTAAGACTAGGATATAAAACCAACTTGATTAACAAGGTTGACCTTTGTGCCACAGTATGGTCATCAAAAGGTGAAAAGAAAGCCCTCCAGAATGGCAGTGCCCAAACTCTTGCAACTCAATCATAAGAAAGATTTTAAAATATTCTAATAAAAATGGGCAGTGTGGGGCTGGCGCAGTAGTACAGTGGACAGTACCTTGCATGCAGCCAACTGCGGTTCGATCCCTAGCATCCACATCATCCCCAGAGCACCACCCAGAACTAAATCTGGAGTGCTGCTAAACTAGAAGTAACCCCCAAGCATCACCGGGTGTGGCCTCAAACAAAGCAAAACAGGGCAATGGGGCCAGGAATGTAGCTCAGCTACATAACACTTGCCTTGCGAGTGTGAGGTTCTGAGTTCAACACCTGAGACAGGGAAATAATTGATAATAAAAATAAATTTTTAAAAAAGAGACAAAAGCATAAACCTATACCAAAAAAGAATACAGATGGCAAACAGTATATAAAATGGCATTCGACATTAGGTATAATAAAGGAATAGCAAGCTAAGACAGTGAGATATCGCTATAACCAATTAGAAAAATAAAAACAAAAAAGTGACAATGCTGACAAGAATGCAGAGAACTGTGCAGAAACAGGAATTCTCATTCATTATTGATAAGAATGCAAAACAGGACAGTTACTTTAAAGAAACTCTGTCCACCTCTCAGCATCATTAGGTGTGCTCTCCCAAACTAAAAACTTAGAGATGGGGAGAAACACCATTGTTATAGAGTCTGGGGGGCCTGAGAGATACTACAGGGGGAAAGGAGCTTGCCCTGGATGTGGCTGATGCCCGTTTAACCCCTAGTACTACATTGTCTTCCAAATACTACCAGTGGTCAATACTGGGTACAAAGCAAGGAAGAGCCCCTGAGCTCTTCCCAAACAACCAGGAATGGTCCCAAACAACCTCCCCTCCACACCAACAGAGAACAAATATTGCTTAACATCTGATACTAAATTACACTGCTTTTACCTAAATGAGTTGAAAACTACAGCCATATAAAAATTTGCACACAGGGGCTGGAGTGATAGCACAGCAGGTAGGATGTTTGCCTTGCATGCGGCCGACCCGGGTTCGATTCCCAGCGTCTCATATGGTCCCCTGAGCACAACCAGGAATAACACCTGTGCATCGCCAGGTTTGACCCAAAAAACAAAACAAAACAAAATTTGCACATAAATATTAATATTAGCTTTATTCATAACTGCCCCAAACTGGAAGCAACTAAGATGTTCCTCAAAAACTAGCATATCTATATAATGGGATACTATTCAATACAAATAAATGATCCTGGGGGCTGGAGAGATAGTTCAGCAAGCATGGCACTTGACTGGGCAAGCTGCTGACTCCAGTTCAGTCCCAACACCTGTGGTCCCCAATATCACGAGGAGTGATCTGTGAGCACAGAGCCAGGTAAGCTCTGAGCACAACTGGGTTTGGCACGAAACAAAACAAAAAACAAAATATCTACCGAGCCAGTAAAAACATGGAGCCATGCAGGAACCATTGATTAAGACTGCACCTGAATCTATCAAGTTGGGAAGAGCTGACATCTTGACAATTTTGCTTAATGAAAGAAATTAGTCTTAAAATGCTAGGTATTATATAATTATAAGTACATAGCATTCATAAAAAAGATGAAACAATAGAGACAATTTAAAGATCAGTGGTTGTTAAAGGCTTAATGTAAAGAGGCAGGGATGAATAGATAAAAGCATGAGGGATTTTTAAAGCAGTGAAACCATTCTGAACGAAACTTTGAAATTGCATACATGACTGTAAGCATTACTCAAAAATTCACAGATGTGAAAAATCAAAAGGCTAAACCATAATATAAATAATGGGAATTAATCAATAATACATAATATTTGATCAAGAATATCAATGTTTTTTTTCGGGGGGGCGGTCACACCCAAGATACACAGGGGTTACTCCTGACTTTGCACTCAGGAATTACTCCTGGACCCTCAGGGACCATATGGAATGCTGGGAATCAAACCCAGGTCGGCTGTGTGCAAGGCAAATACCCTACCCACTATGCTATTGCTCCAACCTCTCAATGCAGAATGTTAAAAAGAGCAGAGAATAGAATACAAAGAAACTGAGCAATTTGCTTAGATTTCTTTCGGCATAAAATACATCTAAAAGATAGTCTATTAATTTAATATTTATTTTATGTTCAAAGAAATATAAAATAATGATTTAAAAAATCACCCACCTGAATTCAATCCCCAGCATCCCATGTGGTCCCCCTTAGGAATGATCTCTAAGAGCAGAGCCAGGGGTAAGCACTGAGCACTGTCCAGGTGTGGCCCAAAAAACAAAAACTGGGGCTGGAGCGATAGTACAGCAGGTAGGGCATTTGCCTTGCACACGGCCGACCCGGGTTCGATTCTCAGCATCCCATATGGTCCCCTGAGCACCGCCAGGGGTAATTCCTGAGCGAAGAGCCAGGAGTAACCCCTGTGCATCACTGGATATGACCCAAAAAGCAAAAAAACAAGAAAAAAAACCCAAAAAACCCTTAGAACCCTTTTATATTACTGGTAGGAATGTATTGTGCACTCACAATGGAAAACAACTTGGCAGTTACTCAAAATGCTAAGCATAGTTTCTGTATGACTCAGTAATTCTCTGAGTCATAAATCCCCAAAAGAAAAGACATGTATATATATATACACATAAGTGTGCATACAAAAATATTCATTGCACTGATATTCATAATAAGCAAAAAGTAAAATTTGCTTAAATGTTTATTCACTAATGAGTGGAAAAATAAAATAATTATCCATATAATGGAATGTTACTTGGCAATAAAAATAATAACATATTGGTAAAGAATATTGGATGGGGGCTGGAGCGTTAGTACAGCGGGTAGGCGTTTGCCTTGCACGTGGCCGATCCGGGTTTGATTTCCAGCATCCCATATGGTCCCCCGAGCACCACCAGGAGTTATTCTTGAGTGCAGAGCCAGGAGTGACCCCTGAGCATTGCTGGGTGTGACCCAAAAAGCCAAATATATATATATATATATATATATATATATATATATATATATATACTAGATGAACCTTGATAACAGTGCAAAATGAAAGTCATTCACAAAAGACCACATACTATATGATTCCCTTTTAATGCAATTTTTAGAATAGGAAATCTATAGCAACAGAAAACAGGTTAGCAGATCCTTGAGGCTGCAGAGAAATTTAAGAGTAAAGGATTTGGGGGCAGGAGAGAGAGCTCAACAGGTTGAGCATGTGGTGAAGGCTGAAGTCTGATCCCTCAGAACCACCAAGAGTGACCCCAAGCAGAGAAAAAGGAGTATCCCCTGAACACTCTGGGTATGGCCCACAACTTCTTAGAAATAAAAAGTACAGAATTTCATTTGTAGGTGATAAAAGTAACATAAACTTTACACAACTGCACAACTCTGTGAACATACCAAAAAATAAAAAGGTCAGTGAATTATGTTATTTTCATCTTAATAAAATTGAGCTTATCAATTTTTTTTCATGGATCACATCTTTGGGCTTACAATTAAGAGGCATCACCATGACAAGGTCATTTATGTTTTCTAGTGTTAGTTCTTCGACTCTCATAGTTTTGTACTTTACATTCAAGTCTATGATCCATTTAGAATTACCTTTTTTAGAAAGGTGCTAAGTATGTGTAGGTTAAGCATTTTTTGGTCATGGATGGCCAACTGTTCCCATCATCATTTGTTGAAAATTGTCTTAGTTCCTTGGGGCTGGAGCGATAGATAGCACAGCGGGTAGGGCGTTTGCCTTGCACGCAGCTGACCCGGGTTTGATTCCCAGCATCCCATATGGTCCCCTGAGCACTGCCAGGAATAATTCCTGAATGCATGAGCCAGGAGTAACCCCTGTGCATCACTCGGTGTGACCCAAAAAGCAAAAAAAAAAAAGCCTTAGATCCTTAATCAAATATCAGTAAACTGTATTTTATGGGGGTCTATATGTGGGCCTTCTATCCTGTAGGTTATTCTGATTGTTGAATCTTTCTTTGTTTGTTCATTTTGTTGTTTTGTTTTGTATGGACTGGAACGACAGCACAGAGGGCAAGGGATTTGCCTTGCATGTGGTCAACCCAGATTCGATTCCTCTGTCCCTCTCAGAGAGCCCAGCAAGCTACCAAGAGTATTCCACCCCCAGGGCAGAGCCTGGCAAGCTACCCACAGCGTATTCGATATGCCAAAAACAGTAACAAGTCTCACAACGGAGACGTTACTGGTGCCCGCTTGAGCAAATAGATGAACAACCGGACGACAGTGCTATAGTTGTTTTGTATGGGGAAAGGGGTGCCACACCAAATGGTGCTCAGGACTTATTTCTGGATCTGTGCACAGAGATCACTTGTGGCAGGTTCAGAACCATATGGGGTGCTGGGGATTGAATTCATGTTAGCTGCATGCAAGGCAAGCACCTTACATACTATCTCTCTGACCTCTTTTTTTGTCTTTCTTTACAATCATTTTGTTGATAATCCACAAAGTAACCTGTTGGAATTTTATTGGAACTGATCTCACTTGATCTAGTTGGGAAAAACTGACATTTGGACAATATTGTGTCATACTATAAAAAACCATTTCTTCATTTTATTTTCAGTGCTTCTATTTCATTGATCAGTTTTACACCTTTACTGAAATAGACCTTATTTATATTTAGTTAAAATTATATACATGTTTCATTTGGGAGGAGCGCTAGTGTACATGATGCTGCCTGTCTTAAATTTTCAAATTCCATTTGTTTATTGCTGGTATAAAGCAGCAACTAACTTACATTCTTAAGTTTTTTGTTAGCTACATAGAGGATCATTTTACCTGTGGACAAAGATAATATATTCCTCCTAAATTTGTATACTTTTTATTGTTTTTTCTTGTCCTATTGCAGTAGCAAGAATTTCCAACAGATGTTGAAAGAAGTTATGAGGAGCTGGAGTGATAGTAAAGAGGCTATGGCATTTGTCTTGCACATGGCTGATTTGGGTTCAATCCCTGGCATCTCATATGGATGGCCCCCTGAGCACCCCCAGGTATAAATTCTGAGTGCACAGTAACCCCTGAGAATCTCCAGGTGTGACCCAAAAAAGACAGAAAAAAAGAAAAAAGGAAAGTTGAGGTTGAACATCCTTGCCCTATCTCTGATCACAGGGGAAAATCTTCAAGTTTCTTGCCATTCAGTATGATGCTTGCTGCAAGTTTTAATAGACAGCCCTTAACAAATTGATAACATTCCTTTTATCCTTAGTTTACTAGGAAATTTTTTTAGGAATAGGTCTTGGTTTTTGTCACATCCTCTTTATTTTGGGGGGACTAAGAGGTTCAAATAGTTTTATCAAACTTCATAGACTAGGGTGAGTTGAAATTGTTTATGTATATTCCCTCTAGGCATCTTGTCATCTCAGTGGTTTGGAACATCTCAACGGAGGAAACCCTCAGTAGTAACGCCTGCCCTACTTGTCATATCCTTTTCTTTGGTCACATGAAAGACTCCATGAAAGTCTGTGCATGACTTAAGATCAATCCATCTATCTTGTAAGACCGTAACACAAAGTTCATGTTCAACCGATGGACCAATTTGGAGTGGTGATATTGATCAACCCTTACATTGGGAAGAGATCATCTTTTCTAGCTTCAACACTGATGGGTTTTGAGGATCCAGGACAAGGAGGCACAAGTTCCAGCTCTGGATTCAACTGTTTTTGATCACGTTTTCTGAAGATATTTTCTTCTATGCTCATAAAAGATGATCTTTAATTTTCTTCTTTTTATATAGACCTTGTCTAGTTTGGGTATTATAGTAATGTTGATCTTAAAGAATGAATTAAGAGGAAGTATTTCCTCTTCTATCTTCTGAGAGAGATCACAGAGAATTGGTATAATTTCTTCTTTAAATATTTTTAAAAAATTCATCATTGATGCCCAAGAAGATAGCTCAAAGGGTTAATGCATAGACTTGCCATGTGGGAGGTCCAGGTTTGATCCGATATCACATGATTCCCTGACCACTAGTGAGAGCCAGGATATAGTCAAAAAACAAATTTCCCCAGTGAATCCATTATTGGCCTGGAGCTTTATTTTCTTCTCTTTTCTTCCTTCCTTCCTTCCTTCCTTGTTAATAATTATTACTTCCATTCTTTTATAGGTCAATTACTATAAAAAATTTTTTTCTTGTGGACATTTTGGAAGACTGTGTCTCTAAATAAATTGGCACACTTCATCTAGGTGTCGTCACAGTATTATTCCAAGTATTCCCATTTGGAATGGAGGGGATGTGGGAGGATGGGCCAACTGTACTCAGGGCTTACTACTGGCTCTGAGCTCAGGAATAAGTCCTGGTGGGGTTAGGGACTATATGGAATGCCAGGGATCAAACCTGGGTTGGCTGTGAGCAAGTCAAGCACCTTACCTGCTGTGTTAGTGCTCTGGTCCCAGTATTTCTTTATTAACCTTTAGTTTCCATAGGATCTGTAGTAATATCTCCTCTTTCATCTAATAAATGGCAGGGGTTTTGTTCGTTTGGGGGCCAAACCCTGTGTTCAGAGCTTACTCATGGCTCTGTGCTCAGGGATTACTCGTGGAGGGCTTGGTGTACCATAATGGGGCACTGAGTATTGAACCCAGGTTGGCTGTGTGCAAGATAAGTCCCCAATGCACTGTACTATCTCTCTGGCCCTGTGTCCTATTTTATTTTTAACCTAGCTAGAGGCTTATAGTTTTTTTAATCTTTTGAAAGTAACAGGTCTTGGTATTACTATTTTTCTATATCGTTTTCCTGTTTTCAATTTTATTAATATTTTTTCTAATTCTTATTCTTTTCTTCTACTTACTCTCTGGATTTAATTTGCTATCTTTTTCTAGTTTCATAAGGAGAAAACATTCATTTTAGTTATTATTCTTAATATATATTCAGTGCTATAAATGTTCTTCAAAGTATTATTTCTGCTGCATCATATATTTTTACAGGTTGTGTTTTCACTTTAGGCTGGAGCGGTAGCCTTGCACACAGCTGACCCGGATTCGATTCCTCCGCCCCTCTCGGAGAGCCCAGCAAGCTACCAAGAGTATCTCGCCCGTGTGGCAGAGCCTGGCAAGCTATCTGTGGTGTATTCAATATGCCAAAAACAGTAACAACAAGTCTCACATGGAGATGTTACTGGTGCCCGCTTGAGCAAATTGATGAGCAATGGGACAGTGACAGTGACTTCAGTGACAGTGTTTTCACATTAATTCAAAACATTTTTTCAAGGGCTGGGAAACAGTACAGCTGGCAAGGTGCTTGCATTGCACATGGCTGACCTGGGTCAATGCCTGGCACCACACAGAGTTCCCCTGGCACTAACAGAAGTAAACCCTGAGCACAGATGGCTGTGGCAAAAAAAATTAAGTTGTTATAAAAATTCTTTGATCTATGTATTATTTAGAAGTTCATTGGTTAATCTCTATGTATTGAAGGATTTTCCTATTATCTGATATTGATAGTACTGTAACATATCTAATATGCCACAGGTATCTTGCCAGGCAAATGCCCTACTCGCTGTGCTATCGCTCCAGTCCATCTGATATTGATATCTAGTTTAATTCCAGTGTGGACTGAGAGTAGACATTCTGTGATCTCTTTCTTTAAAATTTGTTGAGGTGTGGTTTACGGCCCAGAATGTGGTCTATCTTGGCGAGATTTTTATGTGAGTTTTAGAAAAATATTTGTTATTGAACAAATTGGCAATATCAATTACATTCAATAATCTTAGTGTTGGGTTCTTTTTTGTTTGACTTTTGGTTGTTTTGTTTGGGGGCCACACCCACCTGTGCTTAGGGCTTTGTTTCTAATACTCTGCGCTCAGGGATTACTCCTGGTGGGACCTGGAGGACCATATACAATGCCAGGGACTGAATATGGGTCAGCAGCATACAAGGTAAGAACCTAACCCGCTCTACTACCTCTCCTTTACTGAAAATATTATTAAATTCTTACTTATTTTTGTCTACAGAATCTATTCATTCTGCCTTTTTTTCCTTTTTCCCTTTTTGCTTTTTGGCGAACCCAGCGATGCTCAGGGGTTAGTCCTCGATCCTCACTCAGGAATAACTCCTGGCAGTGCTTAGGGGACCATACGAGATGCTGGGGATCAAACCTGGGTCAGCTGCATGCAAAGCCAATGCCTTACCCACTATTCTATATGTCTGGCCCATAGAAATGTCTAAGACATGAATGTTGTAGTCTGCAATTGTGGTACAGACAAGTCTTTTTTATACTTTCTAGGAAGTATATTCTAGGAAGTTTTGCCTTGAATAATTTGACACTTTGCAGTTAGGTGTACAAATATTAAAAACTGTTACATCTTCTTGGAGAACTGTTGTATAATTATATAATGCCCTTCTTTTTTTTTTATAATTTTGCATTCTCTAAGTCTTCTCTATTTCAAATTAATACTCCTGCTTTCTTTTGATCAGCATTAGTATGTTAAATTTTCTCCACCTTGTTACTTTTAACCCATATACGCTTTTATATTTAAAATTTGGTTCTTGGAGACAATAATTATTTTGGCTATATTTTCATCATTTCTGAAAATCTGCTTTCTTTTTTTCTTTGTTTCGTTTTGAGGCCACACCCAGCAGGGCTAGGGGACTACTACTGGCTCAGTACGTGGAGATCCTGCAGTGCTGGAGATGGAACCTGGGTTTCCTGAATGCAAAGCATACACTAGGCCCATTGAATTTTCTCCAGTTCTAAAAGTTATTTTTTAAGTTAATATATTTAACACATTGATATTCAAAGTTATGATCTGATACAGTAAGGTTAATATCTAACATTATTTTCCATTTTTTTCACTTACTCCATTCCTTTTTTTGTTGTCGTTTAAATCCTGCAGTGCTCAGGGGTTACTCCTGGCTCTGCAGTCAGGAACAAGTGCTCTCCTGGAGTGGTCAAGGGACAATATAGGATGCTGGAAATCAAAGTTGGGCCAGTTACTTGCAAGGCAAACATCCTACCTGCTATACTGTTCTACGGTCCCTTTGTTTATATTTTTGTCTTCCATTATTTTTGTTGTTCTGGTAGTTTTAACAGAGCATTCAGATGATTCCATTTTCTCTCCTTTCTCAGTATATTATAAATACTTTTTACTCTCTCAGTGGTTGTTCTAAGACTTGCAATATATATTTATAATACATATAACTTTCAAATAACATTATACTACTTACTGAGCCAGAGAGATAGTTCAATGGGTTAAGCACATATTTTACAAGTAGGAAGTCCAGATTTAATCCCTCAGGAAATCTTTATTCACTCAGGAATCACCAGGAGTAACTTCTATACACAGAGCAGAAGTAGCCCCAAAGCTCTACTGGGTATGGTCCCAAAACACACACACACACACACACACACACACACACACACACACATCTTCACTGGTAATAACAAAATTGCCCTACACACACACACACACACACACACACACACACACACATACACACTCTTCACTGGTAATAACAAGATTGCCCTAATTTCTTTCTTCTCAAGACTATTGCTCTTCATTTCATTTATATTCATAATCAGATACATGACTGATATTTTTTATTTTGAACGAATTTCATTTTTAACGTTCCTTTATTTTCAGTTTTGGTGTCATAATCAGCTGTGCTCAGAGAACCATATGGTGCTGGGAATTGAATCCAGGCCTGTGAGAGGCAAAGCATGTATACTAGCTCTTTGAGCTGTCTCCCTAGTCACACTGTTCCTATTCCTGCCTTGATGTTCTTCTTTTATTTATATAGATCTCCATTTCTGATCTAGAGATTTTTTCCTACCTCAAAAGAATTTAACATTTGTTACAAAGCAGTCTTACAAGCAATAAATTACTTTGATTTTTTTCTGACAAAGTCTTGATTTCTTCTTCATTATAGAAAGATAATTTCTCAGAGTACAGAATTCTAGGTTGGGGAGTTATTTTCTTTTGGTATTGTAAATATTTCACTTCATTTTCTCCCTGCTTGTATGGTTTTTCAGAAGATGTCAATTCTTACCTTTGTTCCTCTACAGAGAAGGTAGGTTTTTTTCCTTTTGGTTTCTTTTAGGACTTTATCTTCGAGCTTCTACATTTATAGGTAAGAGATTTATCTTTTTAGTGTTATCTGAGCTTCTTTGATCTGTGCTTTAATGTCTGATAGTAATTTATGGAAATTATTCAGCTACTCTACTTCAATACATTCTTCTGGTACTTTTTCTTTCTTTTCCTGGTATCACCATTATGCATACTATACCTCTTAAAATTGTTTCACAGTGCTTGTTTACTTTATTTCAGTATTCTCTTTGCTTTTCAGTTTTTTATGATGCTACTGTTATATACTCCAGCTGAGATGATATGTCTTTTAGCTCAGCCATGTTTAATCTATTAGTATGTCCATCAGATTAAGGTAGTCTATTGCTTCAATTACAAGGTACTCTTCATTTCTATTACCCTTAATTTCTATTTCAATCTCTAGTATTTTTTTTCTTTCTCAATAGTTGATTTCTCTGTTTGCATGCTCATGTGTTTTAGCATTCTGTCAATTTTATCCACATATAGACTTTAGTATATTAATTTTAATAATGTTAAATTATCTGAAACATTGTAGCCAAGTTTATTTCCAATGTTCTCTATTTATTTAAAGTTTGTCTTTTTTGCTATTTTACATACCTAGTAACTTATTTCCTCAATTGTCAGTTATGATATGCTAGTCTTTAGAAATGGGGTGGTGAAGTGGGGGAGAGAGAAAATGTTCTATAGTCCCATTTTTAGGTTGCCATTTTTTGCTAAGCTTATGCTTCTGGAAGGTGAACTTAACAGAAATTTTCTACTTTTTTTTCTTCTTCCTTTGGTGGAAGGAATTGGTTATTTCTTTTCCTCTAGGTAGGTTTTAGAGTGGGCTGAAATTGGTTACTTCTTTTCCTCTAGGTAGGTTTTGATAATGCCCCAGCAAGTTAGGCTCTAGTTAACCAGCTGTCCTCCAAAACAGATCCTGTAAAGAACAGACCAATGTGTATATTTCAAAAAATGGTTCTGTTTTTCCTCCCCTGCAAGAAGCCTATAGGAATTTCTTCCAAATTTGTGGTAGAGCTTTGTTGAGCTTGTGGAAGTAAATCTCACAATGTTGTATAAGCCTCCAACTTCCCCTTTGAGCTCTCTGGAGTTTTTAACTTCTAGATTTTCTGTACCTGCCTCTACCAATTTATAATACTGAATTGGATGGCAAAAAATTTCCCCAGGTTCTCCCTCCTAATAGATTCAAGAGGAGTTGTTGGTTTTTCAATCTTTTTTTCCCTTGTTATGATGAAATGGCAACTTCCAACTCCTTACACAAGAATTTAGAAAATGGAAGTTCAAATTATACATTGTTAAATGGGCAAATTTTATAATATGTGATTTATATCTGTGAAGATACTTAGAAACTTTTAAAATCTAGGTTATTTTGGTGGCAGGGGGTGGGGGTATGGAGGCAGGAACACTGGTTATGATCAGGGTTTACTACTGGCTCTAGACTCAGGGATCATTGCTGGTGGTGTTCTAGGAACTGGTACGTGATGCTGGAGATGAAGGTGGGATCAACCAAGTTTAAGGTAAGCCCCTGACTCCTGCATATTTTCTGCTCAGATTTTTTAATTTGGAAAAGGAAAAATCCTGGAAAGTTGCCTATGTATTCTGGAGTTTCAAACCTCAATGATAAAGGTGAATACTGAAACTTGAGGGGCAAGCTATCCCTTCTCTCACATATATACTCTAACCACAGCCAACTCCTACGTCTTCATTGAAAGTGTTTATAATGAATCACTACATTGATGCCATCCCTTAATTAGGTTAAGGTAAGGAAATGTCATTCAGTTATTCACAGCCTTATACCAAGACTCTTGATCCTTTAGGTCCCTTTTTCCATCCAAACTTCAAGCATCTTAAGAGTTCCCAGAAAATTAAATATGTACAAAATTTAGGCAACGTTATATCAAGAGGCACTTCATGTCAGATTGAGGTAGAAGTTTCAGAAAAGAATTTTTTTCAGAAATATTAAGACTTGTGTATGATCATCTTAGTGCAATCCCCAAATTTGAAGTTTAACAACTTTTTGAGCCAAACTAATAAAAATCCACATAAAATAAAGTAGCCTAGGGGAAGAAATATATAACATTAAGAAATGGCTGTAAATGTCCAATATATAAGGATCTTACGTCCTTATATATTAACTAATATATTCAATAAATATTTATTGAGGACTCATTATGTGCCAGTCACTGTCAGGTACTAGGGTATATTAAGATCTCACTGAGTTTATAATCAGAGGGACATTCAAAGTTTCACAGGAAGGTTATATTTCATTGAACTTGGGATATAACTAAAAAAATAGATAATACAATAATGGTAAAGTATCTAATTATTACATACATATGTTAACAGAGGGTAAATGACATTTGAAAAAAATGTATGGAGACCTGGAGTGTGAGAATTTGGCAATGTTTAGTCAGTACTACTGAGAACAGTACTAGTATTCACCAGTGAATACAAATATTCTAGCATTAGTATTAGATATCATGAAAAGTGATAGTTCCTTAAAAATGGATTTTATGGGACTGGGGAAATTTCTCAAAGTATAGGACACACAATTTACATGTGGGAGACATGTAAATTAATCTTTAATTTAATGGTTTAATCCTTAGCATGGTCTCCCAAACTCCATAATAGAGGAACCTGAATATGGAGCTATGTATAGCCGTTATATTTCAAGTGCACCCCCAAAAAAGATTTTACTTTAGGGTGGGAGTGACAGTTCAGCAGGTAGGCCATTTATCTTGCATGTGGCCAACCTGGGTTCAATCCCTGGCATCTCATATGATCCCTTGAGTAATGCCAGGCGTAATTTCTGAAAGAGAGCCAGGAGTAACCCCTAAGCACCACTGGATGTGGTTCCCTTAAAAAGAAGAATTTTACTCATGTTCTAAACTCTATACCATACATTTAAATTTTTCCATTTTGTTTACCAAATAGGATTTTTCAAACTATAAAACATTTTTCAAAAATAAAGTATCAGGGACTTCAATACCTGAAGGGGTATTTTATATAGCTATTTGGACTTCTGAAGGGAAGTTTGCACAGATAATTTGATCATGGACTGATAAAAAAAAAGAACTATTAGATATGTGATGTTCTAGAAAACCTGGTTTATGGCTAAGCCTCATCCATCCAAAGGGTCAAATTAAGAAATGTCTCTCAGGGCAGGGTGTTGGTGCATGAAGCACACAGTAAACAAAGAGATATGCTTACCAAGGAAATATACTTGAGGAAGGGGTCTAAACATTTATATTACAAGCTAGTGTGTTTATGGAAAGTGTCAGAAGTACAGAGCTTAGCAAAATTAGAGGACTGAAAATCATAAGAGCAAAGTAGCAAGTCAGTTACACAAGTCATGGTGTCAACAAATTTTAAGGCAATTAGTCTAATCTAGTTGCTGAATTCATATGCATGCCAAGACTATTTGCATTATTGGTATAGTTTAATGGGGTTAAAAAAGGAAACCCTGAAAAATTCTGTGTTTTCACTGGAGAACGGCTTGGGAAACTTTGACACAAGCTTCTCAAGAGGACTCTGGCATAGTAATTAGATACGGGTTTGTCCAAAGTAAATACTATCGGATTTCTTCACTTTTTGAAATCTATAGCAAGAACTCTGGATATAGAGGAATTGGCAGAGAGTGAGGAGAGGAAATAATTAAATCCAAAATGTTATTTCCAAATTACCTCTTTTGAACAAGAAAGCCTTATTAGTTAAAGTTGCCTACTCTATCCTATACTACACCTGGTGTTTTTCAGCATGTCAGGTAAAGCTAATGAGCACAAAGAAGAGCCACATTTATCTCACTTTATATGTCACTTATTGGTATCCAGCAGTGAAAAGCATATTTGTTAAATTAATCCCCCGTGTACAGAGAGACATTTAAGAAGGTCCTCTTAGGCATCCAGGAGCCCTCTGTAATAATAAGCTACTGAAGATTTGGCATGGAGTTCAGGAAAACAGCACAGAAAATATTATAATTATTATGAAGTATAATGAGAAATTATAGACATAAAATATGTCTAAAGAGAATTCTGCAGCAGCTAGATTAAAAACTACTTCAGCAAAGTAAATACCAGGTTCATATACTTTAAAGATATAAAATAGAGCTTTGGACAATACCCTCAAAATCAGGATAAAATCAGATATTACTGCCAAAACACTGAAGAGTTTATTAAGACAATAGATCTCTTTGATAAGGAGATGCCAATGGCTGACAAATATGAGAGGGGCAATAAAGAACAGGCTGAATATCATACTTATATTACTAGGATAGTGTCATGACCATGAGATGTGCCTACATAAACTGTAATGTTGATGAAGATGGTGTTAATGATTCTAGGGATGATGTACCAAAATATTTTGAAAAGAGAAGTAGACCTGATAGTCATCCACGTCAAGGAGAACAGTAAATAGTATATATTTATAGGTTTCATACTCATAAACAGTGCTAATTACTAATTACTAGGCACTGTTCTAGGTGTAGGGGGATCCAAGAGCAGGAAAATAAACCTGTCTGTCCTCATGAAGCTTACGTTCTAGAGACAGTGATAATAAATTATTTAATAATAGCTATATCAAATTGAGTGTATATACACACACATATATCACTAAATTGCATAATGGTGATGAGTGCCACGAAGAAAAATAAAGCAGCAAAAAATATGAGAGTGACAAAGATACAATCTTAAGTAGGGCACACTGGAAATACCTTTCTGAGATAACATTTAAGAAGAGGTCTGATCAAAGCAGAAGCCATGCTAACATTTGGAAGAACAGTTTCAGAATAGCAGAAGACAGAGGGATAGTTTTAGAATAGCAAAAGATAGAAGGATAATTGTTTCGTATCAGAAAACTACCAAGATTTCCTATGGACTAGAACTGTAAATGGGCTACAGTGACTTGGATTGAACTATGAGACACATCAGTTTGGCATGGGCCTCTCTCAGGGTTGAAATAAATATGTATCTTGCTATCTCATTCTATAAGACCGCTAGATTCTATCTAGCTATTATCTGACTACATAGTGCTTATCTATTTTCCTCCACTAGAATGAAAGTTCCATAAGGATTGACTCTGGGCACTGGTCACACTGCTGTGATCTTGAGCTCTAAGTAGGATAGGATGATCCTTGGATACAGAGCAACCTCCACTTACAACTAATTTTAAAGCTTCTGGACACAGGCTTAAGATATTGTCAGTCTTAGTCCAGCAGACTCAGCATTATCCATGTACTTATTAGAAATGCAAATGTTGATCAATATTCACTAAGCACTATGAAAGAGTTAATGAAGTTTATTTTTTTCAAATACCTTTATTTTTATATGTAAAATGACTTAAATATTTGTTGAATACATATAAAATGCTCAAGATAAAACAGTGTAAGAAAAGGGGCTGGAGGGGGCTAGAGCAATAGCACAGTGGGTAGGGCGTTTGCCTTGCATGCGGCCAACCCGGGTTCGAATCCCAGCATCCCATATGGTCCCCTGAGCACCGCCAGGAGTAATTCCTGAGTGCAGAGCCAGGAGTAACCCCTGTGCATCGCCAGGTGTGACCCCCCCCCAAAAAAAGGGGGGGCTGGAGCATAGCACAGCGGGAGGGTGTTTGCTTTGCATGTGGCCGACCCGGGTTCGATTCCCAGCATGCCATATGGTCCCCTGAGCATCGCCAGGAGTAATTCCTGAGTTCAGAGCCAGGAGTAACCCCTGAGCATTGCCAGGTGTGACCCAAAAAGCAAAAACAAAAAAACAAAAAAAAAGTCTAAGAAAAGACCAAAAATTTTATAAGAAATTTTTATCCTAATTTTACATGATGATATTTTTACGAGTATTCTATATATATGCACATCTATCTGTATATGTATCACAATATTAAAAAAGTAAACATATACTGCAAATTTTAAAAGGAGTTGTTAAACAAAAGGGAAAAAATTAATTCTAATTCTTAGACATTACAAGGTACCTAGTGAAATTAGATTCTATCTAGCTATTATCTGACTACATAGTGCTTATCTATTTTCCTCCACTAGAATGAAAGTTCCATAAGGATTGACTCTGGGCACTGGTCACACTGTGTTATGTTGCAATGTGTTTCAAAATTCTCCAGGGGTAAGAAATCACAGCTAACAAGATGAGCCTCACTGCTGAATAAGGAACTACTTTCAAGTCGTAGCTGAGGCAGAAATTCTTTAGCTAAGGTATTTGGTTTCAAGCTTTGACCAGATAATTTTTTTCTTTCCTTAAAAAAGTAATTGGGAGGGGTGGCAGTAATATCAAAGCAAACACAAATAAGCATTTTAAAGATAATCCTACAAGTCCTTCACTTTAGATTTGCTAATACCTTTACAAGAATAATATGGGAAGGCTTAGCTATTTAGTATATGGCCCAGGGAAAATATCTTTAGACTTTTAAGTATATATCTTCCTAGGTTAATCAAGAAGTAGTTTAATAGGACCACCAGAGTATAGATGGACCTAGAGGATATACAAGATCTTTTTCTTTTTCATTTTAGGACACACACAGCGTTGCACAGGGGTTACTCCTGGTTCTGCACTCAAGAATTACTTCTGGCGGTGCTCAGGGGACCATATGGGATGCTGGGAATTGAACCTGGGTCGGCTGCATGTAAGGCAAATGCCCTCCCCGCTGTGCTATCACTCCAGCCCCAAGATCATCTTTTTTAAAATCAATGAAAAATGGGAAAACTGCTAAACAGTTCTACTGGCATCCTTAAGTATTTGGCTGGAAGCAAAACACCTCAAAGGCTATTTCTACCAAATGATCTTTCCTATTCAGTGGACATTATAAACAAGAACCCTGGAGTTTTTAGCTTCATGAAAATCCAAGTTCTCTGAAGCAGATCTTCGAAAGATGGGATGAGGAGATCAATGAATAACAAGTAGGCTGAGATTAAGGTAATGCTGCTAGTGGCTAAAATCCCATTGATTTTCCTTTAGCAAGTTTACAGGTTCTTGGATCACTAAGGTACAGTGTCTATATAGAGAAATCTTGAGTCTAATTCAGAATTCAAGTATACATGCTTGGATGAAAAGTAGACTGGGGAGCAAATAATTCCTTCATATCAATTGCATTCAGTATTAGGAATCTTTGTATTCTTATCCACATAAATCATCTAGGTGTGATTATATTGTTACATAAACAGAAGGGGAGCAAGGACAATACTCGGATGAAATCAAGATTATGGAGCAAGGGTTTATATTTCTGGGGAAAGTTGAGACACAGAGGTCTGACAGTCTTGGCATGCTACCTCATTAGCTGCCAGTAAAGTATCACTGGAGTCACTAGTTATCAAGGCCAGGTGCCCATCATGAATGGAAGAGTCTTATGCATAGGAGAAGTTTCAGGACAAGTGGAAAGTTGGATCTGCTAGACTAGAGCCAGGTCCACAAAGTTGCCTGCTGCCCTGAACCTTTTTCCTGGTTTGTTGTCCTATACTCAACAAACCAGGAAAGGTTATACTCAAAAGTTAAGAATCAGGACCTAGGGGTAAAGAGAGAAGTCTAGGTGACATTCTAATTTCCTTGCTGTGTCCTAATGGCTTATGTTTGGATATGATCCTCTGCAAGCCGAAAGTATTTATAGGTCAGAGCATACACCATCTATATTATAGTAGTACTAGCACAGCTTATTGATGGGTAGTGAGTTGGAGAAAGAAGTGCAATAGGTGTTTTCCTGCCAAGTGTGAGGCTAGAAATACTATAAACATTCTATTGCTATTTTGAGGACTAGAAATCAGCATCTCTGTATTTAACTTTCCTGAGAGCAAGAATCAGAGCATTCTGGGAGGAGTCCTTATATGCTCACCTCTGCCAAGTACACTATTTGATGGCACAATTTTCTCACTTGTGCCCTAGAGGATCTAGGCGTGAGGACTGGAACAAGGAATTCCTAGCACCAGAGGCACAATGATCTAAAAACACAAACGTGTTTAAGATCCTATCACTCATCAGCTATTTCTCAGTGCCCAAATCTACGTGGTCGGATATGATTTGGCACCAATCATTTGGCACCAATCTGCATAGTACACTCCCCAGCTACTCTTCCCTTCATTCAAGTCACAGTAGTTTAGTCTGCTACAATGAGCCAAACTTCTCACTTCAGAGCATACTCTTCTTTTTCATAATATTCTTCTTCCCACTTTGCTTGGCTGTAATATTTATCTCAGATGCTTTGTTTTAATGACACACCTGATGGTACTCAGAGTTTAATCCTGGCTCTGGGCTCAGAGGTCACTTCTGGGGTTGCTCAGGGGACCACATGCAGTGCTGGGGATTGAACTGGGTTCGGCTGCATGCAAGACAAGCACCTTACACTCTGTGTAAAAATCTCTTTTGCCCTTCTCAGATCTTCTTAAGAAAGGTTTTTCTGCATTCTCAAATCAAATTATGTCCATGGCTTTATATTCTGATTACATGGTACTATTTTCTTTCATTATAGCAGCATCATGCTAATTACATAAGCATGTATGTGTGATTACTGTTTTATTCCCACAAGACTATAAACTTCACAAGGGCAGACAATGAAATTTTGTTTACCTCTTTATTCTCATTACCAAGAACAGGGCCTGATATAATATGTACTCAACACATTTTTTTTGGAAGAAAAAAAAGAAAAAGTAGAAAAAATAAAAAGCAGAGCAGAGATTAAAGAAGGAAACAAGGAAATAATGGAGAAGAATAATGGAAAGGCAGAAAAGGAAAAATGGAGGCACCAATGGGACTAATTAGAAAGATATTTGACCCTCTAATGGGAAAGCTGAAAAAGAGTAGCTCTTACCTCAATTAAAGGCAGAAGTTGAACATCAGATTTTTGTCCATGGGATAATGTTGAGTTCAAACCAGACGCAGGTCCAAATGGGTCATCAAAGCAAAGGGGGTCTGAGGTGAGTATTAGGTATAGAGCAAAATGAGAATGAAAAAAGCAAGGAAGGTGGAAGAAAATAAGAAATAATCTACATAAACGCAAGAAATTGTAGAACAAGGTTACCAGTTGAACCTAACCTTTTTATGCATGGGAACAAGATGTCTGGTTAAAGGAATATAGCACACAGTTTTATATATATGTATATATTTGTATATATATACATATTTATATGTAGCTTCAATTGCTGAATAAATTTATATTATTGTGTACAAATAATTTTATTGAGTCTTAATGACTTCGAACATACTAACAAACCTGAATAAATTAGAGCTTGTGCCATTTTATTTTGTTTTTGTGTCATACTCAGGTGCTCAGGACTTATTCCTGGCTCTATACTCGGGGACCACTACTGGCAAGGATCAGGGGAATATACAGGATGCTGGAGATCCAACGTGGGTCAGCTATGTGTAAGGCAAGTGCCCTACCCACTGTGTTACTGTTCTCAAGCTTATGCCACTTAAAAACCTAGGACTGATTCTTGGACCACATTGTGTCCTGCTGATAGAATAAATAGAGCTCAGTGAATATAAACTCTACTTAAGTAGTCAGTTGGCCCCTCCTCTCCCTGCATCTTAGTGGCATAGTCTTTTGAAATTCAACATTTTAAGTCAAAGTTACCAAGCATTTAACTTATACTTTGTCATATTATCTTCTGTCTTGATCATCAGATCCTGAGATTGATAAGGAAAGTGTCTAATTTATGTCTGACTTCCTAAACTTGATAATTTTTAAAAGGTTTTCAAAACAATATTGAATATTTTTGTGTATTTCATAGGTACTGAAATAATCTGATTTGTTAGTTTTTTTTCTTCTCAAGGTGCCAGGGATGAAGCTCAGGGCCTCATATTTGCAAGCACTTTCCTATTGAGTTACAACCCTGGCCCCTGGATTTGATGACTTCTTTTTAAAAAAACAAAACAAGAAAATACCTTAAATTAGGGGCAAAAGGGATAGTACAGTGGGAAGGGTGTTTGCCTTGCATGTGGTTGACCAGGATTCTATTCCCAGCATCCCACAGGGTCCCTGAGCACTGCCAGGAGTGATTCCTGAGTGTAGAGCCAGGGGTAATCTTATAAGTAGCAATGGGTATGCCCCCTCCCCCCCAGCAAAAACAAACAAAAAACCAAACAACCAAACAAACAAAAAAAACCCTTAAATTCCTTCTGAAAATATAAGAAATTGAACTAAATCAACATTTATAAACTAAAAACTATTGGGACAATGATAAGACTGTTTTATATAAATATTTACAACCTCTTGATCATTTTAGTATATTACTGAGCATATAGTAGTAACTCCATAAATGTTTGCAGTCAACATACTGTAAAATAGATGTACTAGATGTACTTAAATTGAGAAGAATGAGATGTTTCTGAATTTTTATATAAATTGCTTACGAGTTGAACACTGTTTAAAATACACAAGAGAAATTTGTTCTACATGGATTCCTAAGATTATTTTACACTACTTGAAATCACTTTATAATATAGTATATCCTCCAGTTTTATATTTTAACATAACACATTTTCTGCTAAGTCAGATAGTTTATAATTATGAGGAAGCTAATTGAATATTATTGACTAAATTCAGTTATTTTTCTGGGCAGGGTAGAACATATGGCCATACTCAGGGGCTATTCCTGGCTCTGTGCTCAGGAATGATCCATGACAGTGCTCAGGGGACCATTTGTAGTACCCAGGATTGTTGTACGCTGTGTCAGCAGCATGTAAGGCAAAAATTTTAACCCCTATATTATCTCTCCAGCCATTATTCTCAACTGGGAAAACTTCTCCTATCTAGTTTCACAGATGATTTCCTACTCTGTCTTCTTATTGCATTCCTCTCTCTCTCCCCCCTTTGTCTCACACACACACACACACACACACACACACACACACAATTTTATTCCTTGTGTCTTAATTAGTATTTCAAACATGGAAGGTCTATTTAATTTTCCAATAGTCCTTTCTATATTCCCTTCCCTCCACCCCCCTTTCCCAATCCTGCCACATGTAAGCACAGGCCTCACCCTCTCACCCTTTTCCAATGTAGTTATACCTTTCATGGTGTCTGTAGCACTCATTGTAACTTCACTCTTCAGTGCTGGTGGTGGCTCATTTATGGGCATGGTGGAAGTTGAAGCATTCCCAGCTGAGAAGCAATATCTTTAGGTCACCCTCAAAAAGGGACTCAGAGGGTGCTCCTTACTCTTTTTCACTCTCTCAATAACATTCATCTATTCAGGGCCCCCTTCCCCACTAAATCCAGTAAAAATTAGAGAAGTGATAAATCCTCAATAAAGTTGACACATCAAAAAAACTTCTACTCCTTTGGGTCGGGAGGAATAGTTTAACAGCTTGGAACGCATGCCTTGCATGCCCTGGTTCCAGGAAAGCATAACCCATACATAGAAATTTTGAAACTGGGGTGGGAAGAGTCCACTTTTGGTTTTGGAGTATCAATTACAATAACAAGCACGTCCATAGATGAATCTGAAAAATACAACCATGGGCTATAAATCTTCTCCCTCAACTATTAATTCCTTTTATGTGCCTTGGACCTTTCCCCATCACAACCAGGCCAAAAATCTCACTTGATACTTGTATAAAAAAAGGACAATAACAGTGAAAAATAAAGAGATGGGGATTTAAAAAGATCATTTGCTTCTGAAAGGCTGTATTTACACAAATAACTCTTTAACATCTAGGATTGAGACTGCCTGCAAGAAAACCCATTCTGGAATATGATAGGAGACAATACCTGTTTTCTGAGGAGTCCTGACTACCTTGCGACTCACATACATGCAATAATAACTCAGGTGAAATCCCTTTCTATGCATGGTTGCCTCCTAGAAATAGAGACACAGTTAAACGAAATGATCAAATATGTGCAATGAGTAATATGAAAAACTCTGATTATGAATTAGGCATGCTCACTACTAGTAGCCTTAGAATCGGATTGCATAATAACCTATTGCGTGATATAAATGTGCTTTTCCTTCTCACAAATCAAGAAACCATGAATTCCGGGTTCTTTTTTCCTCAGTTGCTGAGTATTTGAGAAGAGCGATCTCCAGAGGCTCTCATTCTTCAAGTCCGAGCTCAAAGCCCCTCTCTAAACCTTCTAGATAGGGCCCAAGTGTCCAACAAGTTGGTTTAAACGAACAAATATGGTTTCCCATTACTTTCTCTTTAAAAACACTGAACATCGCTTAATCATTTCAGCTCCAGGAACAGCACCAGGTCCATTGACTTCTTCAGAGGTTATACTCGTGAGTCCTTCCTTAGTCTCACTCACAAAAGCAGATCTGGTGGAGCCCCACCCCCGGCCCCCACGAATTCTGGAAGCTTCTACCTGGTTCTAGAGCCTACCCCCTCTGTCACTTCCAATCTTAATCGGTCCCTGTTCTTTTACCCTCATTGGCCAGTCACGCGTGATGTGGCTCGGAAAGCACGGGGATGCAACGGAAGCTTGTTTCCCATCGGATGCGCTTTTTTTTAGACCAAAACACCTGCGAGTACCTGTGTAAGCCCTAACGTTCTGATACTCAGTCACAGACAAAATGAGCCTGAGCTCGATTCCGCTCGGTCTTCATCTGTCGCGGCGGCTACCGGCTCCCAGTCAGGGTCAAGCGGCAAGCTGCCATGGTAACCGGGGCATAAATGCTACATTCGCCAAGCGGAACCATAAAGCGGCGGGGAAAGAGTCCTAGGGAACAGAGAAAAACGGGGGACGATGGGCACACGAACGGTCTCGAGGCCCCGGCCTCGCAACGAGGAGCAGCCCGACGCGAGGCGAGAAGCGGCGGCTTCAGCCCCGGCGGCCCGCAGGCTCTCTCGGGCCTCGCCCCACTGCGCAGGCGCCCCGCGAGTCTTCCCCTTTGCTCTTTGACCTCCCGCCCCACCCCCTTCCACCCGCCTTCCCCGCCGCCGCCGCCGCCGCCGCCGCCGCTGCCGCTGCCGCTGTTGAGCGGCTCTTCCGGTCTTGTGGAGGCGGTTCCGGTTCGCGGCGGTTCCCGGCTTTTGCGTTCCGCGCCCGGCCGGAAACCCTTTCGCTGAGCAGCCGGTTCCGGTTCGGTGAGTGGCGGCGGGAAGCTGGGGGAGGGGGAGGATGGAGGGCGCCTGGGCCGAGAGGCGGCGCGGGCCGGGCCAGGCCGCCTGCGCCGGGCTGGGCGGAAGCGGGGCCGGCGTGGGGGGGGCCGGCGCTTCCCCCGGGCCCCGCCCCCTAGGACCACCACCTTCCCTCCCGCCCGCTGGCCGGCCGCCGCCGCCACGGGCCGCCCGGGGCCGTTAGCGAGGCTGCCGGCGGCCGTTCCTCCGGGCCGCGTCGGCGGAGAGGCCGCCCCCTCGCCGCGCCGCCCGGCCCCTCGCAGCGGCCAGCGCCGGCGGGGAGCGCGGAGCTTTCCCGCCAGAACAGGGGCTGCTCGGGAGGGAGAGCCGAAGTCGCCGGGGAGCTCGGCTCGCTTCCACCCGCCTCACCCCCCGCCTTCCTTGGGACCTGAGAGACCTTTCTCGACCCTGCTCCTGCGTCTCACGTAAACATTTCTCCCACTCTTCCTCGTGCGCTCTCGCCCTCCCTCCCCCTCGCCCGCCCCCCCTCCTCGCCCGCCCCCCTCCGCGCGCTCCCTCGCCGAAACGCGCCGATCGCTGGCGCTGCCCTCCGAGAGGAGCCCCCCGCCCGGCTTGCTCGGCCCGCCTCGCCGCCCCGGTGGCCGGCTTGCCTACCTGTGTCATCGCCGTCCTCTCCCCGTGCCCCCCAGCGTGCTCTCTGCCAGACGCCCGGCTTCCCCCTCGCCCGGTGCGGGTGCGGTTATCGGCGCCTGCAGCGATCCCCCTATCTCGCTGGCCATGACGCCCCTTTATCACTCCCGACCCAGCCTCGTTATCCCCCCCCTGACGGTCGGTAACGCTCGCCTGCTGTTCGGGGGCCAGCGGGGATGCCCGTCCAACGGGCCGGAGGCCTCTGGCCCGAGGGTCGGGTCCCCGCTGTCGAGCTGGGCGTTCTCGGGGAGGGAGAGTGATAATGGGAAAGACCGTTTGTACCAAGGACTCTGGCTGGAATACCGGTTTCCTGAATTTGCAGGGACCGTTTAGGTGGAACTGGGGCTTCTCTGTTAGCAGGAATCAGTGACCTTCGGATTTAGAGCCCCGGCCCCAGCCACGCACTGCCCACGCATATCCCCCCTCGCATATCCCCCCTCGCATATCCCCCGCTCGGCTCCTGGAAGCTTGGTTTGTTTTTGATCTCAGATGCCTGCTTCAGTTGCACCCGATTCAGTGGATTTTCCTGACTAGAAAGCGTCTTCATATCCCCTCTCTGGTGAATTAAACCTAAAAGGAGTAAATGGATTAAAAAAAAAAAAAAACAGGTTCAGCCGCTTCGGGTTCAGGTGATGTAACTCTTGACTGCTGCTCCGGAAGGTCATCCTCCCGACTCCCACATCTCCTACCAGTTGCACCACCAGCTTTATTGTCTCTTCATGGATATGGTTTCCCAGCCACACTTCTCAGTTCTTATTTATCTTTGCATTTCCCGTATTCTGTTTATGGTTATGTACAGTGAACGTATATGACAGAAATGGAATACTTAAGGTGTTACAGTGTTACGGTGTTTAGAGGCTAATTGGCAGGGATTACATGTAAAAAATGTGAAAATCAAAAACATACATGATCATTTAACACAAATTTACGTATTTGTTACCCGGGGTACAGGATAGAATTATATGATCACTTTTATACCCTTCTAATATCATAGGCTATTATTCTAACTACATCTTAGCTCTGGATAAAGCTAATTGTAAAGGCCCCTGATATGTTTTGTAGAAGCTGTATTATAGCTGTAAACATTCTCTTTGCATGTATGTAAACATACATGTTTAACATCACGAGATATTTTACAAAAAGGACCTTGCTTTTTTCTATTGTATTCATCTACAAACCGGACTACATCCAAATACCTGTTACTGCTTTTTACTCTTTCAGTAAAATAAATGATTTAGGAAATGAATTATTAGAATAATTTTTGTGAATCAAAATAGATTTTATCAAAACTTATTGAGAACAATGTGAGGGGAAAAAAGAAGTGTGTTCAAGAGAGAGAACACAGGCTTCTCCAGAATGGAAGGAAATAAGCAAGCACAGAAACAAAAAACAAGCAAGCAACATACAAATTCAAGGGAGAACACTGGCTTTGAGAAACATAGAATAGGTGAAATTTTTTCTGCTTGAAAGAATTGGTGGCATTAATGATTCCAGACCCAACATTTTTCATTCAGTCTTGTAAAATATCCCGTTACCCAGTGTTTCTGCAAAATACCATAAACACACTGAAGAAACAATGTCTTAAGTGTGGGTTTTCCAGAGCTAGCAATTGATTACTTTTACCTTGACAAAGTGTGGATCCTTTAGGATATGCTAAAGGATGTGAAGTTTCTTAAGCACATTTGCTTGGGAGTCCAAATATCTTTATCTTTTTCATTCATTTGCTCTATCTAAAGTGGTTTCCGGCAAGTCACATAGCTTCTGGGCATCATCTCTAAAATTCTTTGATTTCTTGTTTGCCTCTCTTTGCTTCTGTCTCAGCAATACAAAGAAAGTTAGAGTGGGATTGTTCTACTGACCACCCAGATTTAAAAATGACCTTACTAATTTAACAACAAACATCTAGTGATAACAATTAGGAAATGACCCCAGTGAAATGTGAAAGCTCCAGCTAGGTCATTGATAAACTCCCCCCACCCCCCAACACACACATGTTTTGAGACCCAGAGAATTCTTTTATTTTTTTTTCTAAGAAAAAAATTAACAGCCAGAGAACTATTTGGTTAAAGGCTCGCCTTGCCTTCGGCTGACCCTGGTTTAATCCTCTGCACTGCATATGGTTCTCCCAAGTATTGCCAGGAATGATCCTTAAGCTCAGAGCCAGAAGTAACCCTGAGGACTGCTGAATGTGGCTCAGTCCCACCTCCATTCCCACCCCCAAATGAAATAACCTGAAGAATTTCCATATAGATGTCTTTGTTAAGTTAAATATCTAGAAACGTTTTTGAAGCCTAAATCCAAGGTTGAATTCTTTGGGAATTTGCCCTGAAAAGACTAGGTTATCAGATGATTTCTCTGCTTAGCCTGTAGTTAACATCTTACAATAATTAAAGCAGCTTTTTAAAAATTCCCTTTCAGGGACCGGAGTGATAGTACAGCAGGTAGGGCATTTGCCTTCCACGAGGCCGATCCGGGTTCAATTCCCAGCATCCCATATGGTCCCCCGAGCACCACCAGGAGTAGAGTAACCCCTGTACATCGCTGGGTGTGACCCAAAAAGAAAAAACAAAATTCCCATTTACTTAAATGGGAAAATTTAAATTTTCTCGTGGCTGGAGTGAATCGTACGGCAGATAGGGGGCTTACCTTGAGCCAGGCCAACCTGGGTTCTGTCCTCTGTACCACATATGGTCTCTTGAGCCAGCCAAGAGTGATCCCCAAGTGCAGAGCTAGTAGTAACCCTCCAGGTGTGGCCCCCAAACAAAGTTCTCTTGAAATAATGCTGGTATATAACATTACATATAATTTATAACACGTACATCACTATAAATCAGCATTTGTGTATTCTACTTTATTTTACTAAGGTTAAAGATTTTTTCTTTCCTTTATTCCACAGTTAATCTCATATCCAATATACCTATCTCTATTTTCTCTAACCATTATTTCTAGTCTGGCCTGCAGTCTAAGACTTTGTTTTTATTTTGTTTATTTAATTTGTTTTGCTTCTTTATTTCATCAAGAAATCAGACCGTGGTTTGACTTATTTCACTAAGCATAGTACCTACTATGCCCATCTGTGCTCTTACAAATACCACAATTTCATCCTTTTAAAGCTAAATACTACTCCTTTGTATTTCTCACATGTTCCTTACCTAATCACTTCTCCTTTTGTGTGCCTCACAAATATTGCTGGGGGCTAGAGGTCAGTCTAATTGTTGTTCAACCAGCCAGAATTGTTAATCCTAAAGCCCAGCAATTCTGAGGGTCACCAGGGCCACCCATTGGTGCTCAAGGGGCAGTGCTATACCAGGTGTTAAATGCAGGACCTTGCATTGACTCTTGAACTCTCAACCCCAGTCATCTCTTGATGGACTCTTTATCCAACTTTAGTTTTTTGTCAGTAATACAGTGATGAACATGGGGTGCTTATATATTTTTGAATCAATGTTTTCATATTTGGGGAATAAATACTTAAAAGTATAATAATGGAATCATAATAAATTTCTACTTTGTGGGGTGGAGAAGGGGAGAACACCAGATTCTGCTCAGGAACGCCTAAAGGTGCTTGGGTGGACCATTTGTGGTGCTGGGAATTGAACCAAGGTTGTGGCTACAGCTGCATGCTAGGTATGAGCCTTAACCTATGTAGAGTATCTGTGGCCCTGGAATTTCTGTTTTTAATATCTTGAAGAATCTGTACTGTTTTCCATTCTGACTAGACCAATTTTCTTTCAATCAACAGTGTACGAAGGTTCTCCTCTTCCTGGCCTCTCAAACACTTGTTTATATTTTTGATTTTCACTGCTATCACATGTGTGAAGTGATGTCATTGTGGTTTTAATTTGCATTTCTCTATAATTATGAGAGGATGGATTTTTTTTTCTCTCTCTGCCTTTTGTATATCTTCTGCAGATATGTTTACTCAGATCCTGTGCCTGTGACCTGGTGGTTCAGGCCTGACGGTTGAGTGTTTGGTCTGACAGTGAGCGCTGCCGTGACTGGGTAGTGCTGGGGATATAGTCCAGTGGTACATGGGGGAATCACCAGGGCTACTATTGGGGTACTTGGGTGGCTGTGTAGTACCTGGGGCCCCCAGTATATAAAGCATGCAGTCTAATCATTTGAACTCTCCAGTCGTTCTCTGCTCTTTTTTTAAAACCATGTTTTATTTGTTGTTGAATTATGTAAGTTTTTTTAATATAAATGAAGATTAACCCTTTGTCAGATGTATGATTTGCAAATATATTTTATGTTGTAGGATGCCTTTTGATAATTTCTTTCATAGTCAAATGCTTTTTTTTTTTTTTTGGCTTTTTTGGGTCACACCTGGCGATGCACAGGGGTTACTTCTGGCTCTGCACTCAGGAATCACTCCTGGCGGTGCTCAGGGGACCATATGGGATGCTGGGATTTGAACCCGGGTCGGCCGCGTGCAAAGCAAACGCCCTACCCACTATGCTATCACTCCAGCCCCTCAAATGCTTTTTTAAAAAGGAAAAAAACGATCTGCATTATTATCAAAAAAAAAGACATTCAATTTTCTTAATACCTTGAAAACATGATATTGTTTATGTAGGTGATAAAGTACTCAATTTTTTAAAACTACGGGGATAAGAGTATGAATATATATATATATATATATATATATATATATATATATATATATATATATATATATATATATATATATATGGCCATAGCACCCTTAATCTATTGGAAATCTGCCAAGAATCATTTATGTCAAGGGTGTGTTTATTGACCTAGCTGAAATCAGCTAGACTTTTAACTTCATGTAGGTAAATAATTTTTGGTTGTGATAGTTTAATAATGTAGGAGAAAGTATCTAATGAATCTTAAAAGATAGTCTTTAATTGTCCTCACAAATATTAATCCATTATGTAAGATACATGAAAAAGAAAGTCTATAGGACTGCCACACATAATATGAGAACAATAGATGTGAAGAACTTCTAGGTTATAATTTGATTTCCATCAGTAATTTTGTGATCTTAAGTAACAAAATCTCTAAAGGGCTGATTCCCAATTTTTCTAATATTTTATGATTTTGTTGATAGTTTATATTTCTGTTCAGGATAGCACAGGTTGCAGGAATGTTTGAAAACATCAGTCTTGTTTTAATTCCATTATCTTCTCATCAAGAAACTTCCTTTTATAATCATATTTTTTCTACTATGAAGTCACACCTCACTTTTGGGTAGCTTTTTTTTTCATAATACTACGAAGATGTTTTGTATGTTAACATTTAGTTTCCTTCTTTTATAGGATTTTGTATCATTGCTAAAATCAGTGATGTGAAAAGACCTGACATGGGTAAGTCATTCATTTCTTTTAGTTACTCTGATTAATTAAGCTGGAATAGAAGTGATGTTTCCTAATATTTTCCTATTTGTGCATCTTTATGCTTAGTAATAATTTTAAGCAAGATCTGTTATGCAATACTGTTACCAAGAGCTTTCCTTTGGTTTGCATTTCTGTAACATTACTTTAAAGCATGTTCATAATGTCAGATATACAATACAAAATACTATATGCAAGGTTCTTTCTAAGTACTTAAACTCCATTTATTCACTTGATTTTTATGTGTCCATAATAGTACTTAATGTTGCAGGTACTATTACTACTCCATTTCTGTCAACAAGGAAACAGATTCAGAGGTTAAGAAATTTGCCTAGGATCACACAAGTATGACTTCACTTAAATTTGGGAAACTTGGTTCCAGAATCCTTGGCCTTTTGTACGCTACTGTACTGACTACTATATGAAACTCATTTGATTAAGCCAAAAATAAAAATTTTACTTTAATTTTGAGTTTATTTACACTTTTTATCAGTTCCAGTCAGGAAGCAGCAAATCAGAAGTGGTTAGGAGTGCTCCTGATTAAGGTAAATTTTAAATTTCACACTGCTAGTAGGATTGAGAATTTTTTTTTTTTCTTTTTGGGTCACACCCGGCGATGCACAGGGTTTACTCCTGGCTCTGCACTCAGGAATTACTCCTGGCGGTGCTCGGGGGACCATATGGGATGCTGGGATTCGAACCCGGGTCGTCCTCGTGCAAGGCAAACGCCCTACCCACTGTGCTATCACTCCAGCCCTAATTTTTTCTTTTTCTTTAATCTTTTCTTTCCCCAGTCATTTCTTTCCTTTTTCCTGTCATTACCGATATCAGTATAAGTCATTTGAGTTACTGAGTTTCTTACTCTGATTTGTTGGGTTTTTTTGTTTTTTATTTTTTACTGAATTTCGTGAGGTATACCATTACAAAGCTGTTCATAATTGGGTTTCAGTCATACAATGATTGAGCACCCATCACTCCACCAGTGCACATTTCCTCCCACCATCCCCAACACCATCCTACTACCTCTCTGGCTGGCGCTTTTCTACTCTCTCTCCTTTTGTGTATTATGGTTTGTAATACAGATACTAAGGTAATTGTGTTTGTTCAGGGCGTTCAGTATTTTTATCAGGATGGTAAGGCTAGAGTAGCTTTTTTAACTGGGTGGCAGCTTTGGGGTGTGGACCTGACTGCCAAGACTTCCAGAAATACAGGGATGTGAGGGTAGCCCATCCCAATCCTGAGAAAACCTGGAGATTTCATAGTCACAAAACCCAGATTTTCAGCAGAATATGAGTGAGGTCGGTGAGGTCCATCCCAAGACGGTGGAGTCTGGTCAGGGGCATGGTGGCAATTTTGGATTGTGAAAGCAAGTGACTGCTGGAGGCTCTGCTTGGGTGGGCACCAGGTTGACCTGCTTCCCTATGATTTACCCTGGTCTATTCAGCCTTTTGCAGGTCCAAGATTAGCTGTGGCTTTTGATCTTTTTCAAGATTTATTTATGGGTCTTTGAAGCAAGGCTGGTTAAAGAACTTACATGGTCGCGCTGGAGTTGGTTCGTGGGAGTGACTGTCAGTGCTTTCAGAAGTATAGGGAAATGGGGGGAAGTAGTCCATCCCAAACCCAAGAAAGCCTAGAGTTTCAGTCACAGAACCCGCATGCCTAAATTTTCAGCAGTTTATATCTTGGTGAGGTCCATCCTGAGACAGTGGAGTCCAGCCAGGGGCATGGCATTGATTTTGGATTGTGGAAGCAAGTGGCTGCCAGGAGCTCTGTATGGGTGGGCACCAGGCAAACCTGTCTCCCTCTGCTGTACCCTGTTCTGTTCAGCTTTGTGCGGGTCTGAGATTAACTGCAGCTTTTGTTCTCTTTCGAGATTTATTTATGGGTCTCTGAAGCAAGGCCAATAAATGAGCTTGTATAACTGAACCAGAGGTGGTTAGTGGGCGAGGCTTTCACATACCAAACTTTCAGTCATTTAATTTCTCAGGAAACTTGGTCCCAAGTTTTTGGGGTTCAGCCAGAGGCACAGTGGCAATTCTGGGGTGTCAGGAAGCCTGAAGGTACCATCAGGCTGCTGATGCACTCATTCCTTGGGTACAGGTTGACTTGCTAGAGGCACTGCACCCCATCTTTTTTTTTTTTTGCCTTTTGGGTCACACCTGGCGATGCACAGGGGTTACTCCTGGCTCTGCACTCAGGAATCACTCCTGGCGGTGCTCAGGGGACCATATGGGATGCTGGGAATCGAACCCGGGTCGGCCGCGTGCAAGGCAAACGCCCTATCCGCTGTGCTATTGCTCCAGCCCCCCGTCTCTGTTTTTATAGCAACAAAAGACCTAAAAATATGGTTATGAAGTAAGGGTTGCTATATTATCACAGAAAGTGGTTATCTGTTAAGAGCTATAAGAACAAAATCATGCAATTTTCAGCAACATGGATGGAACTAGAATATATTATGCTGAGTGGAGTCATTCAGAAGGAAAGGGATTGATACAGAATGATCTCTGTCATATGTGGCATTTAATGATACACAGCACGGTAGCAACAAAGGTCCATATGCATAATAATGGCAGAACTAATCTGCAGATTGTGTTGGTGGGAAGGAGTTGGGAGGGAGAGGTGTGTTTCTTGAGAGAGAGAAGGGTAATAAAAATATGTGCATGAGAAACTATTATTAATGGCATTATAAACAATTTTTTAAAAATTTAAAAAGAGGAGTGTGGTGAGATAGGACAGCCAGTAAGGTGCTTGCCTTGCACAATGGTCACCTGCGTTCTATCCCCAACAGCCATATGTTCCCCTGAGCACTGCCAGGACTGATCCTGAGTGCAGAGCCAGGTGTGAGCCCTGAGCATCCCTCCAACAAAAAAGAAAGGAAAAAAGAAATGTGAGACTATCACAAAAACGTCTTATGAGTCATATGAATAAATTTGACTTTTGCATAAAAATAATATTCAGTTTAAAACTTTTTTTTTGTTGTTGAACCACTGAATTACATAGTTGCAGAGTTATTCATGATTGAGTTCCAGGAGAACAATGTTCTAACACTAATTGCTTCACCAGTGTCCACTTTCCTCTGTCAGTGTCTCCACTTTCTCTCCTGTCTCCCAGCTCACCTCTATGACAGGCACTTTTTCTTTTTTCCCTTTAGGTACTGTGGTTTATACTACTTCACTGATAGATATCATGCATATTACCTCCTTTCAGCACCTAGTCCTGGTCCAAAGTGACCGCTTTCCTCTATCATTGTCGTAATGGTCCCTTTTCTCACCTGTCCCACCTCTCCATATCCCCTAGGTTTGTTAATTTTTAAAGCATCTGTTTGAATTAAAATAAGGAAAGAAACCAGTGTTAACAGCATTTTTTTCTTTCTTTCTGTAGGTATTTGAACCACTCCTGGCAATGCTCAGGGCTTACTACTGGCTCTGTACTCACGCATCAACTCCGGGCAGGGCTTGGTTGAACCATGTTGGGTGCAGTGGATTGAACTTAAGTATGCTGCATGCTAGGCAAAGATCCTACCTGCTATACTATCATTCTGGCCCTAACAGCATTTATTTCTTAGTGTAAAATTATATTTCCTTTGCCTTGCATGAGACCAACCAGGATTCAATCCCCAGCACCACAAAAGGATCCCCAGCACTTCCAGGAGTGATCTCTGAGCACTCAGCCAGGAGTAAGCCCTGAACACTGCCAGTTGTGGCATCCAAATAAATGTGTAGTTAACATTTTTCTATTATTTAAAATATTAAAAATAGCATTTTTGGAAAATTATTTTAAGAACTTGAATGAGTTATTTTGTATAAACTCATAAACTTTGAAACATCTTTTTAAAAATTTGAATTACTTAGTGGATACTAGTAAATAATAATATTAATTAGCTTCGCACTTGGATATCTTCTTATGACCAATGATATTTTGCAGTTTCTTGCTTGTAAGAGGTTTTATTTGCCTATAGAGTTGTTTGAGGGGAAATATTTTTATTAGGTAACAGGATTGATTCATAAGAAAATAGTCATTGAAGAATTATATAACTTGAACTAATCTGGACTCTTTCCCCAGATGAAATTGCTGATAGGATGAGAATGGATGCTGGAGAAATAACTTTAGTGAACCATAACTCCGTATGCAAAACCCATCTCCTGTCACAAACAGGTTTTCCAGAGGACCAGCTTTCACCTTCTGACCATCAGGTTAGGAACAGTTTTATTCCCTGAATTAATAAATTGTTTTGGCTTAAATTTTTACATGATATGGTTTAAATCCCACACTAAAAATACAAGGATATTTGTAAAATTTTTCAGAATCAGTACTTCTGGTATTGGAATTCTGTTTGCTGTGTTGAAATTAAAGACAGGTGTTAGGTATGGTAACATGGGTTAGGTTCCATGGTAAGCATACCATAAAACTGCAGTTCTTACAGATAACACAATTATGTACATACAAATTCTTTTAAGCTAGTTATCTCAAAGATGCTGAGGATTAAATGGATGAGGGTAAAATATTAGTAGATAGATAAAACCAGGTTGACTTTGGCCAACCGCTTTGATATATATCATACAACTTGCTTTTAGAACAGAGTTCTTTGAATGCATACTTAACTTCTAATGAACATCCTTTGAGTTGATTATGATACCGAAAGAATGGGTATTTTGTCCTCATTTTTCCTTAAGTCTAACTCATTTTTTAAATTGTATCTTTTCCTTTTTATTAACATGCAACTTAATTTATAACATATGCAAATATGAATAGTTTTATTATCAGGCTTATTTGTCATGAATGTGATTTAAGAAAAATCTTCTCCTTTGTTAGATTTTACCTTCCAGACAAGGAAATTTGGACCCATCTTTTACATGTTCCACAAGAAGTGCAGCTTATAATCCAAATTACTATTCAGGTATGATACATTACTTGAAGTCCAGGCATTTTTCCTTTCAGGTTTCTCCAGATTATTGTGTTTATGATTGCTAAAGTAAAAGCATCAAAAGGAAAGTGGAATCTTCTCCACTAAAGCATCATTTTAATGAAGTCATTATCACTGTACACACATGTGTGTTGCTGTAATATTTCTTTAGTCTCAATCAAAAACGAATATTTTAATGATACAGGTTTTCTATTGGAAGAATAATCCATCATCTATTATGCCATTGTAATAAACAGTACCGTTGTGTTTTGCCTGCTTGCCTACCTGCCTTCGTTTTTTCCTTCCTTTTTCCTTCCTTCCTTCCTTCCTTCCTTCCTTCCTTCCTTCCTTCCTTCCTTCCTTCCTTCCTTCCTTCCTCCCTTCCTCCCTTCCTCCCTCCCTTCCTCCCTCCCTCCCTCCCTCCCATGTTTGTAATGTAAAGAATATTTGGTTTATATTGATTTAAAATGTAAATGTGTATTATGCTGGAAATCATGAGTCCTGAAAGTTAAATTCTGCCCGAGCTTGTCCTTTCATCAGGGCAGGATTTGTTGGTTACTTGTTTCTATCTGTACCTGCCACAGCCATGCTTGCATATTTCCAGGACTCGCCTATTCAGTTTGTGACCCATGACAGAAGGTAGCATTCTCTAGGCTATTTCTAACCTCTGGCCTATTTGACTTTTCATCTGCCCCCTCCTAAGATTTGGGCTTCCAGTGATCTTGTTTCTCTGTCTCAGGGAAATCTAACCGTATTTTTGTGGTTAGCCTCCTGCCAATAAACCCAGGTGACTATAATCTTCCCATGTTTTATCACTCCTCATTGTTTTAATTTTTCTCACCTTAATCACAAATTTGGTAATACTAGTAATACAATTGAACGTTCCTCAATGGGATTTTTCTAAGGATTAGTTGAGGTACTATGAAATGCAAATAATAATTACTGTTATTTGGCTCCTCAGGATTGTTTATCAGCAAAATGAGATCTCCCTTAAAAAGGTGTTAGTATGGTGATCTTTTAGAGTTATATATAAGTGTCATATAGGTGTGTGGTACTGAATTGCCTTTCTTTGGGTAGTAATGGGCTCCACACAATATTGTGTAATTTGTACAGAAAAAGCAGTTAATTTGCACAGAAATTAACTGTCATTATTATCGAAAAGATCTTTGTGGTGGGCAGTTAGTCTGGAAATCTGGTGTATTAATCTTAAAAGAAGGATACAAATGTTTATAAGACAAATTAGTCATAATCTGAGCTCAGATTTGGAAGGTTTATAATTTTATTGATTAGATAGATTTAGTAATTGCTTAGTAAGAACTATAAACAAAATGTCCTTATCATAACTCAGTTTTTATTCATGATGAAGAATAAAAATAACAATAGAAAATAACAAAGTCTTATTATTTTAGAAATTGTTGTTAGAAAATAACAAAAATAACAAAGTCTTGCTGAAAATGGGGGTGCTGAATTCTTAGATTCATTCTTTATATTGTAGCCTGAAGGAGAGCCAAATTGTATAAGTCCCTGGCCAAACAAACTTTTGGTCAGTAATAGCCCAGACTTCTAAGGATGTTCCCTTAACAATGAGAAATTTGAATTTGAATGCCAAGAATCTATATACTTTTTCTCCCTTCAAAAGTCTTTAATTCATACATATGTATTTTTTTACCTTATACTTTTAAAAGCTTTGTTTCTTTGTCATGCCCTTTCCAATTAATCTCAGGTCCTGCAGAATTTTCTCTTTGCCATCCCTTTTGGATATGTCTTTTCTGATAATCATCACATTTATTTTTGTGTTCAGTCATTTCTTTAAGGGAGACGGATTTGGGTGACTCCAAGTGGTGCCCAGGGCTTATTCCTGGCTCAGTTCTCTGAGGTTGCTCTTGGTGGTTCAGGAGACCACGTCTGATGCTGGGGATTTAACCAGAGTTGACTGCATGCAAGGCAAACTCCAAAACCCCTGTACTATCTCTCTTGTTCTTGTGCCTGATCTCCTGATTAAACAGTCTCAGTTTACCTGCCTTCATTTTATTCTGACTCTTCTCTCACCCTACTATCTTCTCTTCCACTAAGAGGAAAACTTCAGTATTTAGGGTCTGAAACTTTTTTACTGCTTTACTGGACCTAAAATTTTTTTAGGTCTAGTCATACAGTTTAGTGTGCATGTCTTATGCGTGTGAGGTCCTATAGTCTATTCCTTGCCACTGAAAAGTATTCAGAAAGTGAAGAAAATACAATACTTTAATGATTTTGTTATGGAGTTCAAGGGTTTTTGATTTTATTAAGAGGTTGACGAGAAAATGAAAGTGTACTTTAAACAAGGAAAGTGGATTGAGACAAAAAATTATTTTGCTCATGCTTGGAATCATTATTACTGTTCTGTCTTTAGGAAATTAGGTTGCCAAATTTAATGTTTTGTAGGCAAGATGTTTTAAGAGTATTGTTCAAATTAGTAAATCTTAAGCAATTCATGGTTAACTTTGGTAAGTGGCTACCTGACATACTTCTTTTTTTTTCTTTGCCACACTGAGCAGTGCTTAGGACTTACTCCTGTCTCTGTGCTCAGGCTTCATCCTTGGCAGTGTTGTGGTGGACCATATGTGGTGCCTGGAATTGAGCCAGGGCTATCTGCATACAGGGCAAGCACTTTAACCCCTCTACTATCTATGTGACTCCAGAAAAAATTCTCAAAATATAAAATGTATTGCATATATTTATTACTTAGATATATGTGTGTTTATATGCATGTGCACAGTGATCTTATTTATAGCATTTACTAAATTGATTTATTGGTGATGACAGAAGTGATAGTACAGCGGGTAGGGCATTTGCCTTGCACGCAGCCAACCCAGGTTCGATTCCTCTGTCCCTCTAGGAGAGCCCAGCAAGCTACTGAGTATCCCGCTTGCACGCCAGAGCCTGGCAAGCTACCTGTGGCATATTCTATATGCCAAAAGCAGTAACAACAAGTCTCACAATGGAGACGTTACTGGTGCCCGCTTGAGCAAATTTATGAACAATGGGACAACAGTGCTACAGTGACAGAATGCTATTTTAAACCTTGGTCTTAAAAAATTATCTGTAACCTACTGCTCATTCTTTCCCAGCTTTGCTTACTTATATCATTCAGTCATTTCATTGAGCAGGGGATAGAACTACCTGATTCTGTACTGGTGCCTGATTCTGTGCTTTTGCCCTTCCATTTAAAAGCTGAAGCTACTTCAAATGCTGTTGAAGAGGCTAATCTATCTTATCCTTGGGCTCAAATATCATTATCTGTCAATAGGATTTACATTTTTGGCAGACATTTTTCTTACCTAGACATCTCTGATCAGATTTTAGCCCAAAAAGTGAGTCAAGGATTACTGCTGTTATTACTTTGTATTCAAAGGTAATAATTTTAATTCTTTACTGAGATTCATCTTCATTATCCTTGTAGCTCTATCTTTAAAGTAATACAGATAGGTGTTTGGCATAGATAGTAGTTACAAAAGGAAAGCTTATAATTTCTTTTGAGTATAGTAGATAAGGCTCATTTACTGATAAGTCATCTGTGCTATTACCACCCTTAACTGCTACTTTTTTCTCTTCTTTTGCCTTAAATCTTGATAAGCATGACCTACTGAAACATACATATATGTGTCTGTGTTTATGTATATATATATGTATATATGAAACATTCTTGGCTGCTTTACTTTTTTGGACAGGGTTCCAAAAACTCCATTAAATATCTTAAATAGTATAAATATATAATGTGCAAATTTTATATTAATATGAAAATTGAAAGAGGATCTTCAAAATGTCAATATTGGACACATATTCAACAGTAAGAGAATTATTTGTCATTTTTCCAGTTGATGACTCTCCAGTTTATAACTTCACATATTTTCAAGGTGCTATTTTCAGTGACCTAATCCTGCTGATAAGTAGAGGTGGGCACAGAAATTATTCTATTTCTAGCGGAAACTTCAAGAGGTTTCTGTTACCACTGTTCGGAAGCCACAAGTCATAAAATTCAAATAATTAAATGAAAAATCACTTAGTCTGATAGCAGTAGCAAACCTTGGAGTATTGATTTGTCTGATCATTATGACATTAAATGATTGAAGGTTCTCATACCAGAACCAACCAGATGGGTCATCCCTGCCAGTAGCCAGCCAGAATAAGCAGCAATTAGGTTATCTCTGCTCCTAGAGAGAACCCTTGAGCTGTGAACATGGTAACTGAAGACAGGAAAGTGACAACCAGCTGCTTATTAAGCAATAAATGTTGTTCATTTGAATTACAATTCTCCTTGGCCCTCCACCTGCTTTCTTACTGGTCTGGCCTACCTTCTTTCAGGCCCAGGCCTGGGAGTGCTTGCAAGATATAGTTGGGGTAAAATGTTGACTTTTGGTGGACACCACGGAGTCACATTGATGCAGATAAGGCACATGGCTGTGGCAGGATTCAGCTTCTTCATCAATTTTCAGGTTAGTATGGCAGAATCAACTATAGTTTGTAGAAAAGTTTCCTTACTGCAGACTTTACTGGCAGTTGAGACTGGGATCTTTCTTCCATGAGAGACATGATGATATGCCATATTACTTTGGAATACCATGTTCAACATGGTTGCAGTCCTTTGGAGAACCAGTTGAAGGAATTTAACGTACTCAATTTTTTTATTTTTTAGACAACCCTCCTTCAGACAGTTTTCTTGGCTCAGAAGACTTAAGAAACTTTGGTAAGAGTGCAAATGGCCAGTGGAGAAATTCCACTCCAGCATCAGGATCAACTTTGCAGAAATCAAGAAACAGCCGAAGTCTTTACCTAGAAACCCGAAAGACCTCTGGGTAGGTATTCTGGCTGCTTAGTTTATAAGTCCAACCTCATATATAAGAAAAAGTGGTTATAAGATAGCTATTACAATGGCATTTTAAAAGATTGGCACCTTGTTTTAACCTAAATCCCCAAAAATACAGACAAACCCATTTCCACTCTTAACTTACTTGGTGTTGAATTTTGGTGACGGACAAATACTATTACTAGATGAGAGAATTTTTGAGGGAAATATTGGGGGCTCTTCTGGATCACCGTGGCTATTAAATATCTTAAGGTGACTTTTATTCTTGTTTCTATAGCTTTAGTAGCAATGAAACTAGCACATTTTATAGACTTATAAGAGAAGGGATTTGACTGAAAGCATCTCTGCTTGGTCTAAGTCAGCTCCTTAGAAACAGCTTGGTCTAAGCTGTTTCTTAGAAAATCAACTCATCTTAAAGAACTGATTTTACTTAGGCCAACTTCATAAGCCCTACCTACACTGTTATAATAATAAAAATAAAATACTTCTTTTTTGTAATACTACTTATGACAGTTAAGATTCTCATGGGCATGTGAGATGGTTTAACAGGCTGGAGTCCATGCTTTATATATGGGAGGGCATAGCATTTCATGGCACCCCAAACACCACCAGAAATGACCCCCAAGCACTGAGCTGAAGAATAACTTCTGTGTACTTCTGGATATGATCCCAAAAACAAAATAAATAAAAGTCAGCTTTGATTAGTTTTAAGCATATTGGATTATTTCATTTTCTGCTTAATCTGTGCTAAGCTTTCTGGCAGTTGAAATTACAGACACACAAGATAGCTTTTTTCAGTGCATGGGCTATACGAGCAATAATATGTCTCAATACTCTCTCTCTCCAAGAGTCATCTTTCCCAATTAATTTTCTTTTTACTTTATTGGAGAGTGGGGCTGTGGGGGGTTGAGCCACACTCAGCAGCCTTCAGGGCTTATTCCTGACTCTGTTCAAGGGTCACCCCTGGCTGTGCTTTTGGGAGATCATATGTAGTTGCTGGGGATTGAATTAGGGTCAGCTGCATACAAGGCAAGTTCTTTAAACCCTGTACTATCCAGTCCTCAACTTAATGTTTTTAAAAATCATATAAGAACTCATTAATTCTCATTATAAAAATGAAAACATGATAGTAAAACTTAATAGTACGCACAAATTTATAACCTTCCCTTCAGTGCTTTTTTTTCAAGCTTTTTTTTTGGTGCTTTTTTTTTCTCTACTTTTCTATGTAAAGTATATGATATTTATACTTTGGCTTATATATTATTTTGTATTAAAGAATAACACTGCAGAAGTATTGTACATATGCTTTCAAAACATAAAATACAGATAAATAAAAATAAAGGTACTACATTACCATAATATATTGATACAGATCCTTCTAGATATTTTTCCTATGGATTTACAAATTTTAAAGATTAACTTTATTCTTTTATAATCTGATTTCTAGTCTTTACATTTAGTAAAACACTTTTTCACTGAATTCGTTTTAGAAATTTCTAGTTGACACAATAGTTTGTAAACTGTAGTTTGTCCAAATCAATATTAATCTGAGCCTGCATCATGTAGTTATTACCCATATTCTATATAATCTGTGATATACCTCCTGTACCCTAAAATTTTTTAAATCATTTTTATTGCAGTACTAGGATTTATAATACTGTTAATTATACTTTCAATGCATCCATCATTTTCACCCCACACCCACCACCAGAGAGCTGCTTCCCTCCACCTGTTCCAAAGACCGCCCCCCTCCCATGTAAGTGCATTTCTACAGATAAAATCTTTAGTTCAATGACAGCCCCTTTTAAATTTTATTTTCTTTCTTAATTAGTTAGTTAGTTAGTTTCGGAGTCACACTCCATTGTGCTCTGGGTTTACTCCTGACCAGTCCTGGAGGTGCTTGAGGAATCATACGGTCAAACCTCAGTCAGCTGTGTGCAAGGCAAATCTCCTACCTGCTCTACTGTCTCTGGTCCATCCCCTCCTTTTTTTTTTCTTTTGGTTCTTGGGCCTCACCCAAATGTGCACAGGGCTTTCTTCTGGGGCTCTGCACTCTAATTTCTCCAGGTTGGGTGGCCATGTGCAAGACAAGCACATTATCTGCTATACTATTTCTCTAGCCCCTTATTTTGTTCTTAACCTAACCCTCTATTGTAAATTAGATTTTTGACTTGTATAAAATCGAATGCTGTTACATCATATTAGGAAACCTATAGTGATCACATCTTCTGTCATTAATAATAGTGAATTGATCTCTGAATTATGGAGATACAGTTTGGCGTATAGGTAGGTTTAATTTCTGTAGTTAGGTTTTTCCTCTCTGCGACAGGAATAAACCTAAAATGATATTATTTTGGTATTAATGTGAGTGACTAGTTTCACATCAGCTTAATGGTTTCTAATATCAATTGATATTAAAAATGAGGATGCTACCTTCACATAATGGCAATTTTATAGCAGTTTATGGAATAGCATTTTTCTTATATCTTTTTACTTTATTATATCTTTTTTACATATTAATAGCCATTCAGCTATGAAGGAAAGGTTATTTCCCTGATTAACTGGGAATATTTTGTTGTTCTGAAATATATTTCCTATTAGGAGAGGATAAATGATTAGCTTTTTTTGTTACTGATATTCAAAGTTAGTTTTTAAATAGCCGTTTCATGTGGTTCAATTTAATTTTGGTTCTGCCATTGTGGGTTCATGGTGTTTTAAACCAGAATAATCATTCATTTCATTTGTGGGGAAATGGAACTCATGTGGTGCTCGGGAAACCTCTACTGGGGATTCCAAACTTGCTGGGCCAGTGGTTCATTGCAGTGGTCTGTGGATATAGTGCTGCTCCAGCCATGTGTACTGAGTGGTGCCTGGGGGCTCCCAGGGTTGCATCTGGTGGTATGTAGGGAGCCACATGGTCTGGGGATCAAACCATGGCCGCAGTCTTTTGTAAGGCATGCACCTTAACTCCCCCTGTACTGTCTGTTCAACCCAAACCATTGTTCTTTTAACGTTCATACTAGCCAGTGCTCATTTTTTCAGGCTTGCTTCTGTGTCTCACTCAATCATATTAATTATTGGTTGTGTGTTTGTGTGTGTGTGTGTGTGTGTGTGTGTGTGTGTGTGTGTGCGCGCGCTCGCGCGCGTGTGCTCTCAGGGTAAGGTCAGGTATTTGCCTTACTTACTTACTCTTGTAAGGTATTTGCCCTTAATTGTTGGTAGGATTTTTTTTGGGGGGGGCATTGCAAGATGGCCTCATAGTATTGCTTATCTTTGGGGTGGGAAGCACACTCAGTTATGCTCAGCACTTACGATTCTGCACTTGGAGTTCACTTCTGACAGTGCTCAGGGGACTGTATGAGGTGCTAGGGATTGAACCAAGATCATTGTGCGCAAGAAAAGTACCCTATCTGCTGTACTGTCTCCTCGGCCTCTCTTCCTGTGTAACTTTTAAAAAGTAATCCTTTGCATTAAACACACTGTCTTACTCTAGGAAATACAAATTCAAAAGACATGCAAAATATGTATTATATCTTTACCAAAGAATATTGCCCTTACCATTTTCATTCCACATCTGCTCATCATATGAAAATAAGTTTATTCCTCAAACTTATTATTAATGAGTTCTTGCTTCTTTCCCCACTCTAACTCATATAGAAACCATACATTTGAAGAGTTGGAGAACATGTGCTTCTTTTTTCCTTAGGCCTGTTCTGATTCCATTTGGGTCCAGATTACACGTACTGATTTTAAGAACTGATTTTATTGAGTTCAACTTAGTCAACGCTATCTCTATTTTGTGACCTCAGTGAAAAAAAAAAAAAGAAAGAAAATTGTCATTATGCTGAGGCTGGTACTTCAAACTTGCTGTAATAACAGCAATAATAGCAATAAGAACTTTGTCAAATGTCTTCAGTTTTATTCATTTCCTCCAAAAGTCTTGGAGGAGGGAGCTGCTTAAAGTAGAAAGTACATGTTTGTGTTAACATAAGTAGTTTGCAAATATTCTAATCTGATATGCTAGAGTTGGAGTCTCACTTGGCACAGCTTCCTAACCATCTTGGCTGCTGGGCTGCTGTAGAGAAACCCTGAGTCCTGGCCTTGAGGAGAGTAAGCTGTTGCCAGGGCAACCAGCATTCCCCAGCAATTAGCATGGCTCAGTGGCCTTGAAACTGCCTGTGGCCGAGGTTTGAGAGTGGGAGAGCAGACACCTGTAGTGTCTGTAAAGCTCATTGTTCCTTCTCTGCATTAGCTCAGAAACCCCATGACACCTTGTGACACTTTGTCCCATCTAGCCCATATAAACCATAGATTCCACTTCCTTGTCCCATTAATGATTCGCACGTAATCCGTTCTTTTCTGCCCCTATGTAACCATTATCCTTGATTAATAAACTTTGCCATATGACCATAAGTTCGTGGCCTGCATGGATGGCATCTCCCAGCGTATCCATTGTGTGCTTATCTTGAAACCAACAGCCCTAAGTTGCATAATAGTCTTCTGTTTTCCCAGGTCTTGTAGCAGCACTAGCAGCTACACCACACAAACTCTGTTTCTTATTTGTTTTGTTTTTGTTTTTGGGTCACACCCATGGTGCTCAGGACTTAACTCCTGACTCTGCTCAGGGATCATTTCTGGTGGTGCTCAATGGACCATATAGGGTGCCGGGAATTGAACATGGTCGGCTACATGCAAGGCAATCATCCTATCCATTGCACTGTTATTCTGGCCCATCATACCATTTTATTTCTAACCAAAGGAACTTGTAGATTATAAGGATAAGAAATAAAAATTTTAGTTGTTTGGTAATTAAATAGTTTATCGTCACTAAGAGCTCATAAATGACAACTCGATGTAGCAGTTTATATTTTTTACAATTTCCTTCAAATGGTATATCTACAATTCTACTTGCTAAGTTTTGCTTTTGCTATACCTTAAAAGTGAAAGTAATAGATTAGATGTTCTTATTTATTGTTACTTTCTTACGAACTTTTATTTTAGTGGATTGTCAAACACTTTTGCGGGGAAGTCAAACCATCATTGCCATGTGTCTGCATATGAAAAATCTTTTCCTATTAAGCCAGTTCCAAGTCCATCATGGAGTGGTTCATGTCGTAGAAGCCTTTTGAGCCCCAAGAAAACTCAGAGGCGACATATTAGTACAGCAGAAGAGGTAAGGAAAACTTGTAACAAAAACTATCAAAGATTAGATTGTCTCCCAATATTCAGCCATTATGTTTTCATTTTCGGTACTTACTAGCCATTCTTTTTACTTACTCCTTTCTGTGCTTCTCTCTTTATGTTTGTTAATTTTGTGTGTGTGTGTGAAGTAAGATAATTTTATTTAAAGAAATTTGCTTAGTAGAGAGATATGAGAACAAGATATTTGTCTGAGACCATGTGAGCTTTTCCAGATAGAGAAAAGTCTCTTCATACTTATTTTGAATGATATCTTTTCTAAAGAAGTTAAGGAAATATTTCAGCAGACTTAATAATTTTGGTGGGGGTTTGGACTTGGGGACCATACCTTGTAGTTCCTCAGGGGCTACTTCTGTCAAGGAGCTCTGTGATTGAACCCAGCCTGAACTTTATGTGCTTTAGCCCTTTGAGCTATCTTCCTAGCCCAATCTCTCATAATTACATGACCATATTCTATTCCTGTTGAATAGCAGGTTTAATCTTCAATATTTTTATGGCTTCTCCTAGAGCAAACTGTTTCTTCTCTCTCTCTATTTATTTTTGACCCTTCCTAAACTGTTTCATGTGGCAAAACTGTTAGCCTTACTGGATATAATGAAATATCTGCCCTCATCATTAGGAATATTTTTACTAATATAAAAGAAAAATCAATGAGGCCAATTAAATAATTTATATTCTTCATTAAGAATATTTTTAAGGACCAGAGAGATAGTGCAGGGGTTAGATGCTTGCCTTGCATGCAGCCAATTGCTCCTCATTTCCTAGCACTGCACATGGTTCCCTGAGCACTGCTAGGCGTTATCCCTGAGCAGAGCCAGGAGTAAGACTTGAGTACCACAGGGCATAACCCAAGGACCTCTTGCCAAATAAATTTAAGAGTGAATAATATTTTTTACATCATTGACCTTCTCCGAAAGAAAGATGTTCTTTTAAAACTGGGTGAATTCAATAAACCTAAAAGAAAGACAGTTTTGTTAACACATTGATGCTAGTTCATAGCATTGATTGCTCACACTTTTTATGCTATGACAATACAGAAATATTATAATAAACTAAATCAGTGAGTAATCACCAGCAAAAGAAGCAACAGAAATGTTTTCTGTTGTCAAAATTCATAATACACTTAAAGTTGGTGCCATTCAACAAAGCAGAGCACTACTAATGAAGTCACCAGATTACACAAATTACAGTGCAATGTTAATATGAATTAGAATGTAATTTATACAATAGGAAATGTGCCTATACCTGTTCACCTAGATACTTAAAAACCATGTATCTGCCAACTTTGTACTGCTTGCTGTGGCAATACATGGGAACAATAGTGATCTTACATTTACATAGCATTAGAGATTTTATTGTGCTTTCACATATATTATTGTTTTTAAGCTTTTTAACACTATGAACTAGAGATGAGGTAATATCTGTATTTTACAGATCTGGAAAATAAAGGTCAGAGAGTAAAGATCAAGGCATGGTCAGCCTACAGCCAGGTCTTCTGAAGGAGTCTAGTTTGATATACTCTGTTTTATAACATAGTGATGTGGTTCCTGCCATTAGAGCATATCTAGATCATGGAGTCAAGAATACAGCATTACCTGGTAAATAATTATATATAATTATGTAGAGAACATTTCTTAGGTGGGAAAATTTAATTATTTGTGACATGGTCAGAGCATTTTTTTGTGGGGGGGGTGATTAAATTTTCATTGAGTCTAAAATATTTGAGCAAAGGATGGCAGAACTAGTAATCATATTAAGTACTGGAGAAGGGATAGGCAAGAGACCTGTAATATTTGCATTTGCTGTTATTGAATAGAGCTGGGCAACAGTTATGAAAGGGGAATTTTTTTCCGCTATATTTTTGTGCTGTTTATTTTAGTACCAACTCCATATGAAGTATTAAGACAAAATATTGAACCAAACTACTGATTTTCAACACATCATTTAGATTTTTTATCTAAATAATTATATCTTCAACTGGATAAAAGGATAATCCAGTTGAAGATGTAATGCCTTTCCCTCATGACTAAAAAGTTTATTGATGGGAGTTTGCATTTGAAGGAATATATATATTTTCCTTGGAAATGTTAGTACCTCCTGGGAAGATGTGGTTGCTTATGTTAAAGAAGAAAGATGAGGGGCTGGAGCAATAGCACAGTGGGTAGGGCATTTGCCTTGCATTTGGCCGACCCAGGTTCAATTCCCAGCATCCCACATGGGCCCCTGAGCACCGCCAAGAAGAATTTTCTGAGTGCATGAGCGAGGAGTAACCCCTGTGCATCGCCGGGTGTGCCCCAAAAAGTTTAAAAAAAAAAAAAAGAAAGATGAAATTAATAAAATTAAATAAATTTAGTTATTTATTTTTAACTACTCATTGGGCAGAGTGAGTAGTGGTTTTCATATTGAACAGTGTAGGCAGTTCCGTGACAGGTTTTGTTAAATAGCACCATCACAGAGAATGTGAATTTCTGTTTGGGAAAGAGACATTACATTCTGGGCCCTACAGTTGTTTTTTTTAACAGATCTCATCAGCTTAATTATACTTCTACTGTTCAAATCTTTTTTAGTCCTTAATAAAGGATGTTTTAAAAACATAACATTAGTCAGTTTCCTTTAATATATTTTCAATTATTGATCATTCCTCTCAATTTCTCAATGTGCCTTTTTAGTAGAAAATAGTTTAGTAACACACACAAGAAAATGTTTTATTTTCTAGTACCAGAAGCTCAAAAAATAAGGGGAAGGAGGATGGGTGTCTTGTGTTTTTTTTGGGGGGGCGGTTGGGCCACACCCAGCCCTGCTCTGGGCTTGCTCTTGGCTCTGTGTTAAGAGATCATTCCTGATGGGCTTTGGGGAACCACATGGGGTGCTGGGGACCCAACCCAGCTCAGCCTCCTACAAGACGAACGCCCTCTCTGCTGTACTGTCGCTCTGGCCCTTTCTTTGCATTTTACTTTGGAAAATGTTCTATAAATTATATATTTTATATGTTATTTTAATTTTATGCTGTATGTGTTTTGTTTTGAGACCACACGCAGGGGGAGGATATGCTGAGCTGGGGATCAAGCTCAGGTGGCTACATGCAAGGCAAGCTCTTTACCAGCAGCTGTACAGTCTCCAGCCTGGTTTTTGTGATTCTTTGTTTGTGGGCATACCTGGTTGTGTTCAGCTACTCACCAGATCAGGCATCAAGGGGTCAGTTAATATTTGTGTTGCTGGACTGGAGTGATACTACAGTGAGTAGGGTATCTGCCTTGCACACGTAACTGACCTGGGTTCAAATCCTGACACCCTATATGGTCCCCCAAACCTCATCAGTAATGATTACTGAGTGCAGAGCCAGGAGTAAGCCCTGAGCACTACCTGTGTGGCTCAAAAAAACAAAACCAAAAATACTTCTTTGCTCAGGAAGCCGTGTGTTGCTAGAGGCTGAACAACCAAATCCTAAGCCTCCTTAATGCAAACCATGCCCTCCAACCCATTGTGCTATCTCTCTGGTCTATCTTTAAGTCTAAAGTGGTTCTGTGTGAAGAACCACTGTTTTTCCTTTTTTAACAAAACCCAAAAGAAAAAAAAATGCCTTGCCTCAGAAAAGATAAATTCTTTTGACTTTCATTAATGTGTAGAACATGAAATGTATTTAATCTTTATTCTGTATTAGCTTTTTAAAGCCATATATTAGTTTAAACTGAAACTATGAAGCTTGATACTGCCTAATTAACTAGGAATAAGAAGCATTTATTTCTAGTTTATGTTGCCTACTGATTTTGATATTGTTCATGCTCGTCTTTCTTTGAAGCTATATTAATTTGGGATTTATGGAATTTTTTGGATGTTTTAAATTGATTTTTTAAAAATTAATTTCTGGGCCTAAGAGATAGTACGTTGGATACGGCACTTTCCTTGCAACCAATCTGTGTTGGATCCTCTGCATCCCATATGGTCCCCCAAGCACTGGCCAGGAGTAATTCCTGAATGCAGAGCCAGGAGTAACCCCTGCACATCTCCAGGTATGACCCAAAAACAAACCAAAAACATCTGTTCCATATAGGCTAGAGAAATAATTTATGAGTTTAGATGCTTTCTTATGGCTGACCCATTTCCATTCCTTGACTGTACAGTCCCCTGAGCACTGCCAGGAATGACCCCTGAGTATGGAACCAGAAGTAACCCCCAAGCACTGCCAGTTTGACCCTGTTCTCTACTATCATTAATCAGTTCCTTATATTGTATATATTGAATATACATTTCTTATAATTTTAATAGCTGAGTCACTGAACGGCATTTTGGTTTTTTATATTTTATGTGTAACTTTTTCCTAACGAAATGTTTTTCTACCCAATGAGAGCGAGGAGAAAAGTAGTTTTACTTTTGTTGTTTTTGTTACTGTTTAATATACCAGGGACCAGATCCAGGGCCTCATCCAAGCGAGGCACGTTCTATGTTTATGTCATTGAGACATTTACGTTTCCATGTATTCTATTTTTTGATCAATTGTTTAAAAAAATTATTATCATAAAGTTGTTCATAATAATCGATCACATTTTAATATTTCAACACCAGTCCCACCACCATTACACCTTCTACCACCAGTATTTCAAAGTTTCCCACCAACATTCATGTCTGCCGCACAGGAGATGCTAGATAATTTATTGTGAATTGCTTGTTATGAATAGTATAAGATGTCTGTAAGGGTTTGTTCAATTTTTTTTGTTTTTGTTTTCTGCTTATTTTGTGCCACACTTGAGTACAAGGCTTACTCCTACTCTTAGCTCAGGGCCTGATGGCACTTGGGGGACCCTGTGGGGAGCTAGGGATTGAACCTGGGTTGGCTGTGTGCAAGGCAAGTAACCTGCCCACTGTACGATCTCCAGGCCCAATATTCTTATTTTTTATTTTATATGGTTTCGTGCTACACCCAACAGTTCTAAGGGCTTACTCCTGGCTCTGCTTGGTGGTGCTCAGAGACCATATGAAGTGTGTGCCAGGGATCAGGGATTGAATCGGGTCATCTGCATGGAAAGACAAGTTTGCCTCAATTCCTGTGCTAGCTCTTGGGTCCTGACCAGGTTTTTTGTTTTTCATTTTTAATTGAATCACAGTGAATTACAAAGTTATAAAGGTATTCATGATTGAGTTTCAGGTATACAATATTCCAACACATCTTCCTTTACATCTTCACCCCAAGTATTCTTATACCAGTTTATCTGCTTTACTTATTATCTTCCCTAAGGTATCATAATATGTTATCAAAACTTATAAAAATCTGGTTTGGTAGGACAGTGAAATGAACTAAAATGATTGACTAATTTAGATTTAGTTGATAAGGCCCAAGGGTCCAAGTTCAGTAGTGGAGTGCTTGCCTTACATGAGTTTTATAAAACTCAAAAGTCTTGAGGTTTTTTTTTTTTTTTAACTCAACAAAGGGATAAGAAAGAAGAAAAGTTAATTTCCAGGATCAGGCAATATTGCTCTTTTGATTTCCTTACCCTCTCCCTATTTTATCACCTAAAAACAACATACTGAACATCCATTTTATTATGGATTCAGTGATTTAAATGACTAGGTTATTCTGGATTGGTATAGTGAAAAAGTTCATTCTTCATTTTTAGGGCCTGGGTGACCCTTAAGGCCTGAGATGTGTGCTTAAGTACTGGAGGCCCAGGTTCAGTTCCTAGCACTATACCGTCCCCTGAGAACTATGTAGCATGTGGCATGGAAGAAAAAAAAGATTTTCACTGAGAAGTATTAAAAATCTCAGTCACAGAGCAGAGAAATAGTACAGGGTAAGGTAAGGTCTTATCTTGTACCCTGCCAACCCTAGTTCAAATCCCTGGCACGTTTGGACCCCTGAGACCCATTGGGGGTCTGGGGCAAGGTGGGGGTCACTCCTGAGCACAGCAAAGAATAGAAGGAATAGGCTCTGAACATTTCTGGATGTGGCCCAAAAGCAAGCAAACTAAAATCCTAGTCAATAAAAAATAACTTAAATACTGTTGTAAGCTGATACCTCAATTTAATTTTTTTAAGAAATAATTTATTTTAAATTTAAAAGAAAAACGGGGATATGGTGCTACCAGCAGGTCAACCTATACCTGCAGGGCAAGTGTATCAGCAGCCTGATACCCCAAAATTGCCGCTTAGGACCCCAACAACTTGGGACCAAGTTTACCAAGGAACTAAATGGCCAAAAGTAGGTGTGTGGAAGCCACCCTGGAAACCACCTCTGGCTCAGCTGAACAAGCTCATTTATTGGCCTTATTCAGAAACCCATAGATAAATCTCGGAAGAGATCAAAAGCCGCAGAAAAGCTCCGACCTGTGCATGGCTAAACAGGCTAGGGTAAATTGGAGGGGGATGGGTTGGCCTGTGCCCCCCCCCCAAGCAGAGCCCCTGGGAACCACTTGCTTCCACAGTCCAAAATCCCCGCCATACCCCCAGCCTGACTTTACCGTCTCAGGATGGACCTCACCAAGATACAATTGCAGAAATTTTTGTAACGTGCATCTTGGCGCATCAACAGCCCTGACCCAGAGACACAGCAGGAAGTCTTGGAAGACATCACAGCACCAGAAATCTCTCAGGGCCCTATACCAAGCCAATTTCACCAGAGCATCCCAGATGGAGCAGGTGTGCTCTCCCCACCTACTCCAGATGGAATCCCGGTGACCAAGAGCTTCCACAAGCAAGGCCCAGGTATGCAGGTTCCAGGACTAAATCTCCAGGCCGCATGTGGCAGAACACCTGGGCTGTCCCTCCCCAGGTCCCTGTCCACCCAGCAGACTGGCTGTCACACCCACAATTTGCCTCAAGGTGCCATCTTAGCACACCAACAACCCTGGCCCAGAGACGCCCAATTGAATCCCAAAATGGATTAGTGCCATACAGAGATGTCTCTGGAACCAACCATTTATAATATAGAAATTTACATTTACAATTGTGGCCAGTGTGAGTTCTCATGATATTCAAAATGACCAGTGGAAAATAAATTATCTAGCATCTGCCCCTGCAGGTAAGCTTGAATGGTAGCAGGAAATTTCGAGTAAAACATAATACCTAAAATTAGAGAGTATTGAGGAAATTGTCTGCCATAGAGGCAGGGTGAGTACTGGTATGTGGGTGGTAGCAAATGTGCACTGGTGGAGGGATGGGTTCATTGTATGCTGAATCTCAGACAAGAAAGCTCTGTAACTCTATCTCAAGGTGATACAATTAAACAATAATAATAATGTGGAGTTCATGCCCAATTCATTCAGCTTAATTGATGACTGAACAAATAGCAGTACTCCTACATTATTTTAAAAGAAGAAAAGAAAAGAAGTATTACCAGATAATACTCTATTCCTGTATCTAGTTAATAACTGAATTTGGTTTTAATTCAGTTGTCTTCTAGTTAATATCTGTATTAACTAGATACAGGAATAGAGTATTATCTATAACTCTAAATAACTTAAAAGTTATTAATACATGGATGCTTTATTCTTCATATTATCTACTTAAAACGTTTATAATAACAAATATGAGTTTAGTAGAGATGCTATATTTATTTCAGGATTTTTTTTTTTAGTCCATACGTAGTGGTTCTCGGTAGTATCCAGCTCTGTGCTTCTGGTTGATCCCAGCAGTGTTAGGGGACTGTGCGGTACTGAGGATGGAGACCAGCGCTCCAGCACAGAGACAGAACCCATGCTCTGGCCCCTTCACCTACCTCCCTGGCCCTAAACCAGTGTTGTTGTTTTCATTGTTGTGTCTAACACGTTTTTCGGCTACTTATAGTCTCTCCAGCAGAGTAGGCAGAAAATACAGATTTGATATTAATTTGTACCTGGTAATTACCTTTTTCTCATTATTTTAAAATAAAGTGTTACACTATCACTGAAATGCCTATTACTGTAGACAGTCTCTTTGCAAACACTAGAAAACCATTTTCATCTTAAATATAATATTTGTGTCTAAGAATATAGATGATGGATTAAAAAAAATAATTTAAAAAAAGAGAACTTTGCAAATGTATGCCCTCTTTTGCCTTATTTTTCTCCACGTGCTCAACTAATTTTACTTATTATTGCTCAGTTGGGGCCACATTTGGTGATGTTCAGGGGGTTACTTCTGGCTCTGCACTTAGGAAAGACTCTTGGAGTCATTGATTCAGGGAACCATATGAGATGCTAGTTATTGAATCTGAGTTAACCACATGCAAGGCAAAATGCTATACTTTCGCTCCAGCACCTTCATTCTGCTTTTAGCAGATATTTGTAATTGAATAAAATGCTTACATACATGTTGAAATGTCACAGTGAAGGTTACTACTAGCCCTGGCACAAAGTATTGACATTTTTGTGATTATTGATAGTTGCATTGCATTAAACTATACATAGATTTTTTAAAATTAAGCTGAGGCATGTTGTTTAGTGAATGCACTTCATTGCAGTGAGAGATCTATGTAGATGCTATACTGTGTGTTAGAAGTACTTTTGTATTCTGATTATCTGTTAAGTAAACTAATATGATTTTCCTGATTCACACTGACTTTGAAATACCTTGAGTATATAAAGCATACTCCTCTTTTCAGGCTTTTGCATTTACTGTTTATCTACCCTAGAATATTCAATATTTCTGTAACTGACTTCATCCCTTCACTTAGATTTCTGTTAAAGTGGCACTTCTTACCTATTCCTAAAGTTCTCTTTCAATCACATTTTGTTTCTTTAATTTTCTTTATACAACTTGATTTATTCTTTGTCACTCCTTTAACTGCAATATTTCACAAGGGCCAGAACTTTATTCCGTGCTTTATCTTGAGTGCCTGGAATATGGTAGGTAGATAAATCTATAAAAGAATTGGGTGCTGGAGAGATAGTGTAGGGGTTATGGTACTTGCCTTGCATACTGCCGACCCTGGTTTGATTCTGGCATTGCATATGTTCCCGAGTACCACGAGGAGTGATCCCTAAACACAGACACAGGAGTAAGTCCTGAGCACAGCCAGATATGACTCTAAAACCAGAAATACATAAATGTATGCTTTTTTAATTATTTAAGAAATATATATTATGAATAATACTCCTGAAATTCATTATTGGCTTTCACACTAAAAATAAGTAAATATTGATGATAAAATCAGCTCTGGAAAATATATAACACTGATGTAGTATATAGAGTCGAAAACCGTTAGATATATCAATCTAATATTGACTAGTCCAGTAATTTATGATTTTTTAGAAACATGTCAGGAGTCAAGGAGTTTGTTGAAATCCTAATTTAGAGATCTCAAATATTTTCTTTCTGCATATCTTTTGGTTGATTCAAAGTGATTGCCTGCTGTCCTTCTGGTTTCCTATCATGTGACTTCTCTGTTAATTATATATCTGTCCCATAATGTTTTAAAATATAGCATCTACTCAGCTCCTCTTAAAGTCAATTTATAATTTACTGAACTGTACTTAGTGAAGTGTAATTCTTAGTTGTTGTTTTTTTTTTTTTTTTTTTTTTAATTCTTAGTTGTTTTGAGAACTCTGCCTTTGGCTCTACAGAGCTTCTAGGGTCTAAGTGTGTCTTTGAGAATCACTTGCTCTTTGAATATGTTTAAAATTTTTCTTTCTTTTACAGACTGTTCAAGAAGAAGAAAAAGAAATTTACAGACAGCTGCTACAGATGGTTACAGGCAAACAGTTCTCTGTAGCCAAACCCACTACACATTTTCCTTTACACTTGTGAGTAATAGAAAAATATTTCAATAAATGTAATCCTTATTTTGTCATTTGATATTGAAACTATTCTCTTTTTTGGCTAGGTCTCGATGTCTTGGTACTGGTAGAAATTCTTTGAAAGATCCAGTCTTTAAAAATGGCAATTCTTATGCTTCTCAAATCATTGGTTCTGATACTTCGTCGTCTGGATCTGCCAGCCTTTTAACTCCCCAGGAACAACTGTCCCACAATGTGTTTTCCATACCATCTTATACCCCAGATGTTGCTGCATTTGGATCCAAAGATTCTGATCCTCACCATCAACCCCAGCATCACTACTCTCTTTCAGTTCAGCCTGATAATTTATCAGCTTCAAATACACAATCTGAAGGTAAAATGTCATATAACTATATAATAATAATTTCAGTTCTAATACTTAACTGTTAATTGAATCTGTGAATTCAGACCAGAGGCTGGCAAGCTACCCGTGCGTATTGGATATGCCAAAACCAGTAACAATAAGTCTCTCAGTGAGAGAGACATTACTGGTACCCGCTCGAACAAATCAATGAGCAACGGGATGACAGTGACAGTGAGTTGAGTCAAGATTGTAATACACATATAACTTAACATGTAAGAGACCTTCACTGATACCAGTTTTGCCACTAGTAAACTAAACTTACAAGTAACTTAGTATTTTCTTATGAGAAAATGCATATAATTTGATAAATTTTTATCTTAAAAACTAGTTTTCTGAGTAGAGTCAGAGTACATTCAACCCAGTTACATTCATTTCGTGTTTCTAAATGCTTCAATAAAAATTGAGTATTCTGAAGTTTCAAAAGTTTTGGAATACATGAAATTATGTAAAAGTTGTTCCAAAGTAATACTTAAAAAACATGGATAGTAGGTTTACTGCATTTTAGAATAGTTGTCAGCAAGTGTTAGAAAAACAATTTTTTTTTTTTTGAGCACAGGCCGGGGTTTAGTTTTGAGGCCATATCTGGCAATGCTTAGGGCTTATTCCTGGTTCTGCACTCAGGAGTTACTCCTGGATGTGTTGGGGGACCATATGGGATGCCAAGGATAGAATACACGTGTCAAGCACTCTACTCACTGTACTCTCTCTCCAACCCCTGGAGTTGTTTTCTCCCTATCTTACATCTAACCAAAATAGCCTTTCTTGTAGCTTTCTAGTTAATTAAAGTTTTGCTGTCAAGAGTTTTATTTGCTTGGTTTTTCCCTTCTTCAGATATATATTTCTGTTTGATAGTCTAGCCTCCAAAAAATGTCCTTCATATCATACCACTTAACCTATAAATACATATCTAGTCACTATCATTACTGTCATCCCGTTGTTCGTCGATTTACTCGAGCAGGCACCAGTAACGTCTCTATTACACTCAGCCCTAAGTTTTAGCAGCCTCTCCATATTCGTAATCACCATATAATCTTGTAATTGCCATGTAATCCCACCATCGGCCAACATCCAGAGACTCTAAGACCAAACTCCCAGAAGAACAAGCTCTAATAGCTTTGTTCTCTCTTCAAGAACCTGACAAGTGTAAGAGTGTATTGCCCGCACTACACTTGCAAGCTTGCAAGCTCCCCATAGCATATTCATATCCCAAATACAGTAAAAGATATATATCTGCCTCTTGGAGAGCCCAGCAAGCTACTGAGAGTATCCCACCCGCATGACAGAGCCTGGCAAGCTACCCATGGCATATTCAATATGCCAGTAACAGTAACGATAGGTCTCATTCCGCTGACTCTGAAGGAGCCTCCAATCGTTGGAAAAGACGAGTAAGGAGAGGCTGCTAAAATCTCAGGACTGAACAGCTTGGAAACTGGCCTCACATGCTGGGGGAAAAGGCAGCTCAGGTAGAGAAGGGAACACCAAGTAGAGGATATTGGAAGGACCCATTCAGGTTGGAAAGTGCAAACTAAAAGTAGACTATAGATCGAACATAAAGGCCACTCAATACCTCTGCTGCAAACTACAACACCCAAAAGGAGAGAGAACGAAAGGGAATGCCCTGCCACAGAGGTGGGGTAGGGGTGGAGAGAGTTCCTGGGATCATTGGTGGAGGTGAATGGGCACTGGTGGAGGGATGGGTAAACGATCACTGTATGAGTGAAATTCAAACACAAAAGTTCGTAAGTTTGTAACTTTACACCATAGTGACTGTCTAAAAAATTTTTTTAAAAAAATAAAATCTCAGGGCTGAGTATAATAGAGACATTACTGGTGCCTGCTCGAATAAATCGACGAACAACGGGATGACAGTGATTAGATATGTATTTATGGGTTAAATGCTATGATAGGAGGGACATTTTTTAGAGGTTAGACTATCAAAAAGACTCTTGAGTGTCCTCCTCTCCTTCCTTTGGTCTTTTATTTTTAATTTAGTCCTCACATTTCTAAGATATACTTGGGATTAAAATTGGAAATATGTATGTACATGTATATATAATTTTTTCATAAAGACATTAAATTTCATGGTATGAGAACTGTAATAAGGGGAAAAAGCTTTTAAACTCAACATACATTTTGTGATGAATACGTATTTACAACTGGAACAAATAAGCTACACTAAGCAATTCAGTTAGTTTGCTGTGTAATTTAGATTCTTTTGTTCCTCTTCTTTCTCTTTTTGCCTTCCCTTCCAAATTCTTCTTTCTTTTCTCTCTTCTGCTCTTCCCTCCCACTTTTTCTTCTCCTTTCTTAATCAATCTCATATAGTTCGTGAACTTTTAGAAATCTTGACATGCTCTTATTCCCCAAGAACAGGTGGAGGAAGCACTAATAGTAAACACAGCCAAGAGTAGGTGCCGAAGGGCATATGTATCATATGCATTCTGTAGTGTGACTGTCTTATTTGTAAGACAGACTCTTTCCTATTCCTGTTTCTGACTCAGTGAAAATAGACTTGCTTCTTTCTTTTCTGTCATACCTCTGTGCTTATGTTGCTATGTTATTATTATGGAAATAGATTATAATGGAATGTACAACAGTGTGAAATTTTATTAATAATCAAATACTCTTATGGTTGTTTAGGATCAGACTCTGTGATTTTACTCAAAGTGAAAGAGTCCCAGACTCCAGCTCCCAGGTAAACTTTCTTTTCCCTCTACTTAATTGATTTCTTCACTAAGAGATATAAAAATACCTTAATTCAGACCTCTCTCATGTTGATTTGTTTGGATAGATTTTGTCATACTTTCTCTGACTTCCAAGTTTTTCTTCATTCCATCTTTCATCTGTTCTGTAATCATTTTTCTGCTTTGTCTGTTTTCCATTCCTCGACAGGAGTGATCTTCCTAAATGTATTATTCATTTACCTTTCTCAAGGGTGGCTTGTAAGACAAAATCAAGCGTAAACTTATTATTATGGTACACAAGGTACTTTCTCCACTATTCTTCATATCATCACATTCTTTATCTACTATTTATAGAGACACTGTTGTGTTAATGCCATATAGACATTGCCAGTAACAACAGTGAACAAAAGTAATAAGTTGCTCTCAAAGAACTTATTTTCTAGTTGTAATGGGTAGGATGTAAGGGAGTGAGTGGAGGGGCAGATAATGAAGAAATATATATGCCATTGTAGCTGGAAAGATAGCTTATAGGACTGGAGTGAATGCCCCGATTGCTTAAAGCTCTGAGTTTGCTCCTAAGTACCACATGCTGTGCCCCTCCCGTCCAATCCTCTGCCTCTCCAACACTGCCAGCTGTGCCCCTGGGAACCTCTGAGCACTGCTGGAGAGGCTCTGGTTTTCCCAGCACCACTGGACTCCAGCAGCACTGCATCATTAGGGTCAGTTATCTCTAGAACTGTCCCTGGGTGTGGCTCCCCCAGCCCCACACACAATGGATGGCATTATTTGTCTTGGTTGACCAGGGCAAGTCTAATAAAGTGACATTTGGTGACAGACATTGTAGAGGTTAGAGAAGGAGCACTATGGAAATGTAAGACTCTAACTTATCACATGCTAAACTTCCTTAAGTGGGATGTGTGCTTCCTACCTTCATATACAGTGTTCTTTCAGTCTGTTTTGTCCTCCCCGTGATGGCCTGTCTCTTTGGTAGTGTTCTCTATATTATCTTTTAGTCTCTGTTCAAGTGTGATCTTCTAGACCTGGGATGTAACTCAGTGGTAAAGTGTATTTTATATATATATATATATATATATATATATATATATATATATATATATAGCTCTAGTTTTGTTCCTCACATTGAAAAATAGCAACAATAAATGAGAATCTTGTAAGCAGAGTTATAGTTGATAACAAAAGCAAATGCAGCCTTCTATATGAAACTTCTTCACAGTTGTTATCAAGATCTATGTTCTGTGTAATCCTACTTAAAATCTTCTCCCTTTTAAAAACTTTTACCATATATGCCTAAGATAGTTCAGTTGTTAGAGTGATTCAGTTGTTCTCCTGCCTTTTCATTGAGAACACTAGGGATAATAAAATAATGTTTTCCACCTTAGTTTCCCTACTTCTTGACAGTTCCCATACACATTTGAATCTTTAGGTATTAAAAAAAAATTCTCTATTACAGTTTCTTAGGGGGATTTGACAATTTAAAAATCTGTTTTGTTTGTTTTTGTTTTGGGGACACACTCAGCAATGCTTAGGGTTACTCTTGGCTCTGCATTCAGGAATCATTCCTGGCAGTGCTCAGGAGACCATATAGGATGCCGGGGCTTGAACCTGGGTTGTCCATGTGCAAGGCAAGCACCTTATCCACTGTACTATTTCTTTGTCCCCTAAATTATTATTATTTTTTAATATAATGGCCCTGATTTATGTTTGTGCCTTTTCTAGACTTCATGTAACTTTGAACAAGTTACTCTTCAGCGTCTGTTTCCTTAATAAAATGTCAGTTTTGATACCTTATTCTCAAATTATAGTGAAGATTAACTTAGAAATAGAGATAAAGCACTTATAAAAGTGTTTTACTTACAGTACATAATAGGAGATGTTTTTTCCTTGGAAAGAGATTGATCTCAGGTAGAATGCTCTCAGTTCCCTAATGGTTCTTTACTAAGTCTGTCTTTTGTTTATGGAGGATTTCTCCTAGTGATGATTGAAGAATGACATGGAAGGAGAAATGGCCTATTGGGTAAGGCTAATTGAATAATGCTGTTTATTAAAGTTGGAGCCTGTTCACCCAAGGCTTGATTGGTTGACTTTTAAATCTTAATTTCCCACTACTGCCTCTAGTTAAGTTCCAACAAAGAGGTCTGCTCGTATTTTCTAAAATATGCCATGCTATTTCATGCCTTTGCTACTTATTGTACATTCTGATCCATTTCCCTGGAATTCCCTTTTTCTTCTTGCCCACCCACTAGTTCAGCTTTTCATAATCTGACTCGTATTATTTTTTTCTCCGAACATTTCTGACTTCCCCAGATAGCAACAGTCTTCCCTTCTAGGTACTGCTATCCCTGTACCTTGTTCTTTACTAACACTTCTGCACTTGCCACTCAGTGCTCATAATGGTGCCTGCACGTGATGGTGCATACATCGCTTTTAAATAAATGGATTTCCTTGAAAGCCAGAAGTGCTTTATTTGAATAGCCTAAGTACTCAATTTGTTTTGTCTTAGTACTTAAGTCTATAGAAAAGTAATTTGCTGTAGTAGAAAGAAGAGTTTTTAGGGCTAGACAGATGCAGTTGCAGGTTTTTGTTGTTTGCTTTTTGTTGTTGCAATTGAGAAATTGAACCCAAGGCCTCGCACATGGAGTACATATGCTCTACCACTAAGCTACAGCCCAAGCTAGCTGCAGTTTGGGTTTCATTTGGTGGAGGCCCCAAAGCAGTACTCAGGGAGCACTGGGGCCACTACTGGCAGTACTTGGCCAGACAAGACAGTTCAGCATTGGGCCTCAAGATAGGGCACTGCTTCAAACCAGCTGAGCTGGGAGCCTCTAGCGATGTCCTGGAGATGTTCAGGGGCCATGTGGTGTCAGGGATCAAACTTGTGGCATTGTACATGCAAGGTGTGCACTTTCTGACCCCTACGTTATCTCTCCAGCTGCAGAGTTTTTTAGTTATGGCTTTTCCAAGACAAGTTGTCCTACACCTCAATTTCCTTTTCTGTACTTTATAAGTAACAGGTTCTTATTAACATTGTATTGAACTTTAAGTAATAAGGGTATAATTGTGAAGCTTATTTGGTAATTAAAACACCTAGAAGTTTTATTCACAAAATAGGTGATAGATAAATGTAGTAGTAGTTATGCTTCAGTTATGAACAGTAATGATTAATGTGTTTGAAAAGCAAAGATTTGGGCTGGAGTGATTATACAGTGGGTAGGGTATTTGTCTTGCACACAGTTGACCTGGGTTTGATCCCCAGTATCCCATATGGTCCCTCAAGCAACACCAGGAGTAGTTCTTGAGTGCAGAGCCAGGAGTAACCTCTGAGCATCACTGGATGTGACCCAAAAAGCAAAAAAAAAAAAAAAAAAAGCAAACATTTTTGCTTTTCTGTTTTTTGTCTTCCTAAACCAGCAGATACCTATATTTATTAAAAAGGTGCCTTCCCATACATTGTTATTTTTTCCATAATTGCTAATTGCCCACTGTGTACCAGGCACTGTTCGGGTGTAGAGCATATAGGGATAAATAGAAACAAAAATTCCTATTTCCAAGTTTATATTCTTAAAAGAAAGGCAGACAAATTTGAATAGCATGATCCTGTACTGTGAAATTCTGCATGGTTCTTGGTAACTCTTTTTTTTTTTTTTTTTTTTTTGCTTTTTGGGTCACACCTGGCGATGCACAGGGGTTACTCCTGGCTCTGCACTCAGGAATTACCCCTGGCGGTGCTCAGGGGACCATATGGGATGCTGGGATTTGAACCCGGGTCGGCCGCGTGCAAGGCAAACGCCCTACCCGCTGTGCTATCTCTCCAGCCCCCTCTTTTTGTTTTTTGATTTTGGATCACACTGGCTGTGCTCAGGGCTTACTCTTGGCCATGCTGGAGGATCAGTCCTGGCAGTGCTTGGGGAACCATATGTGGTTCCAGGGATCAAATTTCGGTCCTTCCGTGCAAGCAAGCACCTGGCTTCCTTTACTATTTCTCCAGCCCCTTTTCTTTGTATTGTAATAAATGTATTCTCAAGTTGCTGTTGTATTGTGATTGTTGCATCAATTATTGATCATATTAAAGGGATAGACCACCTTCTTGTATGTTCTATTATTAACCATTGTAATAAAAATCAGAGGCAATAAAATTTTTATTGCTAAATTCCAGCCAAAATATGATTAGGAAATTAATTTTCAAATATTTGACTAAGGAGCAAAATGTTTGACTGAGTCCTTGGTCTTACCTTTGCTATGATAGATTTTAGAATTTCAAGAACCATGCTAATCACTTTATTTCACAAATCCAGAAACTAGAGCCCATGGAAATGAAGTGGCTTGCTTGGGGTCACAGTGCTAATCAGAAACAACTCCAGTTCTTCCTAAACTTGTGCTTCATTCTTCTGTATACCCGAAAACTTTCTTACTCCTCTTCTACTTGTTTTTATGAAAGATCTCTTACATAAAACTGGAGTCCCTGGGACAATTAGATTGTCAGCAAGAGCACTGTGGAAGAGAATTGCTCTCATCTTTGGAACGGAGTTGGATTGTTGATTTTCCTCTCTGATTCATTGACTCATTAGCTAGCTATCTGGTACAGATTTACTATGACTGGGGATTTTTAGTACTATGATTTTTTTTAATATATTGTAATTTATGTAGTAAAATTGACCATCGACCCATAAAACTTAATTCATACTTAACTGAACCATTTGTGAATAAATTTCTAGCTTAATATATATTGACAACTTATAAACTACTCTCACATAATGATAATCTCATGTAAGTAGCTATGCTAAAGTTACATTTTGTTTATTTTTGTTTTGGGGCCACACCTGGCAGTGTCAGGGGTTACTCCTGGCTTTGTGCTCCGGAATCACTCCTGGCCAGCTTGGGGACCATATGGGATGCTGGGGATTAGTCAGCTGTGTGCAAGGCAAGCACCCTACCACTGTACTGTCACTCCGGCCCCTGCTGTGCTGAAGTTAAATTTCTCTGCTGAACTTTGGGTGATCTTTATAGCTAACATATATGCAAATAACTTACTTGTATTCTTTTAGTTCCTACATAGAAGTATTTGTGCTGTAGGTAACATAAAGCAGTTTTGCATGCTGTTGGGGATGAATGTTTGCATTTTCTCATACACCTGATTTGTTATATCTTTCTCTTCTTACTTATAGCCCAGCTTTTTTCCATGCAGAGCTGTGGATCAAAGAATTGTAAGTTAATGATTTTGGTATCATTTTTCTTTGTTTTTATTTTCATGTTTTTGTTTAGATGAACTAAAAAATTAGTCACTGTGCCTCTATGTAGCCAGTAAAAGTTCTTTATTTAAATCTATGTTTTTTTAAAATTATAGATTATGTCTATCTTTTAATTTGTACCTGTTTAAACTTGTTTTGGGGTCACATTTCATGGTATTCAGGTCTTACTCCTGTTCTGTGCTCAGGAATCACTCCTGGCGAAGCTTGAGGAACTCTTTGGTGCTAGGGATTGAACCTAGGTTGAGTGTGTGCCAGGCTCTATGCTCTCTCTCCAGCCCTCTATTTTAACTTTGAGTTTATATTCATCTTTGTCTGTAAATTGTTGAGTGTTTAAAGTTCTCTTGGCATTGAAACATTTCTGTGTTGAGGTTATTAAATCTAACTGTTGTTTAAACTAAATAGAATTTAATTCAGAATTAGTATAAGAAAAGTAATACCGGGGCTGGAGCAATAGCACAGCGGGTAGGGCGTTTGCCTTGCACGCTGCTGACCCAGGTTCAATTCCCAGCATCCCATATGGTCCCCTGAGCACCGACAGAAGTAATTCCTGAGTGCAGAGCCAAGAGTAACCCCTGTGCATTGCCAGGTGTGACCCAAAAAGCAAAAAAAAAAAAAGTAGAGAAAAGAAATACCTTTATTTTCTAGAATTTGCAAAATCTCCAAAGTTTTAGTCTCCAGTTTTTAAATACTCACTTGGAGTTGTGCAAAACTGTGGTCTTAATGATCCCTCCCTCCTTCCTTCTATCTCACCGAGCAATGTTCGGGGATTACTCCTGGCTCTGCACTCAGGAATTACTCCTGGTGGTGCTTGGGGAACTTTATGGGATGCCGAGGACTGAACCCTAGTTGGCTGTGTGCAAAACAGATGCCCTACCTGCTGTACTGTCGCTCTAGCCCCTTAAGGATTTCTTTAAAGAAAAAATTCAGTATTTTAATTAAAACCTCAGTAATATCTTGTAACATTTTCTCCATTGTGATTTAGTCTCATTTTCTTTGATTTCTAAAATGAAACACCACTATGTTCATAATCTTAGAAGCATACTTACAAAAGAGTACACATTTACAAATCTCCAGTCAGCTGTACACTTTTAGCAACAAATTTCAGTTGCTAAGTATAGTAGAATAATTCCAATAGTATGTTATTTCAGTCTGTCATAAAATGTGTAGCAATAAGTTGGTGTGAAAATTTTGAGGGTTTTATATTTGACTTTCTACATGTGGGTTCATAGTGCATCATTTATTGTACTTAATGCTAAGATGTCAATCTTCCAATTCAATCAGCTTAATCAATGACTGAACAAATAGCAATACCCCTACATTATTAAAATTTTTTAAAAGATGGCAATCTATTTTTGTGTTTATTTCAATTTCTAGAACTAGTGTATATGATTCTCGAGCACGGGAAAGATTGCGCCAGATTGAAGAGCAAAAAGCACTAGCATTACAACTTCAAAATCAGGTAAGACAAATTGGGATAAGCTCACCCAGTTGGGAATAGCTCATCAAAGTTGGAACTGTTTTGAAAGGTAATATTGATTAGTTAACAAAATTGTTGTGTTTGTAAGATTGTGTGATAGTTAAACAATGAATAGTAATATATGTTCTTGGTCTTTCCAACCAGTACCAGTCAGTATGTATGTAAGACATAAGATTTATTTATCCCACTTATTCTGAAGTTCTGCTTTTCAGAGACTGCAAGAACAAGAATGTTCAATACATGACTCAGTAGAACTGCATCTTCGTGTACCTCTTGAAAAGGAGATTCCTGTCACAATCCCTCAAGAAACAGAAAAGAAAGGTTATAGATTAAATGATAGTGAAGATGAATTTCCTGAAATTACAGAGGTAAATTACATTTTATAAATTCCACACTGGCAGTTGTTGGGCTTGAAAAGATGAGCGATATTTTAGACATAAAAGCAATAGAACAACTGATAACTGAAATTGTTTTGCATACTTTTGTCATTTGTAACACATTTCAGCCTTGGTCCTATTTATTTGGCTTTATTTTTAAAGAATTACTGAATATTGAGAAAAGCATTATTGCTGATTTCAGTAAAAAAATTTGTGGTTTTTTTTATGTGCTTTTATTAAAATGCATGCTTATAGAAAGTTAAATAGTAAGCTGTTCTTTTTTTAAGTAATAAAAAATCATTCTAGATGTATATATTTTTCAATTTGGAAAATATATGAGAGTATATACATTTTAAATGATGAGCTCCTTAATTTTGGCCTTAGATATATTTTCATGTAACTTGTGAGTTCATATGTTTGTTAAGAATTTTGCCAGATTCCTTATTATGCATTAAAAATAAAACAAAAACTAGGAAAATGCTTTAAAAAGACACTACCTTTGTTCTTTAGGAAGGACTATTTTATGAAATCATCTGGACCAGAGATTAAAAATTAAATTGGGTATTGCATGGACTTAGAAAATTTGATAATAGAAAGTTATCTTAGACTTGAGAAAAACTATGGAACAAGGGTCTGGAAAAAAGAGAAATGAGAAGATCAGATAGAATGAAACAATGAAGTAGTCCGCAGATAGGACTAGAATCCAAAATTAGGCAATGCAAAGAGTTAACTATTGATAAATAAGCATAAAGATTGTGTGGGTTTTGATGAGAAACATGGTGTGTCTCAAGCAATGAGTGCTTGATTTTTTAACACCTTCTGGTTCTCTAGGAAATGGAGAAGGAAATAAAGAATGTATTTCGAAATGGAAATCAGGATGAAGTTCTGAGTGAAGCATTTCGCTTGACCATTACACGCAAAGATATCCAAACCCTAAACCATCTGAATTGGCTCAATGATGAGGTAATTATTTATGTTACCCATTTTATGTTCAAATAATAAGTGAACATTAAGAGGAATTAAATCAAGGTATTATTTGGCTTATGATTTTTTTGTTTGTTTGTTTTGTGGGAGTTTGTCACATTTGGTGGTGCTCAGGGCTTATTCCCTGCTTTGTGACTCAGATACCATGAGTGTTGGTCAGGGATCAAACAGATTGGCTGCATGCAGGGAAGCTCCTTAACTCCTTATACTGTTTCTCTCGCCCCCAGGTTTACATTCATAAGTTGTGGTGCTTAGAAGATCTGCATCAAAATCAGTTCTAAAAGGTCTCTTTACTCTCCTGAGTAAGTGTAAGGCAGTGTGTAATGAGCATATTAGACAGATCTCTTGGGCAACTTATGTGCATCTTTTAAGTCTGAAAATTGCTGAATTCACCTTTGTATATATTGCAAACTTGGAGACTGAGGGAGTGGACATTTACTTAATTGGTATTCTCGCTCTCTTTAAGACATCTACTTCATAGATGACATTTTCTGAGCATATGTAATAGCTGAGTATAATGCTGCATGGAGGAATAATGTAGCATTCCTACATAGATTCCAGGTCTGCTTCCCTTTCTTTCTCTACTAGCTTTAGGTCACCTAGATTATGATAAGTACATTTACTAAACTAGCATACATACTTTTTAAAAGCAAATACTGAAAAGGTTTTACTATAAATATTTTATGGATGGGGAAAGAAAGTTATGGCACTTAACTTCTGATAGTCTGAATATTTTAAGTAGATTAATCACTATAATCTGATTTGTCCTATTTATAAACCTATAGAAACATTTTATTTCAGAATGTATATATAAAAAATGTTTTCATATTTTTTATCTTTGTTTATAATGCTATATAGGATTTCAGGGCTATGACTTGATACCACTATATACACATATACATATGTGTGTGTTTATACATACATATATATATGTACATACATATGTATCTGTACATATATTATGTATGTTTCACTGTATCAACCACCAAAGTTACAGTGCTGTTCCCATCCCCAAGAAGGGATAGCACTGTCCTTTGCCCAGTCCTTCTGCGGCTCCTCTGCTTTCTCTTCAGTGACAGCATGATTTTCAGTAAGTCTAGGAATTAGTTTTGTTGTCTTTTGCTAGTTAATTTGCTTTAGTTATTTATATTTCATGTGTAAGTGAAACCACAGTCATCGTCTTTCACTTTGTTATTTATTTCACTTAGTATAATCACCTCACGACTATACTAATATTAGTTTAGTATAAAATTAGTTCTTTTTTCCCAGAAGGCACAATTTCATCATTTTTAATGACAGCAGTATACTATTGATTATATACCTTGCACTTTTTTATCAAGTCATCTTTTGATGGACATTTAGTTTGATTCAGTGTTGTGGGTATTGTAATGTTACTATCGACGTAGGAATGTAAATATCTTTCTGAGTTAGTGTTTTCATAGCTTTTGGATAAGTTATCTTGGAATGTTATTGCAAGATCATATGGTATTTTTTTTCTTCTTAAAACATCTTTATACCTTTGATGCCCAAATTTACCACCAATGGTGTACCAGAGTTCCTTTTCCCCTACATTCTTGCTTATACTTTTTTGCCCAGTGCGTTTTGGGAGGGTGTTGAAGCCCTGCCAGTAGTTCTCAGGGACCCAGGGTTACTCTGAGCAATACATTTGGGGCCTTATGATTCGTGTTCAGGGTTGGAAGTGCTCAGGGAGCTGTGTGGTGCCAGAGATTTACTTGATGCCTCACATTGCAACACTATGCTCCAGCCATCACATTTGTTTTGGTAAGGGCTACTATACTCTTTTTTTTTTTTTAATTTATTTATTTATTTTTTGCTTTTTGGGTCACACCCAGCGATGCTCAGGGGTTACTCCTGGCTTTGCACTCAGGAACTACTCCTGGCGGTGCTTGGGGGACCATATGGGATGCCGGGGATCGAACCCGGGTCGGCCGCATGCAAAGCAAACGCCCTACCCGCTGTGCTATCGCTCCGGCCCCAGGGCTACTATTCTCACTGATGTGAAGTGACATACTGTTGTGGTTTGGTTTTGGTTTTTCATTTATCTTTCTTTCTAATTCCTAAGTGATACAGAGCATATTTTTCATATGTCTGTGAGCCATTTGTCTTATTTTGAAGAAATATATTTTTATATCAGAAGGGTATTTCAAAAGCAGAATAGAACTAAGTTACATAGCTTTTTCTAAGTACCTGCCTCCTTTTTAAAGGCCCAGGGGGAGCATCTTTTCCTAATAATTTAGGGTGATTCTGGCTATCAGGATTTTTATATACTCGGGCTACCAACCACTACATACTCAAGTTCCCTATATTCTGTCTTGTATGCATAAGACTTTGGAAAATAACAGTGTTGGTTAACATGTTCAGTATTTGCCTCATATTAAGTAGTATTCAAATGTCTTATGTGTTCTATTCATAAAACCTACTGGTCCTTTGAGGTAGACACTGTAGTTTCATTACTATTCCTTTCATAATGGGATCACACCCAGCAGTGTTCAAGGGACTACTCCCAAATTGCTTGAGTCATTCCTAGTCAAGTAAAGGGGACAATGCTGGCGATGGAACCCAGTTTTTCTGCATGCAAAGAATGTGCTCCAGACCATTGATCACTATAGATGGTACAGTTTTACAGTCCCTCTCTGGCCCTAGGCAGTATAGTTTTATCGTCTCCATTTATAGTTAAACAAATGAAACATAGAAAATAAGAAACTTTCAAGGTTGATTCATGGTTAAGAAGTAACAGAGTTATGATTCATACTCAAACATCGGGTCTTATCTGTTATATCATACTGCCTGAAAATATTGTTTGTTACTTATTTTTGCTTGATTTTGTTTTGGGGCCACACTGTGGTACTCAGGACTTACTCCTGACTCTGCTCACAGGCATCACTCCTGGCAGGGCTTGGGGAACCATATGATATTGGGGATCCGACCTGGGTCATGCATGCAATGCATGCGCTCTACCCACTGGACCATGGCTCCAGCCTGAGAATATAGGATTCTGTTTTAGGATTAGATGTATGGAATTGGAATGTCATATATTATGCCCAACATGTTGACTTTCACCAGGACCAGCTGGACAAGCCTGATTCTCTTTGCCACTAATAAATTTATAGACTAAATTTCAGTAGCTCACCACTTCCTGAATAATGTTTGACCAAGAATAATCAAAAAAGGTAGGATTTGCTACTTTTTTATTTTAGGGGAAATGACCCTTGCTTCATTCAGCCTAGAAAAATGGATCATGAATTGGATCAAGTTACAAACCAAAAACAAAATGAATATCTCAAGTATTGAACAATTTGTAAAGATTCTGTTTTAATTTAATTTTGGTAATACCTGGTGCCCCAAATCCTCTGGGCCTGGATCACTGTGTGCAAGGCAAGCACCTTATCTGCTGTGCTGTTTCTGCAACCCTGAAAAAAATTGTTTCAGAAATAGTAATATGTGGGTTTTTTTCCGCATTTTGTTTCCTACTGCTAGATGGGAAGAGGTCTGTGTTCTCTATAGAGATTGGAGCCCTGTTTGTTGTAAATCATGTAAAATCTTCCAGGGGGCAGCAGTGAGTAGGAAATGAGCTGCATTCTTGCTCCTGCGATGGTCACCTTACAGAGACTACATTCATCAGTACATATTTTCCATTCCCTGGGCCCATCAGAGCCTGAGTTTTTAACAGCAGAGTTAATGGAAATTTCATTTTTTAAAAGAGACTGGGAAGGAAAGATTCCTTGTCTAGTTTATAACAGCTACTTATGACATTTGTAGGGAGCATGTATCCTCTAAGTTCAGAATATTGTTAACCTTGGAAGCAGGTTCAAACTAACAGCTATTTTTTAAAGCCACCATCTAAAAAATACCAGATTTCTAAGTTACTGCCTTCGAGAAGCTAATTTTCTAATGGTGAGTTAGTAGCTAATCTCTTACTTATTTATGCTCATTTAAAATACTTGTTTCTCTAGTTAGAATTCTCAGTATTCTTTTTCAAGTAGCAAGTTCTCTCTTTGCTCCTATTCTTTTTCTTAAATAGTTTCATTAATAATCATTTCTTTTATCTCAAATGTCAGTTTAATAGATGAATTAATATTTTCAAAAAATTTTTTGAGAATTTCTTCAAAGTAGGTCCCTGATTCTTACCATTTTATAGACAAGGAATATAAAATTATGAAAGTTAAATGTCTAAGATTTAGTTTATAAAGAATACTAAATACAGAAAATCATAATATTTAGCATGTACATTAAAGCCATCGGCTATCCTTTGTCTGGCCTCTTTCTGAATTTGAATTTACTTTTATGTCCTTATAGTTTCGCTTCTTCAAGGGCTTCATAAGGGAAGGTAATTTTTTGTGACATAAGATAAATTTAAAATATGTGGGTAATACTTAGGCATTCAAGCAAATAGGTTTGACGTCTATCATAATAGGATAAATGGATCAGGTTTACCCTTTAACTTATTTAGAAAACTAAACAAAATGTGAAGTAACTTTTTTTTTTTAATTTTAGGCACCTTGATCTGCAACAAATTAGTGATAGGGCTTCATACACACAGTATTTCACATTACATCCTCCACCAGAGGATGTAATACACAGTATTTCACATTACATCCTCCACCCACCTCCCAGCCTAGACTCAGTGACTCATTGCTAGAGCTTTCACCTTGACTAAAATGTGCAAGGCTGGCACTCTACTCATGCCATGTTTGATCCCTGGCACACACCTCCTACCACCACTGTCATTGGGTGGAGAACAGGGGGAGTGCCAGCCTCGTATCCAACTGCAGGGTGCAGTCCCTATTTGGGAAAAAAAAATCTGCTTAAAGACCTTGAGATTGAACTAAAACTTGACTGTATAAAAGAGTAAACCCAATAATATTTAGAGGAATACTGCAAATTTTAATAATAACAGTTGCTGAAAACTAGTGTTAAAGAGGAGAATAAAGCAATCAGTGAGAAAAAGGTGATGAGACCATTCTGTCAGAATTGCTGATAGTACAGTTGATAGGGTACCTGCCCCTGGCTCACCCCGTTTGACCCCAGCATTCCGTATGGTTCCCAGTCCCCACCAGAAGTGATCCCTGAGCATAGAGCCAGGAGTAAGTCATGAGTACTGCTGGATGCAACCCCAAAACAAAGAATACATGGAAACAAAATCACATTATAGTTACATTTTAACTACCAAAAGGGTCGGGGAAGTTGTCAACCTAGATTCTGTATCTAGCAAATACATCTTTTTTTAAAATGGAGGGGGGCCTGCATACTTGTTTAAACAAACAAAAGCTGACAGAATTAATAATAAGCAGATCTATACTATAACAAAAGGAATATCATAAATGCTAACAGAATTTATTACCAGCAGATTTGTACTATGAAAAAGGGAGGTATCTTGCTGAGTAAAACGAGTCAAAGGGAAAGAGATAGGCACAGAATGATCTCACTGATTTGCAGGATGAAAAGGGGGAGGTATTGGCTCTCTCCACTTTTCTCTCTTATCCCTTCCTCCTTCCCTCAAAAAGCCTCTAAATAAAATCTGTTTACTTCAAAAAAGGGGAGGTATCATGCGGCCCAGAATGATCTCATTCATATGCGGATGTAAAGAAACATAGTAGTAGGGGAATGACTAACACCCCATGACACCATGACACCCCATGTAAAGCAGAAGAACTGGACCTCAGTGGGAAACTTGCCACTGGAGGTGGGATGGAGGCTGAATAGGTCAGGGAAGGGACCACTATGACAGTGATAGAGGAAAATGGTCAGTCTCGAGGACAAGATGCTGAAAGGTGGTAAAGTGATCTGCATGATACCCTCTCAGTAACAATACTGGTGAAGAGATTGGTGTTAGAACATTTGCATACCTGAAACTCAATTATGAATAACTTCATAAATCATGATGATTAAATTTTAAAAATTTTAAATAGAAAAATGTCAGTCTGCATAAATATGTAGCAGTAGATGAGTAGCACTGTTGTCCCGTTGTTCATCGATTTGCTCGAGCGGGCACCAGTAACATCTCCATTGTGAGTCTTGTTACTGTTTTTGGCATATCGAATACGCCACAGGTAGCTTGCCAGCCTCTGCCGTGCGGAGTAGAATGAGTAGCAGGTATTAATTTCGCTGAAAGTTAACAGTGTGTGCAAAGTAGAATAAAGCTATTAGTGTGGATTTTATAATGTAAAATTGAAATACATATGTATGTGTATATATATATATATATATATATATATATATATATATATATATAGGCTACAGTTCCTAACAAGTACATGAAGAGGTGTGATGCTATGTAGATGGCCTGTAATAAGTTAAGAACATCACAATCAATCACAATCACAATATCCGGTTTATCACCGATTTCTCCGGGCTCAGTAACATCTCATTTTGTCCTTTCCCTGAGATCTTAGAAGTCTGTTTCGACTTGGCCCTCCTACTGATATTGCCCTGGGGGCTCTTCAGGGTCAGGGGAATGAGATCCAGCTTGTTACTGGATTTTGCATATGAATACACCATGGGGAGCTTGCAGGGCTGTCCCATGGGGGCAGGAAACTCTCAGAAGATTGCCAGTTTCTCCTAGAGGGTGAGGTAGGCTACAAGATATCTCGAGACCGCACGCTTCTGAGAGCTTGCTTTAGTCTCTGGATGTTGACCGTTGATGGGGTTACACACACCTGGGTTCCTCTGCCTGTACCTTCATGCATGAGGCATGTCCGAACGTGTGGAGAGGGGCCTTGAGCATGGCTGCAGCTAGGTTCCAGTGGTCTTTGGTCACTGGGAGCTCTCCTTGGGGTGGGGAGGGAAGCTGGAGCCCATCCCCTCCGAGGGGCCTCGGGGAAGACAGCCAGGCATGCAGGCAAGAGACTCTCTGTTTTTGATACACATATGAAAATATTATTAATTCTAGAGGCATCAGTAAAACAAAAAATAGGTAAAGTGAATAAGTAAAAAAGCCAGAAGTAGATAAAGTGTAGCACTGTCATCCCGTTGTTCAGCGATTTGCTCAAGCAGGCACCAGTAATGTCTCCATTGTAAGACTTGTTACTGTTTTTGGCATACTACCCAATACACCACACGTAGCTTGCCAGGCTCTGCCATGTGGGCGGGATACTCTCGGTAGCTTGCCTGGCTCTCCGAAAAGGACGAGGAATTGAACCCGGGTCGGCCGCATGCAAGGCAAACGCCCTACCAGCTATGCTATCACTTCAGTCCAGATATAAAGTGGAATTTTAAAAATAGTTCAAAGGAAGGCAGGAGAAAGAAGAAAAGAACGTTTTATAAAACTGGTGGGATAGATTTAAAAAAGGGCAAGATACTAGATTTTAGCCCAGCTATATCATTAATTATGTTTGTTAGATGTGAATGATGTAAGTTCACACTGTGACCCAATAGAAATATGTGAACCACATATGTGATACAAAATTTTCTAGTAGTTATCTCTAGAAAGTAAAAATTGGGGATGGAGCGATAGTATAGCAGGTAGGGCATTTGTTTGCCTTGCATGCATTTGATCCGGGTTTAATCCCTACCATCCTATATGGTCCCTCAGCACAGCCAGGAGTCATTCCTGAATGCAGAGACAGGAATAGTAACCCTTGAGCGTTGCCGAATATGGTCCTAAAATAAAACAAAAAATAAAAATTCACTATCCACTGTCCTCCCATTGTTCCTCGATTTGCTTGAGCGGGCACCAGTAATGTCTCCATTGTGAGACTTGTTGTTACTGTTTTTGGCATATCAAATACGCCATGGGGTAGCTTGACAGGCTCTCTGAGAGAAACGGAGGAATCAAACATGGTCGGCCATGTGCAAGGCAAATCCCCTACCCGCTGTGCTAAATAATTTTTGATAAATTTTAATTAATTGAATAATGTTTTTGATCCGTTATTTTGGCATGCAACATATTAAAGTATTATTTATGAGGTGTTTCACCTTTTAAATGTGGAAATGTTTTACATTTAGAGCACAATTCATAGCACAATTTGGGTTAGTTATCTAGTGCTTAATAGTCACATTCAGCTAGGAGTTCCCATATCGAGCAATGTAGATTTAACATCTAATTTAAGTATATTGTCAGATTGGGTAGAGAAGTCTATAAGAAAGTTTGATGTTTTGGGACGGGGACTGCCTTAGAGGGTTGGGGGTCACTCCCAGCAATACTCAATCAACCAGGCTAGGGTTCAAGTGATACAGTCTGAGGATGTGGTGCTGCTCTGCCCTTCACTACCAGGGACTTTCAGGGCAACACTGCTGGTGCTTCTAGGATGCCACCCTGGATGCGCAGGAGGCCAGGTTGTATGGGGAATCAAACCTGGGTCAAGCACATTCAAGACAGGCATCCTAACTCCTGTACTATCTCCCTGGTCCCAAGAAACTTTAAATTTTTGTTTGTTTTTGAGCCATACCCAGCTGTACTCAGGGGTTATTCCTGGCTCTGCACTCAGGAATCACTCCTGACAGTGCTTGAGGGACAATATGAGATGCCAGGGATCAAACCTGGATCAGCCATGTGCAAGGCAAGCATGCTATCCACTGTATTATCTCCCCAGCCTTGAAATCTTAATTTTTTAAATTTTATTACTAGGGTAATGTGATTTATAATAGTAATAATGCTTATGCTTTAGGCATCCAGAGTTACTGTAACACCACCATTGAAATCGAAAAGGCCGAGTCCAGTCCTTAGGTCTGTTCTAGTCTACCACATCCCTCCCCTTCCTCCACTGTGTTAACTTCAGCACCTCAGCTCTGTTGTTAGACAACAAAGGAAACCTTTTTTAAATATAAAGACAGGTTAAAAGTAAAAGGATGGAAAAAATACATACCTGAAAACACCAATAGAAAGGTGAAATAGTTTCTGTTTATTTTTTGTTTGTTTATTTTATGGGCACCCTGTGGTGCTCAGAGCTTACACCTGGCTCTACATTCATTGATTACTCCTGGCATTGCTCAGGGATCATATGGGATATTGGGAATTGAACCCAGGTTGACTGCTGCAAGGCAAGCACTCTACCCAGCTGTGCTATCACTCTGGCCTCTGGAATAATTTTTAATATCCAGTTAGCCAAATAAATTTTAGAAAAAGGAATATTTAGAAAAAGAATTATATTGATAAATGTGTGAGTTCACTAAGAATTCTGATGATCTACCCTAAATAATTTGTACGCCCTCAAAAACAGAAGCAAAAATGAGGGGGAAGAAATAGTACAGGGATTAAGGCACTTGCTTGTATGTAGTTGACCCCAGTTTGATCTCCAGTAACAAAAATCACTAAGAATGCAGAGGACTGAAACAGGTAGACAAATCCCATGTTCCCAGAAGTCTGTAAGCAGAAAACAGTTTCTTTGCTTTGCAGTACATGCATGTGGAGAAGTAGGGCTGAAGCAGCATTTCTGATTTTCCTCTAGGGTCTTAACATACCTTTACTACTAATTTAAATGGATGTATTGAGAAAAAAATAAAAGCAAGTAGACATTTTGGGGATCTGGTTCCACTTTGCAAATCTATGTTATTTATTGCCAGTTGTTTTCAAAATGAAAAGTATTGATCTATTGAAATACCACATTTCTAACTTCACTGATTGGGAAAGATCATATGCAAAAGTCTTAGAACAAATATGGGGAGTAAAGAGTATGCTCCTAGGAGAAATGAAGGTAGAACCTACACAGTAGATTGTAACTCACTGATGACACAGTTAGCCAGACAGTTTTATCACCTATTTTGTATGTCTAGTATTGCAGAAATGTCTTTCAAGCTATTCTGCATTAAAATAGGTTAGTAATTTGAGACAACAAATTACTGTCTGTCTGTGTTGAGTAATCAAGTATTAGAGTCAGGTTAAAATCAGAAGTAGAAATCCTTAAACCATCCAGGAATTTAAAAGTTTAGGTATTTTTGGAACTTGTTAAGCAAAGGGGCTGCAGCGATAGCACAACGGTTGGACTTTTGCCTTTCACGCGGCCAACCCGAGTTTGATTCCTCCGTCCCTCTCGGAGAGCCCGGCAAGCTACTGAGAGTATCCTGCCCACACGGCAAAGCCTGGCAAGCTACCCGTGACGTATTGGATTTGCCAAAAACAGTAACAAAAAGTCTCTCAATGAGAGACGTTACTGGTGCCCACTCGAACAAATCGATGAGCAACGGGATGACAGTGATGACAGTGACAGTAATTTGAGAAAGTATTTTTACATAACTGATCCTGTAGAAGAAAAAAACTTTGTAAGGGATCAAAAAAAATTTTTTTTTAATTTTTTATTCTTTTTGGTTTGGGCAGGGGGGCCACAGCAGCTGTGGTCAGGGCTTACTCTTGGCTCTGCACTCACAGATCACTCCTGATGGACTTGTGAAACCATACGGAGTGCTGGGGATTGAATCCAGGTCAGCAAGGCAGGTTCCCTACCCACTACAGCTCTGCTCCCTAATCACCAAATTTTTAGTTACAGAATCAGGGACAGTACATTACTGAGATAAAGAGCACATTACTCTTTATCTAACATTTTAATGCTCACAACATAAATCTTCAGCGGAAATGGGAAATTGGTAATGCTCAGAATTTTAAAAAATTGTTTAGAGGGAAGAGTTAAATCCAAGTAATGCCTAGTAAAGAGAGAAAATAATCTGTAAACAGTTAAGTCCAATTAGACAAGCTGAACACAGGGGAGAAGTTTTCCATGGGTGCTAAAGACTGATCACATAAAAGGGGGGAAATAGACAAATTAGATAAATTAATGATTTATCTGCACTAATCACTGAACTTTCACAGTAGAATAAAAACATGGATTTTTAAAAAATATTTTTAATAATTTACCTCTTTAAAATATTTAATAGAACTAGTCCTGGTAAATAAGAGATTTGAGTCATTACAGTTGTCATGACACCATAAAATTGTCTGGTTTTTGCTAAATTTTTATCAGTAATGATTTGTTAATTATATTAACAAATGATAAAAATCTTTTTTTTTTCACAGTAAAAAATGAGCTTACTTCTTCTATTATTAGGTTAAATCATTTGCATGAATGGCCTTCTGACTTACAGTATTCAAGTTCTACCATTTGGCTACTCTTTGGGGCTTATTACTGACAAGAATAGATTTAATTTAAAAATCAGGATGGGAAAGGCTAGAAAATTTAGAGATAAAATAGGAAAATTTAGAAATAAAATATGAAAAATGACATTTTCTCGTTGAAAGTTGACTTGGTTTCTCCTCAGGAATGCCCTCATCTTTAGTGCTCTAGAAAGAAAAAAAAAAGTGTTTTTCTTGGTAACCAAGTAGAAGGCATGTAATTAGGAATTAAAATTAGGAAAGACTTGGGGGCTGGAGCGATAGCACAGCGGGTAGGGCGTTTGCCTTGCACGCGGCCGACCCGGGTTCGAATCCCAGCATCCCATATGGTCCCCTGAGCACGGCCAGGGGTGATTCCTGAGTGCAGAGCCAGGAGTAACCCCTGTGCATCGCCAGGTGTGACCCAAAAAGCAAAAAAAAAAAAAAAAAAAAAATAGGAAAGACTTCAAGTTAAGACTTCACACTAGTAGGGGAATATTTTGCTTCCAAATGCATCAGAAAACAGTAGTTTGTTTTACTAGCAAGACAAAAGATACAGATGGCAACAAGTCATTGATATCATTGTGGTAACATGCAGGAAAAATAGAAGTCCTTAGTTTGAAGCATTATAGATTTTTCTTTTTAAGAGAAACTTCTTTTTTTTTATTTTTAGCTTCAGCTGGCAGCTCTTGAAATAAAATCACAAAGGAACAAGATACTGTAAACAACCACTCTAACCCCAAATAGGATTGCATAGACAAGTAGGCGCTCATGGCATGGCAAAGGCTGTAATAGCAGGAAGGATAGGCCCCAAGAGCTACAAAAAGCCAACAGAGGCAAGTAAAGCCCCCAGAGAGTTACAAGTAGGAGAGTACGAGGCCACAAGTGCTGGTGTCTTGGCAAGATAAAAGGTAGGGATAGGGCTATCTACTACGTTTAGCTCCTTGTTTCAAGGTGAATCAGTTAGTGCTATATAGAGCACATGTCCTAAAAGTGGACAACTTGGATTCTGTCCCCAGCACTGGAAAGCAAAACAAAGTAAGAGAATTAAAGATCCTCTGGAAGTAAGGCTTATATGCAGGAAGGCTGTCACCGCTGGGGGAGAGGGGGACCCTGTCCTTCACAAAATACAGACAGATGCACTCACCACCACTGCTTCTCTTTCATCTTAGGCATTGTGATGATCCCGTCTCTCATTTCTTCATATTAAGCCCTCTATAAGATAACATTAGGGTTCTTTTTGTTCTTTCTTGTTTTCTTGGTATAATTATGTCTTGGCTGAGTTGTAACAATTTTCCTCTTTGGGCAGAATTCTTAAAAAAAAAAAAGTCAGAGAAACTTTAACTTCTAATTCAGGTTTCACATGTTTAGCTTTGGGCCATGGAAATGTGCGGGGAACATTGGGACCACCAAAATTCTTCCTCCTGGGACATGGAGAATGAAAAAGAATCTATATCCAGTTAATAAGCTGACTTTGGAGAAGGCCATTTCCCTCTCAAGAGGAGAAACATTGTTTGGAGACAGAACTAAAACAACTGAAAAGAGATTCTCATAGGACACTAATTGCTTATTAGATTTTTCTCCTCTTCAACTAGGATGGTCTTGTTTTATTCTTATAAAATCACGATCACAATCACGATCATGAAATCCTGTTGATCGTCGAGTGGCTTGAGCAGTCTGAGTAACCTATACAGTCGTCCTATCCCTGAGATTTTAGAAACCTCTAAAGGCTTCAGTGTCAGGGGAATAAGATTCAGCTGGTTACTGGCTTTGGCATATAGATACACCATGGGAAGCTTGCAAGGCTGTCCCATGTGGGCAGGAAGCTCTCAGTAGCTTGCAAGAGTTTCTTGACCAGAGGGAAAAATAGGTTATAAGATATCTTCTGGGAGCTTGCTTTTAAGTCTCTGGATGTTGGCCGTTGATGGGATTACACACACCTGGGTTCCTCTGCCAGTACCTTCATGCGTGAGGCCTGTCCGAACGTGTGGAGAGGGGCCTCGAGCATGGCTGCAGCTAGGTTCCGGTGGTCTTCAGCCGCCAGGAGCTCTGCTCGGGCCAGGGAGGGAAGCTAGAGCCCATTCCCTCCGAGGGCCCCGGGGAAGACAGCCAGGCATACAGGCAAGAGACTCTATTCTTATAAAATAAGACAATAAAAGCCAAGTAAGACTGTAAATCCAGCTAACATTCACTTGTTTTCTGGAAACCCTTTTTATTTAGTTAATTACCTTGTTGGTCTTGGGGCTAAATCCAACGCTGATAAGAGGTCACTTTTGGTGGTGATTGGAGGGTGATGCTTGCCAGGATTGAACCCAGAGCCCTTCCACATGCAAAAGCATGTGCTCAGCCTGTTGAGCTATCTCTCTGGCTCTGGAAATCTCTGAAAATAGGATACCTGCATGTACCATGATATTTATGGCATCCTCTTTTATTTATTGATACCTCTCTGATAATGGGTGCTGGGGGTGGTATCTCTCCATGGTTTTCATATGCTTGGCTATCCTTACCTCCTATCTCACTTGTAGTTCTTATTGCCTGTTAAAATATATAATTTGTATGCCTTATGGAAGATTTGGCTTACCATGATGGTCAGTAATCTTCCTGCCACTTAACCTCCTAGAATGAGGGTACAACTTCATAACATTGCCAGTATTTTTGGATGGGTAAAATGCCAGTAAAATCAGTCCCATCATTATTTTCTCTCTTACTTATAAACAGATTATAAATCAAGAAATCTGCAGAGCAAAATTCCCTGCACTCCTGACTGCCTACATAAGCCTTCTTTAGCAAAGTATTTTTCAACTGGGACCATATAGTCCCCTAAAGGTCCCCAGGATATTTCAAAGAGGCCACAGGTGAAAAGCATGTAAATAAGGTACCGTGGCATAAGACTAGGGAGACAACATAGTCTTCTGTGATGGGGCTGGAACGGGGGAAGGCAGCACAGGAAGGAAACAAATTCAGAAGTTAAGGGAAAAAGGCGGAAAGACACTGCTTTTTCCTTCGTGTGGAATTTGAATGAATACTTAGATTTGAGAAATCTGTTGCCTTAATTGTGTCTTGAGTCATCATGATTAGTAACTGAATTCCAGTAAATTTGGAGTATCATGTAGAACTGTCTACAACATAAGATCTTCAGATCTGCGCGGCCTGTTGCTCAGTTTTTGAATGCAGGTAAAATAGCATTTTTCTTCAGTCCTACCCTCCTCACCCCACAACCACACTCCCAGAGCTCTTTCTCTTGACTCTGGTTCCCCTGCAGCTGCCTAGGCATCCTCATCTGTAGACCCTTTCTCTAGTCTAGACCAGGCTCCAGTGTATCCCTGGCAGTGTTCCCTACTGACTACCCTGTATGTAGTTGACTACTGTTAGGCAGTAGCTCACTGCTCTGGCATCCTACTGTGTAAATATTTGTCAAAGGATGGGGGTATTTTCCCATTCCCCAAAAAGCATTCTGAAAAATGTCCCTGTTTTCTTAGTCATATTTCCAAGCTGTGAATCAGTTAGCCCATTCATTCCTTGCAATTAACAGACACTGGCCTGGTCTCAGCTAGCGGCATAAAGTAAGTGTATAGTAGCTTCTAGCCCAAAAATTTTCTAGCTTTAGTACCAAGGATTCCTGGATCTAAAGAAACCATAGATGACTTAGTCACCGTTAGAGAACACATAGTCTCATTAATAGGAAAAGATCGAATATATCTCATACACACATTTAAATTTCTTTTATTCATGCTTAAGAAAGACAAACATATAGGGGGAAACTTTATTCTCAATGTTTCTGATTTTCAGACCTCATGCTTGTGGGCTTTCATTAAAAAAAAAATCCGTGTCCAGAGCCCGGGGATAGTACAGCAGGTACTGTGTTTGCCTTGCATGCGGCCGACCCGAGTGCAGTCCCTGGCATCCCATATGATACGCTGAGCACTGCTGGGTGTGGCCAAAAATAATTCATATCTATCTCGATAAAGGTGACATTTGCAGATCTGATGTTGTCTAGAGATGTTTTTTTTCTGGTATAGTGTTTATTCTGAGATTCAGTTCTACTTCGGATTAAAATAATTCACCTCTGCATAATGGCTGAAAAAAGGTAGTCTTTAGCCATGGAGCAGTTTCCTAGTTTAGTGCAAAACCAGGTGGCCCAAATACAAGGTTTGAAATTAATCTTAGTTTTATTAACTATCAGCTTTTTTTTCTTCCTTCTGGTTTGTGAGGCCTACCTGGCAGTGCTCCAGCATCATTCCTGGTGGTACATAGGAGACCATATATGGTGTGTGAATCGAAGCACAGAGGCATATAAAGCAAGTGCTTTAAATGCTGTGCAACTTGGGCTGAATGAGGGCTAGAGACTGAGCACAGCGGCCACTCAACACCTTTGTTGCAAACCACAACAGCTAATTAGAGAGAGAAAGCAGAAGGGAATGCCTTGCCACAGTGGCAGGGTGGGGTGGGGGGGAGATGGGATTGGGGAGGGTGGGAGGGACACTGGGTTTACGGGTGGTGGAGAATGGGCACTGGTGAAGGGATGGGTTCCCAAACTTTGTATGAGGGAAGTGTGAGCACAGAAGTGTATAAATCTGTAACTGTACCCTCACGGTGATTCTCTAATTAAAAATAAATAAATTAATAAAAAAAAAAAATTAAAAAAAAAAAATAAATAAATAAATGCTGTGCAACTTGGCCCTTTAGTCAGAATTTTATGTAAGGCCTTGAAGCTGTTGGGCATTGGAGTCTTAAATTGATTAGGAAACACATAGTATGCAATGCAGCAGTTGCTTTCCTTTTACACAACTATTTTGAAAGCCATTCTAATATGTGTGATTTCTTCCTACAGATCATCAATTTCTATATGAATATGCTGATGGAGCGAAGTAAAGAGAAGGGATTACCAAGTGTGCATGCATTTAATACCTTTTTTTTTACTAAGTTAAAAACAGCTGGTTATCAAGCAGTTAAACGTTGGACAAAGAAAGTAGACGTATTTTCTGTTGATATTCTTTTGGTTCCTATTCACTTGGGAGTGCACTGGTGTCTTGCTGTGAGTACCTCTTTACTTTTTGATAAAACTGAAGTCATTATAGTTAGAAAGTACACAGAGTAGTGAGTAGTAGTTCTTCTTTACTGGATTACTGAGAGAAAGAGCAGTATTTAGTTAGCTAAAATTTGGATAATCAATGAACCCTCTGTGAAGAGTGGGAGTTGCTTTGAAGAAAGATGTGGAATTTCCTTTTCTAGAAATATTTGAAAGGGATTTTATAAATCTAAGCCTACTCAAGGTAAAACAGGGGGAGAAAAACTTCCTGATGACGCTGCCAGCTCGTATTCTGTGACTATTTCCTGCCTTGCATGTTTGGAATTCTAATGTTTTTTTCTGACTCTGAGAACAAAATATATTAATGTAATAATAAAAATTATCTCCTCAGAAGTAACTATTTTGAGTCAAATTAAAAAGAATAAAGCCAGGGGCTGGCATACAGCATGTGAGGCATAAACACAACCACGCTGGGTTTGATTCCTAGCACCCCATATAGTCCCCCAGACTGCAATGATCACTGAGTGCTGCTGAGTGTGACCCAAAAACTGGGGGTGGTGGAGCCTGTGGGGAGGAGCATAAAACCAAAAGTAGGTTCACCTGGTAAAGAAATCATAATATTCTGTCTTTCTGAAACTACGTTGATAGATCTAATGTCTAGGATCTAATGACTAGTCTCCAGCACAGTAATTCCTTCTTCTTGCAGATTAAATTGGTATAATGCAAGTTATCAAATCTATCCTAATGTCATGGGAAATTTGGCAAATAGTTCCAAATTCTTGGGAGGGATAAAGCTTCTCTGAAAAAAACAGTTTTCTTTTTATAAATACAGATATTTTTGGTTTCCAGGTTGTGGACTTTAGAAAAAAGAATATTACCTATTATGACTCCATGGGTGGAATAAACAATGAAGCCTGCAGGATCCTCTTGTAAGTAAGGACTTAAGGAATAAAGAGCTTGGTGCCATATGTATATTATGATTTTATAGCTATTGAACTCTCTTTTTAATGCCTTCAGTGGAATGAAAAATATGTTAAGGAAAAATGAATAGTTTACATCTAAGTAAAGTTTAGCAACCATTTAGTATCAGGAAACATGCCCCAATGGGGAAAGTTACTGTCCTGGTACACTATACCATAATAGACATATGTGTGTGGATAAAAGAACCTACCTAGAAATTACCTAATCCAGCCTCCTAATTTTTTCAAGACCTTGGGCCAGAATAGTACAGGGGTGAAGACACTTTTGTTATGGCCCACATTGGCTTGATACCCAGTATGACATTAGTTTGATACCAAGTACCCTGAGCACAGAGCCAGGATTTAGCATTAAAAGCACGGCTAAGAATAACCAGCACCCTTTACCATCGACGTGTTTCCCCCTCTCCCCCCCAAAAAATAGATTTCCTGGACTGCAGAGATGACGTTTTTTTTGGCTGGGGGGCTCACACCGGCGATACACAGGGTGTCTTCTGGCTCTGCACTCAGGAATTACCACAGGCAGTGCTCAGGGGACTATGTGGGATGCTGGGAATCAAACCCGGGTTGGCCAAGTGCAAGGCAAACACCCTACCCGCTGGCTATTGCTCCAGCCGCCTGCAGAGATGACTTTCGATATGCCCAAGTCCTACTAGTGAACGGCCACTTTGCAAACCAGAATGAAAATATCTTTATACTCATCTCTTTTTTTTTTCTGTGATGAATTGTCAGCTCTTTTTATTGTAAATTTATGATGGATATTTTAATTAATATTCTACAACCAAATTAACATTTCTTGGAAAGGCCAGAGAGATAATAGAGCAGGTATGGTGTTTGCCTTTACATGACTGAGCCAGGTTCAATTTCTGGCATCCCTCGTGGTCCCCCCCAAGCACTGTCAGGCGAAATTCCTGAGCCCAGTGCCAGGAGTAACCCCTGAGCGTTTGGTGAGGCCCAACAATCAAAAGAAAAGAAAAGCAAGTATTTGGATTTCTAAGGCAAAAAAATGTATCCCCATCGCTTTGGTATTGACCAAACACTCACTGTATCTCTCTGGGGGCAAGGAGAAGATAGGTTTCAGAATGAAGCAGATGAGCTATTTGCACTTTAGAAAGGGTGTTTCATAATGAGATGTGTGCTTTGTTGTTGAGTTGATTTTTTTTTGTATAAGCAAATCCAAGACTGAAGATGGGGTCAAAGAGCTAGTATAGCAGGTAAGGCTCTTGCCTTGCATGTAACTAACCCTGGCTCAATCCCCAGAGTTGCACATGTGCCCCTAAGCACTGCCAGCAGTGACCTCTGAGCACAGAGCCATCAGTAGCCTGAGCACCACTGGGTGTGGCCCAGCCCCCCACCCTGCCAAAAAAGACTAAAGATAGTACATTGTAATATTATACATCAGTATTGTTAGAGAACCATTCGTTGTTGTTGTTTTTTTATAATTTTAGGCACCATGATTCACAATACTGTTTATGGTTTAAAAAATGGTTTACTGCATAAAACATTTCAACACCACACCCTACGCCTGGAGTGTTTGCTTCCCTCCACCATGGTCTTAGTGTCCCCTGCCCCATCCTCCCCCATTGGTAAGCTTCCTACTTAGCAGTGAAGAGAACCATCCTTATTTTTCAATAAACTGAATTCTAAAGGACCTCATAAACCAAGGAAAAGAACTACATATGCTAATTTAAAAGAATCTGAGTATCAGAGTGGAGGATGGGAGGTGATGGGAGGAACCTGGGGCACTGGTGCTGGGAAATGTACACTGGTGGAAGGATGGGTGTTGGAATACTGTATGGCTGAAACCTAATCATGAATCCCTTTGTAAGGGTCTATCTCACAGTGATGCAATTAAAAAAAAAAGAAAGTCTAGATATCAGAGGCAGAGATGTTGGTAAGATAGCTATGAATTGTGGGAGCCTCATAGGAAGCACAGTATTTTAAAAGATTCCCTGCCGCCCCGCATTATATACTGTTTTCCTCAAATGTGCAGATAAAACTTGTTAAGGATTGTCCACTGCAGTCTCTTGAATGGCTATCAGTGTTCCCCAGGCTCATTTTATTCTCTTCTAATTCCTTTAGACAATACTTAAAGCAAGAAAGCGTCGACAAGAAAAGAAAGGAATTTGACACCAATGGCTGGCAGCTCTTCAGCAAGAAAAGCCAAGTATGGTTTCTTTTATTTTCAATTTTTCTTTCCCTTTGAAGCGGTGTTCAGGAGACCCAGAAGCCCCTCCAGGTGATGTTCAGTCAACCAGACTTCCGGCAGTACAAGAGCCTGAAGATACGGTTGCCTGAGCCCTGTTGTGCTGGGAATTACCCAGAGTAGGGCTATGGTGCTTGGGGGCCTTGTGCACCTTGTGATGCTTGGGGGAGCACTGTGTTGTCTGAGATTGAGCTGCATGTCATGCAGTCTATCGCTCCAGCCTGACATTTCATATTTTTTCGTTGTTCTTTTTGGGCCACACCCACTCCCTGCAATGCTTGGGCTTACTCCTGGATTAGTCTTGGCTGCTTCATTGGGGGAACCATATATGGTGATAGGAAGGCAGTTGCCCTACCTGATTGCTCTGGCCCTATTTCATTTTAATGATGTGGAAATCCAGAAATTTGGATATTGGGGGGGAGATTTGATTTCCTTTATGTATAGTTGTTTGGTTCCCTGAGGAAAATAGAGTAAACTATTTGTGGGAAAACTGTATTTTTATGTAAAACTAAGTTCATTAAATGCTAAGTTTATCACTCCTATGGAAAATGTTTACTGAATGTTTGACCTCTTGGGGGTGTCAGTTTTTATACCGTTGTATGCCATAGGAACCTAGGATTAGATAGTTATCTTTCATGAGATAAAAGTATACTACCCTGACTGAATGCCTTCCCCCCCTCTTGTTCTAAGTAAGGAACCAGGTTTACCTCTTCACAGATACCTACAAAATTTAAAATCTTTGATTTTTATTCTTATTCTAATAAGAAGGAAACTTGAGAAGATGTCACTTTTTTGTTTTTGTTCTTTTAGGAAATTCCACAGCAGATGAATGGAAGTGATTGTGGGATGTTTGCCTGCAAATATGCTGACTGTATTACCAAAGACAGACCAATCAACTTCACACAGGTAGCTTGAGTCTTCAAGAGGGAGTCTGTGTTTACCCTGTTTCCAGGCTGACTGTGTATATATTTTTCTGTCCCCTTACTCTGTTTAGGGGCTCTGCTTCAGGCCTGGGGGGCATAATACTGGTAGTTATTGCTCACATCACATCACATTTCCCAAGAGAAAGCATAGCAATAGGCTGTCTTGTGTTTTGGGTTACCCATACATAACCTGTTGGAGTCAGGGAATTCTGGGCATAGCAGAGCCTCCTGCCTTCCCTCTCTCTTACAGATACCTTCAATCTTTTTTTTTTTTTAATTTATTTTATTGAATCACCAAGTGGAAAGTTACAAAGTTCTCAGGCTTATATCTCAGTTATACAATGCTCAAACAGATACCTTCAATCTTCTACTAAACAGAATAGGGACCCGAGCAAGTATTCTTTAGTTACCCTTATTTGGCTAATAGTAAGGTTTTGTCATTGGTGACAACTTGATCTGTTACAAAGTATCATTAATTATACTGCACTCCACCCCTGCTCTTAGTTTATGTTTAGTTGTTTCTCTTCATCTAGTTTTTCAGAAGCCCAAAACATTGTCACTGTCACTGTCACTGTCATCCTGTTGCTCATCACTTTGCTCAAGTGGGCACCAGTGACGTCTCCATTGTGAGACTTGTTGTTACTGTTTTTGGCATATCAAATACGCCACAGGTAGCTTGCCAGGCTCTGCTGTGACCCAAAACATTGAGATTAGAGATTATGGATAGTCTATCTCCCATCTAATGCTTTCACTGTCACTGTCACCCCATTGCTCATCGATTTGCTCAGGCGGGCACCAGTAACATTTCCATGTGAGACTTGTTACTGTTTTTGGCAAATTGAATATGCCACAGGTAGCTTGCCAGGCTCTGCCGTGCGGGTGGGATACTCGTAGCTTGCCAGGCTCTCCGAAAGGGGCAGAGGAGTCGAACCTGGGTCGGCCACGTGCAAGGCGAACACCCTACCCACTGTGCTATCACTCCAGCCTACCTATGAGGGGTTTTCTTTACTGTATCTAATGCTTTAAGTAAAGATATTTTGGGCCAGTAATAACAGCTGCAGTATTGGATGAGACTCCAATTTCAAAAATTAATTAATTGCCTTTCTAGAAACGGTCAAAGCCCTTGGGTGAAACTGATTTGCAGTTCCCACAACTCTTTCCCTAAAAAGTGAATTTGATTTTCAGGTTTCAGATGTCATAAAGTTATTTAAAGTTCAGCCTAGAGGACTTAATAATTGATGCCATTCCCAAAATGACATTTGGGTATAGAAAATCCCTAATAAAACTTAGAACAATGGAATAAAGCAATAGAAAAATGCATTAGAGGAGAAAAATTAATGTGTAATCAACATGAGAAATTTTGAAAGACAAGAAATTCAACTAAGATTAATTTAATTGAAAAATCTCAAGAAAGGACTATATGGCAGTATTGGGTCTGAGTAAAAGAAATGAAAATTAAGGGTGCTTCTTTGTTTTTCTAGCAACATATGCCATACTTCCGGAAGCGGATGGTATGGGAGATCCTCCACAGAAAGCTCTTATGAAGACTGACTCGGCAGACACTGACCTTGTCGGGGACCAGCTCTTTGTTGTCTACAGCTGGAGACCTTGGAAACAGCTGCTCGCAACCCTCTGTTCTTATAAAGCCCTTGATCCCGGACCAGGCCCTGGCAAGATGCATTCACAAGCACATCTGCCTTTCCTTTTGTATCTCAGATACTATTTTTGCAAAGAAACTTTGGTGCTGTGAAAGGGGTGAGGGGCATCCCTAAGCTGAAGAGAGAGATTGCTTTTTAATTCTTCAGTTCTGCCATCTTGTTTTCAAAGGGCTCCAGCCTCATTCATTTTTTATCAGAGTATTGGGAGAAGCTTGGGAAGACTCTTGGTTTCATATAAACTCTTGTTAGGCCTTATTAAGAGGTAGGGAAGACCCTGGGCAAAAGGTAGGGATCAAAACCAGCAGCATATACATGCACATGTTAATACACAGATGATTTACAGGACGTGTAGCTAGGAAAATGACTATTTTGGAAGTAGACTGGACTTTGGGCAAATGCCTAAGTTCCTCCTCTAAGACTTTTTCTGTTTAGGTGCCCTCTGTAAAATCTGTCTACTTCTCTTTTTTGCTTTTTTTTTTTTTTTTTTTCCCTAAAATCACCTGTAGCTTTTTCCCATGAGACATGACACATGAGCCCTTGGTATATCCCAACCCAGACAGTCCTTTCCATAAAAGCCAAGGCATGCATATGCACATAACACATGACAATGGGAAAGACCCACCAAGGGGGCGGGTGACACAGCTTTTACTGCCACCTAGTTCTGACCAAAAAGGACATCAGTCTTTAGTATAAAAGTCCAACATTGAGTGAATGCAGATAGTTTGGTCTGTGGCTAAAATATGTTTCTAACCACAGGAGACACACACACACACACACACACACACACACACACACGTACGTATGTATGCACACACACATTTCACAGGGATATACTTGTTTTTAAAAGGCTGAATGTGTTTCACCACTTTATTTAGCCTGCAAATTTATTTTCATTTTCCAAATTTAGCTCCAGCACACAGAGATCCCAGCCCCTGTATGTAGGGTGTTTGTGGACTTTCTTATGGAATATTTTGTGAGGCCTGGATGAACTTTGGCTTAGGGATACAAGTTACAGAGGGAGGTGAGAGTTCCAACTGAAACACGGGTGGAATTCAGACTGATCAGCGTGACATTTGAAATCTCTTCCTTTTGCTCCTTCTAGCATCCCTTCCCACCCTCAGAGTTCCTCAGGCTAGGTAGTGAAATGATCCAATGCCAGTGTCATTTTGTACTTAAGTTCCAAAATAGGAACATTTTATACTTTTTTCTGTATTGTAATAGGTAGTTTTGTATAAAATCTTTTCGCCTTCCCTTGTACCCCATCCTTTACAGCGTTGTGCTTTAAAAACCCCTGGGCTTATTTGACAATTTTGCTCTGTTTTATACCAAGCTTGTTTAGTACATTTTTCTATGTTTTACCACAGGTTACAATTTGAAAAAGAAAACTATTTTTTTTAAATATTCCATTGTTAACTGAATGTTAATGTTTTCACTCCAGCAACCAGATGTGTCCTACCTTTTTCGTAATTGCCTGCGTGAGTGTGGGGAAGACTACTTTTTTTATTTTAATTTCTGTTCAGCCGTGTGTGCGAATGCACTTGCTCCGTGTGTGCGCGCTCTCTCGCTCTCTCCCTCTCTCCTTCTTCCTCCCTCTCTTTCTTTTTCTCTCTTCCTCCCTGCCCCCGCTCTTTGTGCTTCCTATAGGTAATAAATAGCTTTCTACATATGAGTTGCTGGGACCTTTCACATTCTCATTTTAAAATTTGGCATGCAAACTCATTATAGGACTCTTGAACATTGACTCTTAGCATATTTAAGGAACAGCTTGATTGGTGGCAGCATGATATAGATTTGAACTATGAGTCAGAAGACCTGAGTTTTTCAGGCTTTCTCACAATTGTCTAGGGGAACTCAGAACAAGATAGTTCTCTATTTTGTGTCCATTACATGACATCTGTCTTACCTTCCTCACAGACATGTACAGACTAAAGCAACAGATATTTATTGTCTAGTATAGCAGAAAATGAAACATGCAGCAAAAGCATTTTGAAAAATGTGTGAGGAGTTGTTGAGCTGTCTGAATGTGCCTCCTCCATTTTTGACCAGTGCAATTAAAAATAGCTAGTGATCCTAAGACAACCCTAAAGGATAGAAGTAGACCAAATTTTGCCACACATTGTGTTCCAGTATGGCGTAGTGGGAAATAATTACAGATCTACACAGTGGGCCCTTTTCTCTTCCCAGAGAGCTACCCAGGAGAAACAGGACCAGCATCTAGAGACTCGCTTTCCTTCCTTCAATAAAGGGTGAATGAACTTTGATGATCAGGAAGGGAAAAAAAAATTCCTTCATTTCATGGTCAAGGGTCTATTACCAATATCTGACTCAATCGACTCTAAGGTGAACAAGCCTATTGCTTTTCTTCTGTCTTCTCCTCGCCTCTGTGCCCAGTGCTCATCATCACCTACCTCTGCTAAGAAAGCAACACTTCATGGATGAAAACTCGATGCCAGGCATAGTCCTCAGGAGAAACCCCAGCCTGCACAGTGACCCTAGCATCTTGCATAGAGAAAAGCGTCCCTGGCCATTGGAGAACACATGGGGTGAGTCAGAGGCTAGTTTCATTCCATTTGTTGTTGGGGGCTCACTGTTGATTCAGGGAGTCCTGTTTAAGGTGGAGTACAGGAGTTCTTTCCTAGCATCCAGCCAAAAGACTTGATAGGAGTTGACCCATTATGTATAAAGGGCTTCATGTTTCTCTGGTGTCAACTTCTCTCTTTTTTAGCTACTGTATTTAGAATCTTCTACCCATTGGCACTGGTAGGATTGTCCCCAAATTTTAGACAAGTCTTACCAGAAAAGAAAAATGAATGGCACTAGAGTTTTGTCTTTCAGTTGCTCCACCTGAACAGGTCAAGATAAGTCAGAACAGTATGCTTTAACCTTGTGACCTCATATAACCAAGAGAGAAAAGGTTAAGGTTATTGGGGATCTGATGTTGACTCAGGTATGACATTTGCTCTTGGGAAAGTTTTCCCTACCTAGGAGCAAAGTCATCAAATTTCAGAAGGGACAAATCTCATCACCATTATCCTTCCTTGTATTGAAGGTCCTTATTTAACCTGTGCTGAATATTAACATCTGCCGCAAAGAGCACAAAAATACCCATTTCCAGGTTTGGCAGGAGGGAGTGACATAAAGGTTAAGTTCACCTCCGACTAAGATAAGGGAGAGTTTACACATCTTTTCTGTAAGAAAGAGAGAATATAGACTTTTAACTGGAAGATGAAATTTAAGTGTTAGTGCAGCCTGTCAGGGATAATTCAATTTGTGAGTGGTTGGACCAGATTCTAAAAAGTTACTGTCGGGGCCAGAGCGATAACACAGTGGATAGGGCGTTTGCCTTGCACGCGGCCGACCCGGGTTCGATCCCCGGCATCCCATATGGTCCCCCAAGCACCGCCAGGAGTAATTCCTGAGTGCAAAGCCAGGAGTAACCCCTGAGCATCGCTGGGTGTGACCCAAAAAGCAAAAAAAATAAAAATAAAATAATAAAAAGTTACTGTCGTCTAAGATTCTGAAAGTTACTGGGAAGCATAATGTTGCTTGGAATAGAAATATCTCAAGGGAGAAATTCAAAGTTAAAAATTGAAATCAGAGTTTACACTGATTTGGTTAAGGTGAGTGTCTGATCCTCATGTACATCATACTCTATCCTAAGTTGAGAAGTAGCCATCAACTGCTTGGCTTCTGGAGATTGTCCTTGCACCCTGTGTAGAACATAAGAGTGGGGGAAGTAGGGAGACATTAAAGGGGTTCAGAATCTTTAGTCTGCTGGGCATCCCTCGTTCAGTCCACTAATTGATTCACACACAGAGCATGTTCAAAACCCCTTTCCTTGATGGCATCTCTGATCATATCTTCGAATCTCTTGTCTGGATACCTGCAATCAGCAAATAATACAATCCCACATGTTACTTGTAATCTCTTATATCTAGAGTAGACTGAGACATGTCAGCATTGAAGACCAGTGAATGGTGCTTATTAAATCCAGGTAGGCAAACTGTTTTTCTCTGACCAGTCTGCAGAACATAAATAATTTCATCAAGTACATATCTAGAGGACCAAGAGATAGAACAGGAATTAAGGCAGTTGCCTTGCACATGGCCCACTCTGGTTCCCCCAGCACCGCATATGTTTCCCTGAATACTGCCAGGACTGATCCCTGACCATATACTGAGGAGTAAGTTCCAAACAGGTTGTGATCCAAAAGCAAAAATTTGGGGGGAACATTATGAGGGGTTGAGAAATAGCGATACTTATGACTGCACCACAGTTCACCTCTGGTTCTAAACCTGACACTCCGCTCTACCCTTCACTAAAACCTTTGCAGCATCCCGGCATGCTCTTCCGTGGCCTCGGTCTGCTCCTAGGGCTAACCGAAGTGTGTTTTCCATAGATGCATCTTTCTCTAGTACAGTTTTCTCTTTCTTCTGTTTCTAGTGATAATGTACCTCCCTTACTGAGATTCTGGCTCCTTTTCTGACTGCCTTGTTAGACACAGGTGGTATCCAACCAGACTTTTACATACTACCTGTATCGTACAGCACTGTCACTCATCCCGTTGTTCATCGATTTGGTGGAGCGGGCACCAGTAATGTCTATTGTGAGACTTGTTACTGTTTTTGGCATATCAAATACGCCACAGGTAGCTTGCCAGGCTCTCCTATGGAGGCAGAATTCAGGTGAGACACACAGCTCTCTCACCTGTATCGTATAACCAGAGCTAAATTCCTGGAGGACATTTGCCTTTTGAGATACTTAGGAAGCTGAGTCCCTTAGGTGAAGGATGGGGTGAAGAGGTGATTTGATCAAGGAGATAAAAGCCACCTGTTCTCAAGGACGTCATCGCTTAATTTGGGAGACCCAGCTGACACCAGCATTCTATCAAGAAGACTGATAGCACGTAATTGTGTTGGAAGCTGGATGTGGATGCTGGAGGGGCAGAAGTAGGGATCAGCCAGGGATGACATTGCCCTTCTGTATGACTCTCCCTGGTTGACTTATTTAAAATAAATTCTGTGAATTTTGCTTTCTTGCTTTGATTGGAAACTCCTTGGTGAATGAAAGGACTTGATGCTGTTTGCCTCTTTGACTATTTGTTCTGTCTCTGTCTCTGTCTCTGTCTGTGTCTGTGTCTCCTGATCCAAGCTTTCCCAGTGATTGGATCCTCAGTGTGGTCTGGATTCCTGAGTCCACCCCTTAACCAGAGTCTGAATACTGTTCATTCATTCATTTCATTCCACATACCTGAAGGTGGAAGCCTGGAACGCAAATAACATGCAAATCTGTGGCTCCCTGGCACTTTAAAAAGCCAGACTTGTCTGTGGAGCCAGCCAAAGAGCCCTCCTGAGCCAAGCACGCTAGCTAGGACTCCAACCCACCCTACAACAGCATTCGTTGTCTCCCTGTTCCTCATCCATACCCCTTTCTCTTAAAAATCTAACTTCAAAGGAGTGCTGTCTCTGCAAAGCTTATGTGCAGAAGGATGAAACATAAGAAAGCACCAACTTCTAAATCTCCCACTTTGGTAAAACGATTTTATCTATTGAGAGCCCCTTGTAATCTCCAGAACAGTCTTGAATTCTTTTTCTAGGCCTGGTTACGATTTCTTAATCATTTGAAAGTGAAGGAGCGAGGAAGAAAACCTGCAAGCCACTGACTTTCTTCATTTCAGATATGGTTAGAGAAATTGGCAGTTGCCCATGTCTGCAAGTCTGTCAGCAGAGAGACGAGGACCCCCTGAAGTGGTCGCCTAGACCTGATTGTGGGTCAGAGGCAGTCTCCCTGGGTTCCTCCTTCCGTCTTGGGAACTGCAAACCTGCAAAGAGAAGGGGAGTGAGATCACGTTTCTAAGGAATTCACATCATGCTCTTCTTGAGTGCCAGGACAGGGGCTTTGTTCCTTGTGTACCTGTGCGCCCTTGAGGCCCCTCCCTCAAGGGCCACTCCCTCTCCACATGCACCCGCACCTCTGCGCGGGAGCAGTGGGCCCCAGCCACACGTGCCTCTTTGGTACTTGTTGCTCGATGGTTCTGTTTGCTGCTTCTGTGTCTGGGTGGCTTGCCTTCACGACCTCCTCATACTGTCTCTGAATGTGTCATGCCGCACCTCCTCCACACTCCGGTGCTCCGTCTGCCCCACAGCCTTGTTTCTTCTACTGCCTAGCTCCCTTAACTATAACTTTTTAACCTTTTTTACCTTCTTGTAACATTTAACACCTGCCTGTACTATTTATTTGTTTTTTTCTACTTCTCACTAAGGTATATGTTATGTTCATTCTGTGTTCATTCTGTGTCCCATGTGTCTGTGATCCAATAGAAGAAAAGTGTTGGAGTGAATGAGTGAACAGAACTAAAGTTTCATTTTTGTCAGCCTTGACCCTATTCAGAGCCTCACCTTATGGTTTCCAGGTGTCTTACTCAAGGCCTCTGGCTTTGTATTATGACCCACTTAGTGGCGGCTAACTTTCTCCCTCAGTCATATGAAGTATTAAGAGAAAGAATTTATTGAGGTCCTCCAGCCTTATTTTATGTATCAAACATGTTATCTGCTGTACCTCACTTAAACCTTACAAATATACAGGTACTGTTACCTCCATTCCTCAGATGAGAAATTAACAGAGGCTGAGTAACTTGCCTGAAATTCCACAGATTGCCAGTGATAGAAGCAGGCATTCCAAGCCAAAAGCATATGTATCCAAAGATTTTAAAAGACATTCTTTCTGCTGCTTTGACATCATTTCATCTCATGAGGATAAACACCTCCCCTAAACATTATGGGGACTGACTCAATATGAACCATAGAAGATAACCTTTAATGGATTCACTAAGTTCAGTTCTTTTTTTTTTTTTCCTCTCACAGGTTCTTATCTGTCCCGTGACCTTAATCTGTGTGGAGGGTCAAGGGGAGTGATAGGACCCTTCCTCCAGCTTGTCTCCTGGCTTGTTCAGGATAGAGTACCAAAGACTTTCCAGCCTCCTCTTTTGGGGGGGTTGGAGGATGGGGTGGGGGAGGGGAAAACCCAGCAATGCTCAAGGGTTACTCCTCGCTCTGCAACTCAAAATTTACTCCTGGCGGTGCTTGGGGGATCATATGAAATGCCGGGTATCAGACCCAGGTTGGCAGTGTACAAGACAAGCACCTTTCCCGCTGTACTATCATTCCACCTCAGTCTTCTTTCTAGGGCAACTCTACCCAACTATTATTATTGTTTTGCCTCCTACTCTTTTAAAACTGGTTGGGCCTTGTGTGCTAATAGTTTTGTAATCAACGCTGGTTGCCTTCTACTTCAAATGCCATCCAGTGAACTGTAGAGTATGAGATGTTGCATGGCCACAAATGCAGCTGCATGCTCCAGGAATTCTAAAATTTTAAATAGGGTGATACAGCTGGAACTAAATTTTTAACTGGATGGTGACTTTGGGTTCTGGAAGAATCTCTGCAGTTTGTTGACCTCTTCCGGGATTTATTTTGTGAATCTCTGGATCATGAGCTTATATGGTGTCAGAGGCAGTTCATGGGCATGACTGCCAGGCTCCCGGAAGAGCAGGAAGAAGTGGGAGGTCACCCATCCCCACTCTGAGAGCCTGGAGAGTACAGTCACAAAACCTGCATACCTGAGTTTCCCAGCAGATTCACTCGGGGATGAGGCCCCTCCAGACCTGTGGAGATCAGCCGTGAGCATGGCGGGGATTGGGTTCTGGAGGCTTCCAGCTGCCAGGGCTCTGTTGGGGCGGGTGTGCCCACCACCCACGCCCTCTGGGGTGCCCCAGATGTGCCTCCGACTCCTGTGTCACACTCTTTGACTGCTTCATATTTACAAAACTTCCTTTGAGGTATCTGGGTCTACCTCAAAAAGGGGAGGGCTAAGATGATTAGTAGGCAAGACTCCAAGCAAAGTAAAATGTGTGTGGCACCCGCGTGTGTGTGTAAACCTCCATTTTATGTTTTCACTGTGTGTCTCATAGTCTGTCCCTTGGATGAAGCTTCCTCTGCTATTCAGGTGAGTTTGAGAATCCCAGGAATGCGAAACCTGTGCCCTCCCTCTCCATACACAAAGCCCCTGTACAGGTGGAGGGCCTCAAGCTCTGTGGAGGGGGGGCGGGGAGGCCTGCTCTGTCGTTACTGAAGAGGCGAGAACACATGCTCAACCTTTCCCCCCAACTCCTGTTTGGTCCTTCCTGTCTTTCAGCCACTTTTGGCTACCTCTGAAGAAACCGTTCTCACCCTCTCACCTCACTAGAGTGCCTGTCGATGCTAATTAGTCCTAATTTTTGCCCTTTGCCTATAAGGCTTTGCTTACCCATAGCCAGCCATTCTGTCCAGAAAATGGGCTTAGAGGAGAGGCAAGTCTCTTTGGACTTCCAAATTGAGAATTTTTAGATTTAATTCAGTTTTGACCAGGAATGAGTTTGAGGGTTGCTGTTGGACTCTCCCAAGGCAAACTGCATCAAAGGAGTAGTGGTCAGACTGAAGGAGAAATATTCACAGTAATTCTAACCTGGTCTTCTCATAAACATCATAGCACCATGGAGAATATATTATCTGTGGTCTGGGGGACAGGACGCTTGAGTGGGCTTTCTGTAAACCAGTCTGTTCCTGGTGGTATGGTTCGGCTTGTCTCTGGAGCAAATCCCCACCCCATCAGAGCGCTAATCTCATCCCCAGCCCCCTTATACTGTCCTATGTCCTAGTCAGTGGCTTGAATCAGAGCCTTTTGATAGTTTGGGACCACACAGCCACACTCCCCCCTTGCCCAGCCCCCCCCCCCAGCTCCACACACACACACAGGTGCTCACACATGTACACATAATGACAGTGTTGTCAATTGCTGCCGCCAGTTCTGGGTCAAGACCACTAGTTTCTGGGGCTGGGAAAAGATGAGGTAAGAGGGGGAAGGCAAACCATGCCTAGTGGGGGTGTTGAGAGAAACTTGGGTGGGTGCAAATATGCATGTACCTCTGTTTTTTCCCTCAGCAGACCGGCTGACCTGGATTCATTCTACTGCCACAATGTCCTAATGTACTGAATGGGTCCAGAGCTCCAGAAACTCCTATATCATACCTCTGGGGATATTAACCATAAATGACATTTCCCCCCCATTCAGCATATACTAAGTGCTTACAGACCCCCGGGCTTTGTTCTACAATGAACCATCTCCCCCAACTATGCCCCTTCAAATCAGCCTGACACAACTTTTCCCTCCTCTCTGGGTCATTGCTCCTTGGCCTCCTGCAGAGCACCTTTTCTAGTGGAAAATGAAGTCTCTACAGAAAGAGCCAGAGAAATAGCCATTAGGGCAGAGATTAATCCAATCCCAAGCCTGCAATGGATTCCCAATGATTCACCATAAAGGACCTCTGGGCAACAATTTTCTTTCAAGTCAGGATCGAATGGCTGCGCCTTCTAGACAGGGTGATCTCCCTCCTGTCCCATGTGTAGACGAATTCACTAGGTCTTGGGTCCTAATGAAGAACCTTCCTTTGTTTATCCATGCATGTGGGTCTACTCTGTGTCCTGCACAGGGAGAAGAGGGAAGAACATGCTATAATCACTGCCCTCTGTGAGTCCATCTTTGGGTCCCTAAGGTTATTAGTTACTTCCTCTGAACCCGGATCTTTCTTTGCACTTCAGGGAGCTAGATTTCAACTGAAAACATGTTCCCAAACGTAGCTAGAAATCCTGAGACAAAGCTCGCTGATCCTTGGGACCAGCTGGGGGAATGGGAGGCAGACTCGTGGTTGAAGGGATGAGGAAGGCACTGAGCCATACCACTGAGCCCATTACTGTGGTCTGGCAAGTTTGGTGACAAATAGCAGTTTCGACAAGTGTCTCCTTATGATCTGAGCTCTGGATTGCTCCCAGACGGGAGTGCTCCATTCAACAAAGGGCAACAGGGGATCAAAGAATACAGACCATGGTGCAGCAAGACCTGCAGGCTGAGTTGGAGACATGAACACGCGTTGTAAGGGCTGCACACATAATGGCAAAGAGCCACACAACCAGATCTAGACAAGAAGATAGACTCAAAAAGTATAACCAGCCACAAAATCTCTCTGGAATATGTTTTACTACACTAGCTGAAAATTCTTCCCCAAAGATGGGTAACAGGATGTTAGTAACAAGGCTGAGAAGAGCACCAGAGGTTATGTCTGTGTGCTTCCGCACATGTCTGTACTCTAATCAAAATGGGTTTGCTCACTCTATTTTCCTTTTTTGCCTTCTACTTCAAGCTTAGACTTCCCCAGGCTTCTCCTCCACTTCCCATCTGCAACTGAGGGACCTGCACACAGAGAGGCTCACAGAGTCTTGGAAACAGAGGCTCATTCATACAGGACACTGGCACCTCTTTCCCAGACGGGCCTGTGATCCTGGTCCTGTAGCACCAACCCACAGAAGTGAGGGACGTGCACCTCTGCACATGCAACCTCCCTCCCAGGGATCACACACGCAGCTACTCCAGCCCTGCTGCCCCTTCACGGTTATGCTGGGCGGGGGGGACTCGGCTTCGGCCATGGCTCTCAGCCTTTATCAATCCTTTTACCTAATTCTGGATCCATATAAATTAGCTGAATCCTTACCTCCTTGAGACCCCAGGGTTCCCACTGTGGGCTTGCAAAGTCTCCAGTGACCAGGAAGGGAAGTGAACATAGTCTTAAACCAAAGAACGGGATGAAGGAATTTCCTTCCGAAGGAGGAAAAAAGGGAGACGATCAAAGTCTGGGTTCAGTTATAGCTAAACCGTTTGTAAGCTGTGGGTCCGCAGCAATCCTTCTGGACTTCAGTCTTTGAAATTTGAGGTGGATGAATAGACCTGAAGTCTATAGATTAACTGACTTAAATTCTGTGTAGAGCACCTAGAATTATGATTATGAAAAAGTTTCATGACTTTATCCAGCTCATAGGTCCCTGGAATCATGCTAAACTTAAGAACCAGTGAATTTCCAAGGTCAAAGGTGTAACTCAGAATACTTGCCTTGAATTTGTAAAGCCCTGTGTTAGAATCCTGGGCACTGTAATAATAATAACAATAGTAATAAAAGAGCCATGAACTTTGAATAAAGAACAATTCCAGGACTCTATAAAAATCAAGTTCTTTAGGGCACCAAAGAATAGTACGATGGGTAAGGCATTTGCCTTGCATGCGGCCTACCCCGGTTTGATCCTCAGCACCCCATCCAGCCCCCAAGCCTCCAGGAGTGATCCCTGAGTGCAGAGTTATGAGTAAGCCCTGAACACAGGTGTGACTCCAAAACAAAAAGAAGTGCTTTGTAAGTGATGCAAAGGTGGCCGTTTTAAGTTCACTGAGTGACACTGAAGTCAGTGTCAGAAGTCAGTGAGGTCAGTACCTCCTATTTGACATCTATTTCAATAACCCCAATGACCTCTACAAAGAAGGAGTCTATTTTGGGCTTACTCTCAGACACTCTTGTTTGATGAACCCAATTTCTGGGTGCAGTCAGACTGGGGACACATGACCGGCAGGGGTCCTGGGGCAGAAAAAAAATAGAGGACAGATTGAGATTATAATAGCCGTGATATTGATGATTATTGACTATTATGCCAAATATTGGGTCACCAACCAAGGAAGTGAAAAATATTATTTGCATTTTACAGATGAAGAAACAGGCTGTGGCATCACTGAGCAACACTTGTAGAAATTAACTCTGGAAGCAGGTCTAATTCGAAGTGTTTTAAAAATATAAAAACAAATAAGGGGGGACTAAAACAACAGAAAGAGAAGGAATAAGAAGACCCAAAGCTGAAAGATGGAAGACTGGTGCTGTTTCAGATTAACGGGCATCGTACTACAGCATGTGGGGCACAGAGCTGCAGGGGGGCTCTCCCCTGGGAGGACGGGAAAGCCAGCACACTGCAAAGCAAGTCCTGGGGTTGGAGTCGAACAAAACTCACTGGGACTAAGGCACTGGCACTTTGGATCTTTGGGCAAGATTGAACTTACAGGGGGCCTAGAGCAGGTAGGGCGTTTGCCTTGCACGCGGCCGACCCAGGTTCGATTCCCAGCATCCCATATGGTCTCCTGAGTGCAGAGCCAGGAGTAACCTCTGTGCATCTCCAGGTGTGACCCAAAAAGAAAAAAAATATATTGACTTTATAGGGACTGGGTTTGAAAACCACTGGACCCACTTGGAAGAGACTTGCACAAAAAGTCATGAATATTGATACTCATTAGCTCCTCCTCTGACAGAAGGGCCAGGTTATGTTGGGGTCTCCTGGAATCTGTGCAATCAGAACCATGTCCAGCAGTTTCCAAAGGTGGTGTTGTTCTTTTTCTCTCAATAAACAGTTCAAGCAAAAAGCTGTATAGATTCTTTGTAGGAAGGCCAGGTAAGAGATAAAAAGTAAGAATTTTGGTAAGTGTACCAGAATACTTCTTTAAGGTGATCCAATTTCAGTCTTCATTCTAGGGATTCTGTGTCAGAAACTCTGGCTCAGTTTTTGGGGAGTGATCGAGGGACCATGTCACTGTCCTTATACTTCAGACAGGACTTCTGTTCTCTGCTGCTCTAAATTCTGTGAGGAAGTCTCCATACCTGGGTCTTCCTCCTCACCCTCAGGAATCTTGGACTGTTCCACTAGCATATAGGGGTCCCCGGTCCCGCCCACCCCCAGTCAGGAAATAGCCAGTCCCCATCATACCACAGGATCCCCTAGAAGGGTGGGTGGTTGAAGGGTTAGGGCCAGAATTAGGGGCATGGGGTGGGCAGGAAGGACCTTGTGAAGGTGAATCCGAGTGGAGGGATCGCCTACTGGTTGCTTCTCAAATGAACACATTTTATTTCTTTTGAGGCAGAGAATCAAAGACTTACTAGCTGTTTGTTTTTATACTACTTAAAAGAGTTTTGTGAATTCTTATTAGTTTGTAATTAGAGGGCTCAGACTCCCCCAACATTTGTCTCTACTCTTTCCAGACTTTTTCTTCCCAAGGTCCTTCCCATTGCCCACGTCAGCCTCTGGGTATCAAAAGCATCAGGAAAGAGGGGAAAATACACCAGCTAAATTCCTCATGAATGAAGGAAATCGCCCTCTGTCCCCAGACTGGATTCTAGAAGGAATAAGAGAATGATGGAAGGAGCCTTTGTCCAAATGAATTCTGGACTGTGGGATCAGCTCTGGGCTGGAGCGATAGCGCAGTGGTTGGGCTTTTGCCTTTCACGTGGCTGACCCGAGTTCGATTCCTCCGCCCCTCTCGGAGAGTCCGGCAAGCTACTGAGAGTATGGAGCCGGAATGGCAGAGCCTGGCAAGCTACCCATGCATATTGGATATGACAAAAACAGTAACAATAAGTCTCTCGATGTGAGACGTTACTGGTGCCCGCTCGAACAAATCGATGAGCAACGGGATCAGCTCCACCAGAGAATGAGTAGTGGGATCTCCAATCCTTTTGCAGCTCTTTTGCCAGACCCCCCCCCATTCTTTTCACTTTTTTCACAAAAGTTAGTGAGAATTTTTTTGAATTTTTTAATGAAACACCATGAGATAGAATAACAGACTTACACACTTTCGTGATTGCATCTCAGTCATACAATGGTCAAGTACCCATCCCTCCACCAGTGCCCATTCTCCACCACCAATGATCCCAGTATCCCTCCCCCGACTCTCCCTATAGCCATCTCCGTGGCAGGTGGATTCCCCTTTACTCTCTCTCTCCCTTTGGGTGTTGTGGTTGCAATACAGGCAGTAAGTGTCCATCATGTTCGGTCTATAGTCTACTTGCAGCACACATCTCTCATCCAGAGCGCGGCCTCCAAGCATCCTTTGCTTAGTGGTCCCTTCTCTATCTCAGCTGCCTTTCCCCACAGCATGTGAGGCCAGCTCCCAAGCCATGGAGGCATCCTCCTGGCCCTTATCCCTCCCATCCTTGGGTGTTAGTTTCCCAAGACCCTCCTTCTCACTTCATTTTTGCTTGGCTTTCACTGAGGATCCCGTCACTCCTCCTGCCTTAGGGTAATGATGGTGTCATTTTCACACAGCCCAAGCCCAGGAGAATATGATTCCAGTCCCACAGGACCCTCCTCTTCTCTGTTTCCTTACCCTGCTTCGCAAGGGAGAGCACAAACCTGCCTTCCCCCTTCCGACTCACTTGCCCCTCCACCCAGCATCTTTTTTCAAGTGCTGGGATTCTGCACTCAGCAGTTGCCCCCTGCCCCCAACAAACCTCTCCACCCAAAGGGCTGCTCAATCGCAGAGTCTCGGGTCAGAGCAGTGCGACCCCCATTAGGCTAGTGGGAAATAAATCTTCATGAATGGCCCCAACCTAGGCTACAAACAATTTAGGACACCAGTAAGGGCGGTGGGATGGGGACACTAAGTAAAATGAAAAGTTAATTTCTGATACTTGGATGTTTAAGCATAAAAGCATGATTGTTTAAACCTGAACTGATTTTAAGCATTAAGCGTGGTTTTGAAAGCATCACGATAGAAAGCCGACTTTGTTGAGATTCTTTACACTGACTTTGCCACTAGAATTGTTTCTTTTGCATAATAAACTTTTACAAGCTTGACCCTAATCCCACTCCAAGGGTTCTGCATTGTCACAAAGGAAGCGGAGCCAGGCAAAATCATGGCGCCCAGGAGGGGGTGGAGGGCTGAGAGTATGCCCAAGGTGAAAGCCATCACTGGCTAACTGAGGCCCCTGGAGTGCCTCCTAAACATCCACTCTCCCCTCTCTAGATGGGAAAAGTCACCTGCAGTGGATTGTAATGAAGGTCAAATGGGATTGCAGATGGCAAAGCACATAAATAAATCAAGATAGCAAAGAGGAGAGGGAAAATTCTAGAGACCACTGGAAGGAAGCTTTCCAATGGAACCACATTCACCTCTCCGCCCAAAGACACCCAGGGAAGGAGGCCCCCGACTCTGAGTCTCATTCTGCCCCCCCCAGCCCCAGTCCTGCCAGTAGTCTCTAGAATGCTGAAAAGCACACTTTTATGGCTTTTATGAACAACAATGGCTGAAGTGACATTCAAGGCAGATGCTCAGATTGTGATTGTTAATTACGGATGAACGCACTTGCAGGAGCCTGAGGAGGCCAGCCTGCCTCGCCTCGTGGTGTCGGCCCGGCCTGCCTTCCTCTGGCCAGAGCAGAAGGCAGCCCAGGCCGCCCTCCTGCTCTCTGCCACAGGTTGCAGCCTGCAGCTGGACGGGGGCTCTCCTGGGATGGCCCTCAGCACTGCATTTTTTCAGCTACACTCAGTAGACCCACAGATGAATTTATCTTCTCTGCATGTGCCATTTGGCTGTTTCTGCTTCAGGGAACGGGGCGCTCAATAAGCCCTTCTGTTCTCCCAAGCTGGCCAAACAGCCACCTCTCTGTTCTCCAGGCCAGACCCTGGGGTCTGGACTCCTGCCTCCGGGAATTCCTGAATTCTAGAGAGTTAGAGCTGGAAGAGACCTCAGCCGCCACCTAGTCCTGCCCCAACCACTGTGCAGGTGGAGAAACTGAGGCCCAGGGAGGGAAGACTTTAAGGAGATCATGCCTTCTCTGTAAGTCTCTGTCTTGTACAGATAGAAGTCAGCTCCTGGCCTGCTGGCCACTCAGCCACAGGGATCTCAGGCCTTCACAGGCAGCCTCGTCCACTGCTCACATAACCAGAAGCCTTTCAAATAGTGGACTGAAATCAGCCCTCTTTTTTTTTTTTTTTGCTTTTTGGGTCACATCTGATGATGCACAGGGGTCACTCCTGGCTCTGCACTCAGGAATTACCCCTGGCGGTGCTCAGGGGACCATATGGGATGCTGGGAATCGAACCCGGGTTGGTCGAGTGCAAGGCAAACGCCCTACCCACTGTGCTATTGCTCCAGCCCCGAAATTAGCCCTCTTGTCTTCAATGCCCACCTATTTATGTAATTTCCGTGGAGAGATAGGACCAAACTGGAGAGAACAAATGGAAACTAATTCATCCTCAAAGAGAGTGAAACAAACCTTCCTGGGTCATTTGGAGGCAGTCTCTACCCGTCAGATTAGAGAGAAGGCCCAGGGCCCTGATCCCAGAGGCCTGGGTTCAAATAGTGCTATTTCTCAAGAGCTGTGTGGTAGGGAGCAGGTTAACCCACTTAAACTTCAGTTCCCTCCTCTGTACAAGAGGGATGATGCTAGATTCCACCTCCAAAGGTTGTCTTGAGAATGCCAGGAAAGAAATAAAAAGAGGAGCTCAGAGCACTTGTAGCATCAGGGTGGGACTGCATTGGGTATGCGTTCTAGTTACTTTCATTAGACTTTCAGCAGTACCACTCACTAGCTTATTTAACTTTGGTAGGTGACCTCACCTCCCTGACCTTCAGTTCTCCATCAGTATGGATAGTTTCATTTGCAGATTATAATGTATAGATAGATAATACATATATGTAACATATATAGCACAGCAAGTAAGACATTTGCCTTGCACACAGCCGACCCGGGTTCGATTCCTCTGTTCCTCTCAGAGAGCCCGGCAAGCTACCGAGAGTATCCTGCCCGCATGGCAGAGCCTGGCAAACTCCCCGTGGCATATTCAGTATGCCAAAAACAGTAACAACAAGTCTCACAATGGAGACATTACTGGTGCCCGCTCGAGCAGATCGATGAACAATGGGACGACAGTGCCACAGTGCTATAATACATGTATGTCTTGCATCTATAAACTCAAGTCCAGCCCAGGAATAATGAGCTCTGTTAACTCATATAGCTGAAAATTCTAAGGTCATTGAGGGTTCGGAAATAGTTGGAGCAGAGCCTCAACTTTCCCCCATGAAGGCTGTGCCTCCCCAACTTGTTCGTTCAGCCTCAGTAGGGCTCACCCAGTCTCCGTGGACGCCATCAGCAGGCTTGTCACAGGCATATCACAGCCTAAAACAAAAAAGAAAGGGAAACCCTTTCTTCTAACTTCATTAAGTCCAGTTCCGGCCTCAACTTTGATTGGACCCATGTGCAGGGGTGCAGGGGGTGCCTCCGGGGCAGGTGACGGCCACAGCAACCAGGACCTGTCCTTGGAACTGGGACCAAGGATAGGTCCCGGTTCTCTACCCAGACTGCAAGTCGGCCACAATGTGTGTGTGTGTGTGTGTGTGTGTGTGTGTGTGTGTGTGTGTGTGTGTGTGTGTGTAGTGGGGGGGAGGCAGGAGAGTGCAGGGGGGTTGTGGTTGTGCCAAATTCCACTGCAGTGGAACCAAATGAGGTCATGCCTGCAGAGCATTTGGAGCACTGCTTTATCGCACAGTTGGTGTCAGGCATGAGTTTATGAACTGTTAGTTATTAGTACGGGGAGCACATGCATGAATCGTCGAGAGCCAGTTGGGGGAAAAGGTCCCCGTGGCCTCCACAAGGGCACTGCTTTCTGTTTCATAGCAGCTCCAGCCCTGCTCCTTACTTCATTCCCTGCTGGGCCTCTGTTCAGTCTCAGGCCCTGGGAACGGCTTAGAGCCTGTGGTGCCAACAGCCTGCGTTGGGCCGTGGTTTCAGCGGCTTTGGTGGACGGCTGTGCTCGCCGGCTCTTTGTCCCCAAAGCAGAGCTTCCTTCAGAGTCTCTCTTCACCTTAACATCTGCCGTCAGAAGGCGCTCGGGACCCCAGCTCTCTGCTCACCTTTAATCTGCGTCACTCACATACCATCAGCTCTGAGTGTTAGGGAAGATAATATGTCGCTTTCTGCTGACCCTACAAGTTATCCCTGGAGAGATAAAGCTTCCACTCTAGAGGAGAGTTTCCAGGATGTCTCGGATGGCGCATTTCCTACTGACGTCTGTTTCTGGGAGGGTCAGTCTTGAGCCTTTGTGATGAAAAATGATGAAAGAGGTTGCTTTTTTTTTTTTACAGAAGAGTAAATTTTTTAATTTACTATTTATTGTATTTTTTATCAACCGTGGTTGATACTGGAACCCAGTCTGCTACAAATGCGTGACGCAGTTCCCAGTGGCGTGAGTACTGCTGGCTACTAAGACTCTGATCAATCTCGGGCCAGAGCCCCCTTCAGAAACCTGAAATGATGTGTCTGAGTGGGTCATCCCTCTGCCCTTACTGCAAAGCGCAACTCAGCACATGTGAGCACCCTTCCGTGGCAGTGTGTACAAAGATGTGGTGGTGAGACAGCGGGTATTATTATTCTTCACACTTACGGAGAGCACACTTGCAGACTCCCCCCTTTTGAGCTACATCTCGTGGTGCTCAGGGCTTATGCCTACTTCTGTGTTCAGGGATCACTCCTGTCAATGCCCGAGGGAACATATGGGGTGCCAGGCATCGAACTCAGGTTGGTCACACACAAGGCAAGTGCCGTCCCCACTATACTATTTCTCAGACCCCCGAAAGGTTTTGTAAATGGCTTTTTAAAGAGCTGAGTATGAAACCATCTAGCTAAAAAGTGGGGAAGCTTGGGCCTGAATTAGGACCCTGCATCCAAGGTCTGCGTGGCCTGTCCCTCCTGCCAGTCCGTGCGTGCGTGGGAAGGAGTACCGTGAGGAGCCTGGGACAGGCCTGTCTGTGTTGGGCAGGAGCTAGGCTGAGTGGGAGTGTGTCCTAGAGGGCAGCTCTCCCCTGCCAGCTTTCTCTCTCCACAGGTGGGGTCAAGAAGAGCCTAAGAGACACAGCCTGAGTCCCAGGAAAGGGAACGAATCCTCAGCGCCCTCATGCACACAGCCTGTCTCTGTTTGGTCCTTGGAACTCCTCGTTTCTGCGCCTGAGCCTCTCTCTGTCATCTTTCTCCTCTGACTCCTCTCGCTTGCCCGAGGGCCTCCCCTTGCTTGCACTTGTTTTCCCTCTGCCTCCTGGCCTCATCATCTCCCTGGTATTCAGCGTGACTCAGGTGTTCTTTTTTTTATTTCATTTATTTCGTTTTTGTGTTTGTATTTCTGGGGCCACAAGCGGTGATGCTCAGGGTTTACTCCTGATGGTACTCAGCACTCACTCCTGGTGGCTCAGGGGGACCATATGGGATGCCAGAGATCAACCCTGGGTTGGCTGAGAGCCAGGCAAGCACCCCACCCACTGTACTACTGCTCCAGCCCCGAGTCAGTTTTAATTTTGGAGCCACACCTGACGATGTTCAGGGGTTACTCCTGCTTCTGTAGGCAGGAATCACTCCTGGCAGTGCTCGGGGACCATATGGAATGGTGGGGATTGAACTCAGGTTGGCCACGTGCAAGGCAAGTGCCCTCCCCACTGCACTCTCTCTCCAGCTCCATCAGTTTTGTTTGTTTGTTTTTTGTTTTTTTGCTTTTTGGGGCCACACCCAGCGATGCACAGGGGTTACTCCTGGCTCTGCACTCAGTTATTACTCCTGGCGGTGCTCAGGGGACCATGTGGGAAGCTGGGAATCGAACCGGGTCGGCCTCATGCAAACGCCCTCCCCACTGTGCTATGGCTCCAGCCCCCCATCAGTCGTTTTTTAATTCTTGTTGATTTCTTCTCTTCCTCTCTCTCCCGAGTGCCTCCTTAGGGTCCTCCCAGAGCCAGCAGGCAGGGGGACTCTTTCAGCAGCAGTCAGAGAGGGGGGCTGCCCAGGAGCCTGCGCATCCTTCCCTCCCCCACACCCCACCCTGGAGCAACTGTCGCCAGCTCCTCACTGCTTTCTGCCGCCCTGGGCTCTGGTCACCTTAACCCACTCCTCCTTGAGGCTGGGGCCGAGGCCGAGGTATAGGGAGGCTGTTAGAGCCACTTCTTTGGATACAAAAGCCTCTTTCTCCCCCTTGGAGATGAGGTTTCCAGGCAGGTTATTTTTATAGCAGGGCTCAGGCAGGATCCTTCAGAGAAAATAAACAAAGTCGCACACACCAGTCCTTCACACCCCTCAGCCCCTTCCTGGAGAGGGGCCCAGCCAGCCTGGGCCGACTCAGGGACGCCCGCTGCTCCAGAGGGCCCTCGGGGCTGTGCAGCGGGAAGAGCAGACCGGGAGGCCGGCTTGGGGGAGGGGGCACTCAAGAGGCAGACAAAGGTCCTCTGCACTTGGCCTCACACAGGGAAAAGTCGAGGCCTCCAGGGCCCGTCTTGCAGCCTGAACCCGGCGCTCAGGCTCTGCTCCTGCAGGACAGACTCAGATTCAGAGTTCACCCACATCCCCTAATGCCCACAACCAGCACTGGGCCTGGGATAGCTTTATCGAACCCGTTAGAGTTCAGTTCAACGAATTGCCGTTTAGTTCCCAAGGGGGGGGGGGGGACCTGATCAGGGGGTGAGGGGTGGGGTGGTCAAATCGTATCCCCGGTGCTCCGGTCTCCACCATTCTGGGTTAGGCCCATGGAATTCCTAATTCCACTCGGTGAAGGCGGCGGCATGGAGGCCTCCGTGCACAGAGCCCAGAAGTAAAGGCCTTCCCCGCTGGGCTCCGAGAGCCGCCTCAAAGCTCCTTCCTCAAAGGAGGAAACTTCAATTTAAGAAGCTTCATAGGGGGGCTGGAGCGATAGCACAGCGGGTAGGGCATTTGCCTTGCACACGGCCAACCCGGGTTCGATTTCCAGCATCCCATAGGGTCCCCTGAGCGCCGCCAGGGGTAATTCCTGAGTGCAGAGCCAGGAGTAACCCCTGTGCATCGCCAGGTGTGACCCAAAAAGCAGAAAAAAAAAAAAAAAAGAAGCTTCATAGGGGCCGGAGCAATAGCACAGCGGGGAGGGCGTTTGCCTTGCATGTGACCAACCCAGATTCGATTCCCAGCATCTCATAAGGTCCCCCAAGCACCGCCAGGAGTAATTCCTGAGTACAGAGCCAGGAGGAACCTCTGTGCATCGCCAGGTGTGACCCCAAGAGCAAAAAAATTAATTAAAAAAATAATAAAAAGCTTCATAGATCACATGTAGCCCTGTTGGGTGGAATAGAAAATGCGTGGTTCCTGGGTGGCCCTGCCAGTGAGGTAAACCGCTCATTGTGACCCCAGGCCCTGTCCACACAGCTGTCCCCCGCCCCCGCGCCCACCTCCTGCACAGCCGGTGCCACTCACTCTCCCAGACCGAGCAATCTGATTCCAGAGGCTTGTGCTAAGGGCCCCTGGGAAGGAGTGTGTCTCCACACGCTCCCTTAGCCCCGGCACGGTCAGCCCTGTCATGACCAATTGTGGAACAGCGGAAGGAATGTGGCCCCCGCCAGAAGCTCTGAGTATCAGTAGGTGAGTTCTGGTGAGTTCTTCAAGAGCCCAGGGGCGCCCCGGGCCATGCTGTCTTGCACCTAGACATCCTTATCTTTAACATGCAGCTAATAATACCTTCCTCGCTGCTTCCTCATAGCTTCCGGACAGCTCTCAAGGCTGCCTCTCCTCCCTGCAAACAGGCATCACAGGCTACCTTAGCACATGCCAGGCCTGGGGTGGGGGGGGGGGGGCGGCAAAGGGGGCGGGGGGAGTTCAGCGTCTCCTGAGATACAGCCCCCCCCCCCAGTTCTAGGAGATCACTGCTGGAGTCTGGTCAGACAGCCCCTAATGCCGGCACCAGGCAAGAGAAGCTAATGAGCTGTGCATGGCTGGAGTTTGGAAGAAGGCATGCGGGGTGCCTCCGGGGTGGTTGCTAGGGAACACATCCCGAAGCCTGAGTTCGGGAGCTGTGTTTGTTGCTACCTGAGCAAGGTAGCAACACGGGTTCGAGAGCATGGCATGGGTCTTGCAGGACAGCCCTCCCACGGTGCCCGGCCGTAGACGCCCTGCTTGCAGTGTGCCGGTGACTTCTCTCTGGTCTCTCCATGCAGGGGGGCTCCAGGAACTTGGCCCTGTGTGTGCCTGTGTCCTCCACCCACCTGCTCTGGGGCAGCTCCGTGGACTGGGAAGACCCTAGTGATTAGACCGAACTTGGAGAAAGAGGAGGCCCCACCACAAAGCGCCTTAGAGACCAAAGGCAGCGCTGCCCAGGGAAGAGGGGCCACAAGGCAGCCTGGGACTCGCCCTTCTCAGCTCCGAGGGCCCTTAGACTCAGGAGCGGGTAGCTGGTTCCAGGCCCTGCAGGGGTCTCTGCCTAAAAGACGGTGTGTAGGGTCGGAATAGCTACCGCAGGGCTTAAAGCATATGTCTAACATGCAGCCAACTCCCCGCCACACACCTTCTTGAAAACTTAAAAAATATTGATTGAGTTTCTGTGGTTTACAATATCATGAACGATGGTTTCCCACACATGCAATTTCAACACCAAACCCCTCACCAGTGAGCTCACCCCCATCTCCCAAGGACCCCAGCGCCCCTCCTTTCAAACCTCCCTGCACCGTCTCAGTTGCATGGGTCGGTTTCCCACTGGGTTGCCTTTGGCCCTTTGCTGCCACCTCGCTGTGTATCTATAAGCCCCACGTGGGAGAGATCATTCTGTACCTCCTCTAGTTCCATGCATGTGGCTGCAAATTGCATGATTTTGTTCTTTCTTAGGACCGAGTCATGGGTCAGAGTGATAATACAGCAGGAATGGCGCCTGCCTTGCCTAGGGCCAACCTGGGCTCCGTCCCGTAGGTGCCCTGAGCATGCCAGGCATGATTCCTGAGTGCACAGCTGGGAGTCAGCCTTGAGCACCGCCAGGTGTGGCCCCCAAAGCAAATCAAAACCAAACAGAAAGAACTGAATTGTATTTCGCTGTGTATATATGGCACAGCTTCCTGATCCACTCATCTGTACTTGGGCATTTGGGTTGTTTTCATATAGTTAAGCAGTGTTCCCCTACATTTTTCTTTTTAAACGAAGTTATTATTTTATTTATTTAGCTTTACAATACTGTTAATAATGGTTCCTCATGGGCATGATTCCAACACCACCCCCATCACCATTAACCCACATCCCTCCCCCAAAGGACCCAGCCACTCTTCCTTTCGTGCCCCCCACTCATTTGTGTGGGTCAGTTCCCCCATTATGTTGCCTTTGGATCTTCATTGCTACCTCACTGTGTATGCTCCACAAGTGAGAAAGATAATTCTGTATTGATCCCCTTTTGGTCCCTGGCACCACCTGGTTCCCTGAGCATTACCATAAAGCGTTAGAGGGCCCTGAGCACCACAGGACCCAGGTGATCCCAGCATGCCAAGGTCCAGTTGACTGGAATAAGAGGGAAAGACCTCCAGGTTTCCTGAACATTTCTTTGGAGAGCCCTCTCTCTCTCTCTCTCTCTCTCTCTCTCTCTCTCTCTCTCTCTCTCTCTCTCTCTCTCTCTCTCTCTCTGTCTCTCACTCACACACACACACGCACATGCACACACACACGCACATGCACACATGCACATGCACACACACATGCACACACGCACACACACACACACACATACACACACACACACCGAGAGAGAGACAGACAGAGATAAAGAGACAGAGAAAGACAGATATTGTAGAAAACATATCATAGGAAAACACATAACAATTAACCAAAAGCTACCAAAATAATATGCTCACAACCTGGAAACAAGTGTCAAAAGATGCCCTTGCCAAGAACCAAACTCCAAGTTCTAGTAGTCTACTTATTGGTACTGTGTGCCTAGTGCTGTCAGGAGCATCTCAGGAAGTTCACACACACACACACACACACACACACACACACACACACACACACACACACACACACACACCCCTGGGACCTGGGAGAGGTCTCTGTCATCTTCCTCTCACGCAGAAGAGGCAAAGGGTAACTGAGAGGTTGATCAGACACACAGCTGGCAGAACTGGCCGTAAGCCTGATGCTGTACCTGTGACCCCATCTGCAAGGGAGTGAGTGGGCGAAGACTAGGACAGGTCGGAGGTCAGTGAGTGGTTCCCCCAGCAGAGCCGTGTAAGCAGAGGGAAGATGGCGTTGGGGAACTGGGCAGAATCCACACGTCCAGGCTGTGAGTATTCTGGGCCTGGGACAGCGTCAGGAACTACGTGTCTGGAAGAGGCTTGAGTGCTAGGCTGAGGGGCAGTGGGAAGGCCAGCATTCCAGGGGCTTAGAGCAGCCGGAGACAGGATGAGAGCACTGTCTTGAGAGGCAAGGTGGGGTAGGTGCAGACACTCTCAAGGGAGCTACCGCGTGACATCAGAGTCCCTGGGACTGGGAGCAGCCTTATTCTCTTGCCACCCCCGGGAAAGGCCAGGCTGCCGGGATAAAGCTGCATCCACTGACTCCCATGTCCAGGGAGCTCCGGGTGAGGGTTGGAATCAAGGGCGCAGTGTTCCTAAATCTGTCCCTTCTGGGGACCACCTAGATGATTATTGACTTAATAGTTTCCTAGTTTCCTTAAGTCAACGTTCTCCCTGCTCTTTTGCTTGGCTCATGTACTCGAACTGAAAGCGCTATCGTGAGATTGAAAGTCCACCCTTTCCTCCAATGAACATTAAAAAATAAATTGTGACTATTAAAATGAAAGACGTCCATTCATGGTCCACCTAAAATTGTAGCACTGTAGCACTGTCATCCCGTTGTTCATCAATTTGCTCCAGCAGGCACCAGTAACGTCTCCCTTGTGAGACTTGTTGCTACTGTTTTTGGCATATCCAATACCCCATGGGTAGCTTGCCAGGCTCTGCCGTGCGGACAGGATACTCTCAGTAGCTTGCTGGGCTCTCCGAGAGAGACGGAGGAATCAAACCCAGGTCGGCCATGTGCAAGGCAAATGCCCTATCCGCTGTGCTATCGCTCCTCCTAAAATTACCGAGGAAATATTGTCTGGGTCACCCCACCTCTGCACTGAAGTGACTTCATTCAAAGAGTTCATATTTGGAAAACTCAAGTCAGGAATCAGGCAGAACCCAGGGTGGAGAGGAGCCAGACCCTAAAGGTCTCTGCAAACCACCCCAGCAGGGGACCCCAGTGAGACAGGGCCCCTCGAGGCCTGGGGACCATTGAGGGAGTCGAGGGGCCAAGAGGGTTGGGGGGCCTTGACTGAGGCCTTGTGGAGGAGAGTCGTGGCCACCAGGAACGGCATGAGGTCATGCTGCAGGGGAGTTTCCGGTCACCTTTACAGATGTAACAAATGTCTGAGCTGCCTGTCCGGGCTGGGCCATGAGGCTGGCGAGGTGGCGTCCCTGCACTCACGTCTCTGCAGTCTCCTGTGGCCCCTGATTCTTTCCTACTACGCCTAGCATAGCAGGCTCTGTTGGTGAGCAAGAACTGGCAGTTCTAAATTCTTTCTAAGCTTGTTTGTTTGTTTGTTTGGGGGCCTCACGCGGCGGTGCTCAGGGCTCACTCCTGGCTCTGTGCTCCAGGTTCAGGGATCACTCCTGGCGGGACTTTGGGGACTCACCTGGGAACCCAGGGATCAAACCCAGGTTGACTGCGTGCAAGGCAAGCGCCCTACCCACTAGACTGTGTAATCACACAAAAGGGGCATGTGGGGCTCTATCTCTCCCACCGCCTGTGTTCAGTAGTCTCATGCCGCTTCCCCCACCCCGGGGAGGTCGAGGGTGATGGGCAGGCAAAGGAAGGAATAAGGGCCAGGCTGGTTGGTCTCAGTTGCAGTTTATTCCACTCCCATCTCCATTCTCCTCTGATTCTCCTCCTGCTTCTCCCTCCCCCATGCTACTTCATTCTCCTTCTCAATCTCTCATCATTCTACTTCTCCTCCTGGCTCTGGATCTGGATCTGAATCCCCTGGATCCCACTCTTACAGCCTAGTTAAATCCCCAAGCACAAGGGGTTGGGGCTTACACATAACTGTGGTCATAATTCTTTCCCTCAGAGGATGCTGCTTCTAGGACAGATTCTCATACAGCAAGGTGACCCGCCTACGGGTGAAATGCCATCTAGGGGTGCGTTTCTCCTTTCCTTGGTCCAACAAGCATACATTCTTAATATTAGTCATTTTGTACGGGCAGAGTAAGAGATACATTAAGCTTATAGAATTGCTCTCCTGGGGTCATCTTGATCTCAGATTACAGTGCTCAGGCCAGATTAGTCTTTCCTATCCCTAACAGGGTCCTAGTCTCGTCATTGCTTTTGGATCATGACAGCATTTGTCCATGATCAAGCTCTTAACTTATAGTTAGAATCGTAGCACTTTGGCCTGGCCCATATAGATGCCAGGGTAGCTCACAGTTTGCCCTGGGTCCCTTCAGTCCGTCATGGGGACCCTGCTTTTGGGGTGCTAGGAACTAAGGGCAACTGAGGCTTAAGTCTAGAAAGCAGATGCCCGAGAGTAAATAATATTCAAAGCCAATTAAATCCCAAGTTATAAAGCATAATATTGACTGTCTTCCTTTGTCCATACAAAAAGGTCGTTGCTTTAAACTAAACTATTCAAAAGATATAAGGAGAGGAGAAAGGCAATATTTCACTCATACATATAAAATCATAGATTTCTGAGGAATCTGATCTTACAAGTTAACAGAGTCAAGTTAGGGGGAAAAGGTGATAGATTGGTTAGGGAAGAGAGCATAGAGAGGAGTTTACAGATAAACACAGTGGAATTGGAAGTGCCTTGGAAGCACTGTGATAAACCTAAGCTTCCTGTGGCAAGGGGAACAGGACATACCAATGTTGTCTTAAAATGTTTAGAGATTAATACCAGATAAACCTAAACTCTTTGTGGCAAGGGAGAAAGGACAGACCAATGATATCCTACACTATATTATCGCTCTTTCTTTCTTTCTTTCTTTCTTTCTTTCTTTCTTTATTTCTTTCTTTCTTTCTTTCTTCTTTCTTTCTTTCTTTCTTTCTTTCTTCCTTTCTTTTGTATTGAATCACTGTGAGCAACACTTTGAGTTTCAGTCATACAATGATCAAAAACCCATCCCCGCACCAGTGTACATTTTCCACCACAATGTCCCAGTATCCCTCCCTCACCCTGTGTCCCACCCCTTTCCCTGCCTCTATGGCAGACAGTTTTCCTCTTCTCTCTCTCTCTACTTTTGGGCATTATGGTTTGCAATATAGATATTGAGAGGCCATCATGTTCGGTCCTATCCCTATTTTCAGCACACATCTCCCATCCCGAGAGATCCCTCCAACCATCATTGACTTAGTGATCCCTTCTCTATCCCAGTTGCCTTCTCCCCCAGCTCATGAGACAGGCCTCCAACTGTGGATCAATATTTCTACTGTTTTGGGGTATCAAATTATGTTATTATGTTATTTTATATTCCACAAATGAGTTCAGTTCTCTATCTGTCCCTCTCTCTGACTCATTTCACTTAGCATGACACTCTCCATAACCCTCCACTTATAAGCAAATTTCATGACTTCATCCTTCCTAATAGCTGCATTGTATTCCATTGTGTAAATGTACCAAAGTTTCTTAACAAGTCATCTGTTTTCGGGCACTCAGGTTGTTCCCAGATTCTGGCTATTGTGAACAGTGCTGCAATGAACATACAGATGCAGATGTCATTTCTACTGTACTTTTTTTGCACCCTCAGTATATATTCCCAGAAGTGTATTGCAGGGTCATATGGAATCTCAATTTCTAGTTTTTGAAGGAATGCCCATATAGTTTTCCAAGAAAGCTGGACCAATCAGCATTCCCACCAAAAATAAGAGAGTTGCTTCCTCCCCGAATCCACGCCAGCACTGGTTGTTCTTATTTATTTTTTTAATGTGTGCCAGTCTCTGTGGTTTGAGATGATATCTCATTGTTGTTTTGATTTGTGTCTCCCTGATGATTAGCAATGTAGAGCACTTTTTCATGTGCCTATGGATCCGGCCCTCTTTCTAAGCTTCGTTTGATCCTCACCATCATTTTACGAGGCACATTCTGGGATCAGGTCACTTCTACATGCCAGGAAACAAGATAGCTGGTACGTGGCAGGGTCTGGGGAGTCCCTGGGGCCCAGACCTGTATGAATCCAGAGCCCAGTGAGCTCTCTGAGCACATCCCTATGCTTCTGCCTGCCACTTGTCGGCACACTCACTACATTCCCTTGCTTCCCCCTGTGTGTTCTGCGAGGGGTCGCCCAGTTCCACAAACGGTGCTCAGAGGAGGCCCCTCTCGGACTGCCTGACTCCATTCAGGACGTAGCAGGCCAGCTGCAGGCTCATGGGTTGTTGACCCTGGTGAACTGAGGCCTGGAGAGCCTTTGTAACCATCAACAGCCTTCGTGTGATGGACTCTGGCTTCAGAGAAACAGAAAAATAAACTTCATGCCCACACAAGAGAGTCTTTCTTTAGATTTGAGTACCTTGATGCCACACAGTTATACGTTCAAGCTACTCTGCAGCACGGAGGTGCTTTGCTTCGCTGAATGATCAGGCGGGGCAGGAGGAATTGATGCCACTTTCAAGAAAAAATGTAGCTGCTCAATGGCTTGTTGGGTTCACCCAAAGATAAAATATTAGAGGAAAGAAAAACACCTAAAGAAAAATGTTTTGGGCTTGAGGCAATAAACCAGAGGAGAAGAGCACAGATTTTGCAGAAGGAAGACCTGGGTTCCATCCTGGGCTGGGAATGACCCCTGAGCACTGTGAGCATCAGTGAGCATAAACTATCTACTTAAAAACTAAAACTAAAATAAAGTGACTATTCAAAACCTTGGGCTGGAGCGATAGCAGGGTTGGAGCGATAGCACAGCAATAGAGCGTTCACCTTTCATGCGGCCGACCCGTGTTTGATTTCTCCATCCCTCTCCCAGAGGCCGGCAAGCTATCGAGAGTATCGCGCCCGCACGGCAGAGCCTGGCAAGCTACCCGTGGTGTATTCGATATGCCAAAAATAGTAACAATAAGTCTCACAATGAGAGACGTTACTGGTGCCTGCTCGAACAAATCAATGAGCAACGGGATGACAGTGACAGTGACAGATTCAAAACCTTTGATCGGCCAGTGTGTATGTGTGTGTTCAATCTCTGCTTTATTCCCTCTGGTCGAATATTTGCAGGTAGCTTATAAGTGTTTGAGGGCAGACAGCAAACCAGGGAAAGAAGACCAGGAGACCAGCAGAGAAGGAGCGGGCCTGCTACCCCACTGCAACTCCCTGCTCTGATCAGCATCCGCCTCGCTGCTGCAGGGCCCTTGAGGCCAGAACACCACGTTTCCTCTACGCTAACACATTCAAGAAACATAAAAGACAAAACATTAGCTTAAGGGCCCTCAACAGCCGATAAGCCCAAAGCACTGGCCGTCCATTGCAGGAGACTGAAAACCTGACTGGGTGTCAGACCTGAAAATTGGTTCCGTTCCTTCCTTTGCCTCAGCTCGGAAGACTGCTCAGAGGAAAGCAATGTGGATCCAGGACGTCGAAGGAAGGTTGCACTGAGGGACAGAGAGCGCTTGTTACAAGCAATTCCTTCAGGGTTGAAATTCCAACTCAGGTCTCCGCACCTCAAGTCATTTCTCTTCCTTATTTATGTTTCCTGTGGAAAGTCTGAAGAAAAACCCACGGAGCATCTTTTGAATTTGCATTTGGAAGGGAGAAAATATGCTCCTTCTCTGTTGGGCAAACATTGCAAACATTGGTGCTTTCACAACTCAAACACTAGCTGGTTTTCAAAGCCTCCTGCTTGGTGGCCCGTGGAGCCAGTCCAGGGGAAGAGAAGGGGCAGCCACCTGGACGGGGACGTTTGCTTTGGGAGCCGAGCTTGGAATTTGTGAATTTTCTACTCCACGTACACCCAAATGGCATAGCTGTCACCTTCTGAGCACAATCTTCTAAGCTCAAATTTGTTCTGGCATCCAGGGTTCCATCTGTCTGAGGGGGGAGCATGAGGAGAAGGTGTCCATGGACAGAGATGATCCCAGGAACTCTGCATCCACTCTTTGGGGGACACTGGGGCTACATGTGGAGCAAGAATGAGGAAGACATCCTTCTGCATTATGTCTTCCCTCCTGCACACTCCTCTTTCCACCCCTCCTCTTTCTCTTTTTTCTTGAGTGGAGGGGCACACTTGGTGATGCTCAAGGCTTACTCCTGGCTCTGTGCTCACAACATCACTCCTGATGTATATATGTATATATACAAATATACTGAATATACAAATATATTGAAACTCATTGAAGTTTCGCGAGAGTTCAAGATGCCGCTCTGTCTAACGTTCATCAACTTAAAGAAGGCCTTTGATTTTGTTGAGACTGAGGCAGTCATCGAAGCCCTAGCCAAACAGGGCGTTCAAACTCAGTATATCAAAATCCTCCGAGAGCTGTATTGTGGATTCACCACCAGGATCTCACCATTCTACAAGGATGTGATCATTGATGTAAAGAGAGGGGTGCGGCAGGGTGATACCATTTCACCGAAACTCTTCAGTGCCACCCTCAAGAACATCATGCGACATCTGGAATGCGAAGGAATGGGAGTGAAGATAGACAGTCAGCAATTACATCACCTCCACTTCGCTGATGACATCATTCTCATAACACCAAACATTAGCCAAGCGGCACAAATGCTGGCTGACTTAGACCACAAGTGTGGAAAGGTCGGATTGCAGCTGAATCTCAACAAGACAATGGTTCGTGAAAAACGAAGACCTCGTGACCATTTGCTCTCAATGGAACATCTCCGAATGCAGCAGCTATGTGTACCTGGGTTGAGAAATCAACATGAGGAACGACTTGGCGCCAGAACTGCGCAGGAGGAAGAGAGCAGTGTGGAATGCATTCAAGAGCGTCGAAGAAGTGGTTAAGAGAATGAAGAAACTCCGACTCCAGGCACATCTTTTCAATTCCACTGTTCTTCCTGCACTAACATATGCCTCAGAGACCTGGGCCCTACGCAAACAGGATGAGAATGCTGTTAGGGTATCCCAAAGAGGAATCAAAAGAGCTATGCTAGGAGTATCACGTCTCACTCAAGTGAGAGACGGAATCTGGAGTTCTGACCTCCATCGACGGTCAAGAATCAAGGACACTGTCTCGTTTGTCAAAGCATCAAAAATCAGATGGGCCGGTCATGTGATGCGATTCAGAGACAACCGCTGGACTAGAGCTGCTACCAACTGGACTCCACGGGACATCAGAAGACCTCGTGACCGCCCACCAACTAGATGGTCAGATTTCTTCGTCAAATCCCTGAATGAACGATTTGAGGCTCTTCCTGTTCCTGGAGCAAGCAGGTGTCATTGGGCTGCACTAGCATGCGACAGGGACAAATGGAGACGTTACTGGCGCCTGCTCAAGCAAATCAAAGATCAACAGGACAACAAGTGATTACAAGTGATACAAATACACACACATATACATATATATGTATATATATATATATATATATATATATATATATATATAAAATGGACTGGAGCGATAGCACAGTGGGTAGGGCATTTACCTTGCATGTGGCCAACCCAGGTTTGATTCCTCCATTCCTCTCTGAGAGCCCGGCAAGCTACCGAGAGTATCCCGCCCACATGGCAGAGCCTGGCAAGCTCCCCATGGCATATTCGATATGCCAAAAACAGTAACAACAAGTCTAACAATGGAGACGTTACTGGTGCCTACTCAAGCAAATCGATGAACAACTGGATGCCAGTGCTACAGTGCTACAGATGTATACATACATATATATACATAGAGAGAGTCCCCATGTATATATGGTCTCAAGGATCAAACCTGGGTCAATCCCAAGCAAAGAGGTTCTGCTGCTGTACTGGCTCTCTGGCTCCCATCTTTCTTGCTTTCTTTTTGTTCATGAGAGAATAATGTAATAAACTCCCAAGCATCTGTCCCCAGTTTTAACAATCTTCACTCCTGGCCAATTTCATTGCGTATCTTACTACACTCATCCTACCTACTCCCTATCCTTCAACTAGAAAGTTGTGAAGCAAAATTCTTCATATCATTTTTATCTATAGAAACTTAGATTTTGGGGTAGTATCAGATAAGCATCCTCCTTCCCAGTCCCTTAAAACAAAACAAAACAAAAAAAACTTTCAAGACCTTAATATCAGTTTGCTAACCAGTGCAAGTCTTTTTTAGACTTTGTTTTTCCCTTTGTTTCTTTAATGTATTTATTGGTTTTGGGGGACTGGAGCGATAGCCTTGCATGCGGCCGACCCGGGTTCAATTCCTCTGCCCCTCTTGGAGAGCCCAACAAGCTACTGAGAGTATCTCGCCCACACAGCAGAGCCTGGCAAGCTCCCCGTGGTGTATTCGATATGCCAAAAACAGTAACAACAACTCTCACAATGGAGATGTTACTGGTGCCTGCTCGAGCAAATCGATGAGCAGTGGGATGACAGTGACAGTGACAGTGATTGGTTTTGGGGGGTCACACCCAAAAGTACTCAAGCTTTACTTACTCCTGATTCTGTGCCCAGGAATCATGCCTGACGGCGCTGGCGGTACTCCATGCCGTGCTAGGGATCAGATCTGGGGTCAGCTGCATGTGCAGCAAGCATCTGGACCCCGGTACTATCTCTCTCCTAACTCTACTCTTAGTCTTTTAAAGAAATCTCCCTACTGTTTTCTACAGAAGCTGAATCCGAGGCTTGTTTTATTCACAATAGCTAATGAGTGTGCTGGGGGACCGGCTAGGTAGAAAGAAGCCTCAAGTAGAGCAACTGTCTTCTAGGATATTGCCCCATGGGAAGGGGATCCGGTGGAAGAGTCCTGAAGTCTGGAGAAAGAGGGATCTCCTTCACATACCTCTAGGGGGTTAGTTAGCTGGCAATTAGTTAGCTTTCTTAGACCCTTAATGTGTTTGTTTAGGGTCTGTTGTAGTGTCCTTAAGATAAGGGCTAGCTCAATTTACACAGGACTGTCAAGCACTGGGCTTGGAGCCCCTGGGAGCCTGTGAGGTCAGGCACGGTGACGGTGACGGATCTCTCTGCTTCACCGCCTCTCAGGGCCTAGCATTAAGGAAGGTTCTGAGAGGGCCAGCAGAGGACCCAGAATGGGTTCCTTCTGCCTTAGACAAGCAATAAGGTTTTTATTGATTTTGGATTTGCAGGGCACTCATGGTGGCTGCAAGTAGTGCCTTAAACCCCTCTGGCCCCAGCAGCAAGATTTTAAAATGAGGGGCTGGAGCAGAGTTGGTAGGGTGTTTGCCTTGCATGCAGCGACCTGGGTTTGATTTGCAGCATCCCATATGGCCCCCCGAGCTCTGCCAGGAATAATCCCTGAGTGCAGAGTCAGGAGTAACCCCTGTGCATTGCCGATCGCTGGGTGTAAAGCCAAATTAAAAAAAAAAAAAAAAGGTTTTAAAATGAGGAACCAAATGTCTTTGTTTTTCTTTAGAGACCAGATTCCGAAGTCAAACCATTTGGGATGTGGGGCTCTTTGGAGATGGTGTAGAAGATTCTTGGCATTGATATCCAACCCTTTTACCATTTCCTCGCCTTCTCCTCATCTCATCCCAGCATGTGCAAAGCCGGTGACCTGTCACCAGTCTAAATGACATCTCAGGTATCCAGGCTGGAGGGCACAGGGGGTACAGAACCGAGAGGCACAGGCTCAGGGATTTACAGCAGTGAAGATGGTACCTCAACCAGCTATCGAAGAGAGTTTTCAATAAATGTCAAGCAACTGGTTAGACATTTAGGGTGGGGAGTGAGGGAATAAACTCAGATTCATACTTCCAAACTTAAATGGCATGTGGATGAAAAGTTTTAATGTAAAAATTAAACCTTAAAATAACTAAAAATAAATAAACCACTGTATCCCTGTCATCCCGTTGTTCATTGATTTGCTCGAGCAGACACCAATAACGTCTCCACTGTGAGACTTGTTGCTACTGGTTTTGGCATATCGAATACGCCCCGGGTAGCTTGCTAGGCTCTGCCGTGCAGGCGGGATACTCTCGGTAGCTTGCCGGGCTCTCCGAGAGGGCGGAGAAATCGAACCTAGTTCGGCTGTGTGCAAGGCAAATGCCCTACCCCAGGAGAAAATATTTTAAGTCTATGAATGAGAACAGAAATAATAACAATGATATATTTTACCATTAAAATCAAAATTTTTTGCATAGCATACTTCAAAATTTAAGCAGAGCAGAAAGTCTTTTAGTCACGAAGAAGTACCAGCAATTCAACTCAGCACAAAATAGGCATAGGGTCAGAGAACTAGTACTAGGGCTAAGGCACATGGGTACTGGGTGGACCTTGGTTCACTCCCATGCACTTCGTGGTTCCCTAAAGGACAACTGTGAACAACCTGGTTGTAGGTGTCAGTGTCTCTGGGTTTGGTCCAAACTCTCCCTCCAAAATAGATCTCATGTTTTGTACTAAGAATGCGCACAAACCAAATGCAAAATAAAATAGAAGAATAATTTTTAAATTATGTTAAAATGGAATAAATTAAATAGAAAAGTGGGAAAAGGGTATAAACAAACTGAACAAAGCAAAAAAGTGCAAGGAAGGGAGAAATGACACAGATGAGTGCAGGGGAGAAAGACTCTCGTGCACTGCCCTTTGCAGCTGGTGCAAAGCTGTCCCGAAGGATTCCCGTCCTTCCTTCTCCTTCCCCGTGGGCCCCCCCCCACCCGTATTCACAGTCTTTTTTAAGGAATGAGATGTCTGTAAAACTACACCACAGTTTTTTTAGTTTATTTGATTTAGTCATTCATATTCCACATAGCAGTGAAAATATCCAGCAACTCTCTATGTGTTGTATATGTGTGTATGTGTGTGTGTGTGTGTGTGTGTGTGTGTGTGTGTGCAGTGCTAGAGACTGAACTCAGGATTGCATGCCCTTTGGGCTGGAGCAATAGCACAGCAGGTAGGGCATTTGCCTTGCACACGGCTGGCCTGGGTTCGATTCCTCCACTCTTCTTGGAGAGCCTGGCAAGCTACCGAGAGTATCCCGCCCATACAGCAGAGCCTGGAAAGATACCTGTGGTGTATTCAATATGCCAAAAACAGTAACAAGTCTCACAATGGAGATGTTACTGGTGCCCACTCGAGCAAATCGATGAGCAATGGGATGACAGTGATACAGTGATACCACTGAGCTACATCGGAATACAAATTTTAATGAGCACCAAGAACTCAGTAATCAGGATAGATAAAATTTTAAATTAAAAAGTAATTTTTTAAGTAGGAATACATTCTGAGAAATGCATTATTTATTTATTTATTTGTTTGATTTTTGGGTCACACCCAACAATGCTCAGGGTTACTCCTAGTGCTGCACTCAGGGATCACTCCTGGTGGTGCTTGGGGAACCATACGGGATGCTGCGGATCGAACCCAGGTTGGTCATGTACCAGGTAAATGCCCTGCCCACTGCACCATAACTCCAACCCTAAGGCAACATTTTAAAACCAAAAATAAATGAGGGGTGGTGGGAACTGTGCACTGGTGAAGGGACAGGTGTTGGAACCTTGTAGGAATGAAACCAAATCATGAACAACTTTGTAACTGGGTATTTCACTGTAATTCAATATAATTTTTTTAATAAAATAAAAAATATAAATGAGGAAAAGACACCAAATCACTCCGTTGTCCCTGGAGGACTGGTCTCTGTACTGAGAACTCTGGGACCTTCACCATGGGGTGGGCATATTCCCCGCCTGCTAGAAGGCCCAGCACCCCCGCCCACACCCAACATCGCCTGGCACAGAGACAGTCCAGCTCTCCAGCCAAGCCTCATCAATCCATCAAGCCACCAGAGAGTCCACTCCACAACTCCTGTGGCACGTGGCCACATATGTGTCTGTGTGTATATCCTAATTTTGTAGTGTTGACATACCAGTAGGAACCCTGAAATTTTGATGGGCAAGTTGTGTAGGAGCCCACAGTTTAATGAGTGAAAACACAGGAGACTCAATTAGCACCAGTTGGCTCAGTAAATTCTCACTGACATCAGTAGCACCATTGTGAGATACAACAATGATCTCAAATCTCTTTTGCTGATCTAGTTTTTTAATAATTCCATTTTCCTCTTTGCTGTAACAAGAAATATGAAGCAAATTAGTTTGTGCCTGCTAAAGACAGAAATTGGGGACATTGGGAGAGGACAGGACATACTGGTGGTGAGATTGGTGTTGGGACATTGAACGCAATTCCTGAAACAACTGTATTATGAACAACTTCATAAATCACGTTGTTTAAAAATAAATAACTTTTTTTAATGAAAAAATAATTTTCCATGAGAGTTGGGGATATAATGCAGGCAGGAGTGAGCTGATAACATTACATTGCATATTATCTCTTAGGCCAATACTGGTTTGATTCCCAGAACCAGATATGGTCCTCATCACTGCCAGGGGTCCCTCTTGAGCACAGAGACAAGAGTAGCTTCAAGCACCCCTACGTGTGGCCCCAAAACAAAAACACAAACACTATGAAAAATAAAAGAATAATATTTAAAATAAAGATGAAATCAGCTGTACTGACTTCTCATTTAACTTTAAGCTTCAAAATGCTCAGAGCCCTACTTCTTAGATCTTTTTTCCTATATGTTAGTCAAGAGGGTTGGAACATTTTCCCTTTAAGTAGTCAGTGGGGTACCTGATACTTTGTGTTTGACCATAAGGTGCCATTGACAAAGCTGAGAGCATTTAACATTGCTAATTGTCCAAATAAGAGAGTAGGAAGTGAGAGAACAACAGAACTGCAGTAACACTGAGACCATTGGAGGTGACAGTAAATTTGGCCTATCTTTGGCCTCAGGTTCCACGAAACACAACTTCACCTAAGCTCCCATGAAGTGAGCTTTCTTGGCCTCTTTCCTTGATCTCCTCCAGAAATGGGCCTTCTATCCAGCTGGGCACAGAAAGAGTCTCATTGAAACTTGGGTCAGGACCCAGGAGCAGGCCGACAGAGCTTTGTAGGGATACTTGGTAACACGGAGATGAGGGTGCAGGTAAGAGGTGAGCTCTAGGGTTGGGATAGAGGTGGGGGCTCAGGGATGGGGGTCATGGGTGTAGAAGGGTGTTCTGGCTTTCCTAGGGCTCCTACTCCCGGCGCTCACCCTGCCTGCATTCTTTCTTCAAGATGACTCTCCTGAGGACACCTCTGTCATTCATACCAAGTCCCCTAGTCAGCATGGAAGACAGGAGAGGAGCTTTCAAATGCTGAAGAAATTGGGTATGTCAAGACAAACAAGCGAATGATCATCTTTTTGGAGGTCCCATCACCAGGGTGAATCGTCTGAGTCAAGGATGCTATTCCTCAGCAGGACTCTGGAGATTGTCACTCCACACCAGGACTGCACACTGTTCCTTGGGGCAGCTTTGCTTCTCCTGGTACTTACTTTCCCCACAGTTCAATTTCATACATGCTCTTCCTGGGCCTCGGAGAGAAAGACTCATCTTTGATGTCCTTCATCATTAGAAAGTGGCAGAGGCCTAAGAAGTCTTGTTCGATAAACTGGTTGAACGTCCAGCTCTTCAGGAAAACCCACCTTTTCTCTTTGGCCCCAGTAACCTCCTGGTATTTGCTAAGCTGAAGGGAGTGACAGCCAAAGACAGGGGCACTGGAAAAACCAGCCACCCTACTGGATGGATGGAAAGAATAGGTCCGTTCTTTGGGCTGCTCTGGGATGCCAGGGTTATCCAAGTCCCAGAGTGAGGAAATGAATCAGTCCCTCTGAGCCTTCAGTCATCCCGACTGCTTCAATATCCTTTGGTGGTGTGGCATTTGGACATGTTTTGTGAAAACCTAATGAACATCTCACTTAGGTGTTGGAAACAAATATAGTCCCCAGCCAATTTTTACACTTGTTCAAAATGAATAACTCCTTTGGCTTCCCAACCAACTGAGTCCGTGAATTTAGAGACTGAGAAGTGATCCTCTGGCTCTCTCCGGGGCTCCTTCTGCAGAGTGGGGCCCAGGCTGGCTGTATGGCCTGAAATATCCATTCCCAACCATGGGTGCACAGAAGTATGACCTGAAAGAGGTTAGGAAACATGGACGCCGAGGTGCCACTCCCAGAAATTCTGATTAAGTTACTATTTGGGTTGTACACACAATATTGGGAATTTTTTAAGTTCCCCAAGTGATTTTGAGACTCGGTCAAGGTTATCCAGAAGAATATTTCTCGCACTTAATGTGCAAATAAATAAGCTTTGGATCTGGTGAAAGGGGAAGATTCTGATTCAGTGGGTCTGGGTGGGACCTGAAAGTCCTGTCCGTAAATTACTCTTTTGTGGCAAGAATATGCTGCAAGACACAATACGTTGGCTGATATCAACACGTGGCTACTTAATTGAAAATAAAGCCAAGAAGATTTAAATAAAAATGGATTTCCTTCATTGAATTAGCTGCATTTTAAGTATTCAAGTGGCTACTGTATTGGACAGTGCAGATAGAGATTTGTTCTATTAGGCAGCAATCATGAGCACTTCTTTGCTTAAACTCTATTTGAGTGACCCTCTTTCGGCAGGTGGAACAAAGCTTTGTTGAAGGTAGGGATCACACAATCACACAATATGACTTTGCACTCCTCATCAGAGTGCCTGGGCACTAAACCTTCAGCAGGTGCTACAGATCACAAGAATTGGGCTTTGAGCTGTGACCTCTTCTCTGTGAATACTGAGAAATTAACTGAGGTCTACTCAGCATCAGTTACAATTTTAGTGGAGTGTATCTAGGACAATTTCATAATGGGCATGCCGGCTTGGCAGGGGTTAAAGGCCAGGCTGTAATGGGATTGCTTCCCTTACTGCTGACTGGTACATAATTCAGGCAATAAAATGCTCTGACCTCATCAGTCAGAGCATCTGTCACTATTGGTCATTATAGCATGGAATATGGGCCAAAACACCTGGGTACAGCTGATGACAATCTTCCCCTTCTAAGCCCAACTCAGAGGATACAATTTGGACACACCCTCTGCCTCTCTTAAGATGTCTTTTCTGGGCCTTGAGGAAAGGTAGGTGATGGAGAGAAGCTGTTTCCTTTTCCTGGGTAACTCTTCTGTGCTTGAGCAACTTGTCTAGGAGATTGAGGAATGGGGAGAGAGGTACTGGGTACCAGAGACAGAAGAGGGCCCATCTGACATAGGACTATAGCACTGTCATCCTATTGTTCATCGATTTGCTCGAGCGGGCACCAGTAACGTCTCATTGTGAGACTTGTTGTTACTGTTTTTGCATATCAAATACGCCATGGGGAGCTTGTCAGGCTCTGCCATGCGGGCAGGATACTCTCGGTAGCTTGCTGGGCTCTCCAAGAGGGATAGAGGAATTGAACCTGGGTCGGCTGCGTGCAAGGCAAGCGCCCTAACCACTGTGCTATCGCTCCAGTCCCCCATCTGACATACTGCAGGAAAAGTTAAACATTCTGCATGTTGATCTTGTTTTAACCTCATAGGAGTGAATTTTAGATTCAATTCATGGGTCTTTGGTAGTCACACTCAATTCTGCTATGATCAATGAAAAGTCACAATGAGACAGAAAATACCTCTAGTATTTTTCTCATCACCAAACCAAATGCAGCTTCCTCCTCTTGCAGGTGAAGCATCCAAGGCCACAGAGTCAAGCAATTAAGCCAAGATCATTTGGCAAGTTAGGTAAAAAGATGCACATTTTAGGTTTCCTGTCTCCAAGACCAGTCTTCTTTCTACTGCTCCAAGACCAAGAAATTTGGAAGAATGAATCAGCCATTCAAGAAAAGAAGTAGAATGTTACGTAAATTGGTATCTCTAGGACACTTGGAGTAGATGTTTGTTAACTGTGCCCTGGAAAGGATGAATGAAAGGCTGTTTTCTCACTGCCATCTACCAGATTCTATGGGTGGATCTATCCTGCACACAATACTTCTGGGACAATCCAACCTGCCAATCTCTTCTTTCATCCCACACGTACATACACACATAGTTCGTGAATGAAGCAACAATTTTAATAACTAATTCGCCTTGAGTAAAGAAAGGGAAGTTATGAGAACCAGAATCATAGGAAGTTTTTTGAGCCAGTCAAGGAAAGTAATTTCTTGTGTGAGCCAAAAGATACAGCATCCTTCACATATGGCAGCTCAAGCACCCAAGTGCTATTCTGTCTGCTCTTCTACCAGACAACAGTTCTTAAAATCACTCTTTTCTAGCACTGATCTCAGGTCGCCACATGCAAGGCAAAGCCCCTGCCCGCTGTCCACCACTCCGTAAGGAGAGCTGGGGTTTAGAACCCAGGTTGGCCGCTTGCAAAGCAAATGTCCTACCCACTGTACGATCTCTCCTGCTTGGTCCAATTTTTGATCTTTCCACAACTCCATCAAGCTTGTCTTTCATAATAACCTTAGAATTTCCTGTTCTTTTTTATAGGTCAAGCCACACATTTGCAACCGTTTGATCGTTTATGGTACCTGTCCACCTTTTTAGGCAAAAATTGTGCCCCAGGATTGGACTCTTCTACCCATAGTGCAAAATTTCCTTTCCAGGTAATATTAATAATTTGTGAATCCAGAGTTTGTATTAGTAAGTTATTTAAAAACAATGAAAACATCTTCAAGGACCAGAGAAATGGTCTCTGGTGAGGCACTTGCATTTGACCCGACCCCCAGCCCGGCACCACATCTGATTTCCCCGAGTACCGCTAGGAAAGACCCTTGAATGTGGAGCAGAAGCAAAGCCCTAAGCATGACGGGATGTGATCCCAGAAGAACAGCAGCGGCAACAAAGCCAACTCCAAGCCCCCCCCACCCCAGACATCTTCAGTTCTACACCTCAAATTTCAGGTTATTTATCAATCAAACAAAATCTTACTCATTGTAATAAAAAACACTCATAAGTACATCCTACTAGACAGAAATTTGAACAGAACTCACAAAATAAGAACAGAAATCTGCCAGTTTTTTGGTTTGTTTGCGACTGGTACCCTAAGGTATCAGTGCCCAGAGCTGCCACACTCGCACGTCGCAGGAAGCCACGAGCAGATTGGCTTTGTCCCTGTTTGCCCCCAAGGACAGATCTAGAAGGGGCAGTTGTGCCTAACCTGGACAGGCTTAGGGTAACACTTAAAAATATATATTTATCTTATTTAAAGTAAGGGCTGGAGTGATATCACAGCAGGTAGAGCGTTTGCCTTGCACACGGCCGACCTACTGTCCCTCTCAGAGAGCCCGGCAAGCTACCGAGAATATCCCGCCTGCACAGCAGAGCCTGGTAAGCTCCCTGTGGCATGGACGGTATGCCAAAAACTGTAACAAGTCTCCCAATGGAGGCGTTACTGGTGCTCACTTGAGCAAATCGATGAGCAACAGGATGACAGTGATAGAGTGATCTAATGATATCTTAAATAGAAAAAGTTGGTGTGTTCCTGGGCCATTTGAGGAGGATATTTGAAAGGCCTCTTGCTGTGCTCGGAGAGGAGAGAACGGGGTACAAGTCGGGTTCTTCTCTCTCCATCCTGATAAGGCAGCTCCTGTCCCAGCTGTTGAGGACTGCAGGGCAGGGTCCCAGGGCAGTCATTGAGGGGACTCAGGGTGTCTGATTTGTGTTGCTGGAGGAAGAAATGTACAACTGGAGCAAAGGTGGGTGGAAGAAGGCTGGGCTCCGTACCCGCTGACTGCTCAGATGGCCATGGGGGAAGTATGACTAAGCAGAGGCCATTTTTCAAAGGCCAGAGCAGAGTGCTTGGCTAGTGCTGCACTGCGCTGTATCACAGCACATCGCAGTAGATTGTAATGTTTTTTGGTTTTGTTTTTGTTTTGCTTTTTGGGTCACACCTGGCAATGCACAAGGATCACTCCTGACTCATGCACTCAGGAATTACCCCTGGTGGTGCTCAGGGGACCCTATAGGGTGCTGGGAGTCGAACCCGGGTTGGCAACATGCAAGGCAAACACCCTACCCACTGTGCTATCTCTCCAGCCCCAGATTATAATGTTTTAAAGGAGTTGGGCTCTTTATGTAAATAGCTGTGACATAATATCTTGGGAAGTCTGATGCCTGGTTCTCTGTGCCTTCTACACCATCTCAAAGTGTCTGGGGAGTAGTTGATGCTCTGCGCAGATGGAGTAGAAGGAACTCTGGCTGAGAAATACTGGGGGAATGAAGAGGGACAGGAAGGAGAATGAGTGGGAGGAAATAATGAACAAGGGCTCCAGGACACTTGAATGCTGGGAGTGAAGGGTGTGACGGGCACTGGGGGAGTTGTCGGCTGGGGAGTTGGCCCAGAGTTGGAGCGGGTCCTGCCCATCCCTGGACAGGTGCCTTGAGCAGGGCAGACAGGTGCCCTGGCTGGGTCGGCAGTGTGGGGAAGGGAGGCACGCACTGTCCCCTCTGCTCCCTCCTGAGGTTGTTCTTGGCAGCAGAGCCGTGAGAAGCTGACCACATATTCCCTTGAGCTCCTCAGGGACTTCCTAGAGGTGAGTCCCACCCCCCCCCCCGGGGGGGCAGAATAAACTTGTTTCCCCAGCACTTGGGTTCTCCGGTGGGTGATGCCTGGTAGGTCCAGAGTTGTGTCTACCTCCTAGATTCTCATGATACTTTGGTACTTCTCCCTTTGATACTTGATACTTAGCAGGAAGAGGTCATGGGTCAGAGGTAAGGGGCTGCTTCTGAGGGAGATGGATGTCAGCCTCACCTGACAGGCCCTGTCCTGGGAATTCTTGATGAAAGCTCCAGAATGGGCAGCTTCCTAACATCAATCCCACTTTCTTTTTCGTTTGTTTGCTTATTTTTTGTTTTTGCTTTTTGGGTCACACCCAGCATTGCTCAGGGATTACTCCTGGCTCTGCACTCAGTAATCACTCCTGAGGTGCTTGGGGGATCATTTGGGATGCTGGGAATTGAACCCAGGTCGGCGGCATGCAAGGCAAGTGCCCTACCCATTGTGCTATCACTCTGGCCCTCAATCCCACTTTCTTTTAAATTATGTTTTATTTATTTATAATGTATATCCTCCCTAGTGACCTACCCCACTCTTCTCAAATAACCTTAGTTCGATTAGCAATGCTCACTAGTTCATCTTTTTATTTTGTTTTGTCTGCTCATCAAATGTATATCCTTACATTGTACACATGGGGTGGAATCAGCCAATATTTATTTTTCCCTCCTGATTACTTTTTTCACTTAATTTCCCTAAGTTTTTTTTCATTTTGTTGGTAATGGCAAGATTTTATCTTTTTAAAAGAAAAATAGCTGAATTGTATTCCACTGTATTAAGTTACCACAACTTTTTTGTTTGTTTGTTTTGGGGGCACACCTGGCAATTCTCAGGGGTCACTCTGCACTCAGGGATCACTCCTGTGGGACTTAGGGGACTATATGGGATGCCGGGGATCAAATCTGGGTCAGCCACATGCAAGAAAAGCACCTTATACACTGTACTATATCTCTGGTCCTGGTACCACAACTTCTTTATCCAATCATCTTTTAAAGGGCTCTTTCATTGCTTCCATATTTTCTTTAATGTAAATAATACTTTATTACTTGTAACCACTGGAATGGTTATCATCATCATCTTCATCCTCCTCCTCCTTATCATCATCATCATCCCATTGATCATCAATTTTCTTGAGCAGTTTCAGTAACGTCTTCATTCGTCCTAGCCCTGAGATTTTAGAAACCTCTCTTTACTCGTCCTTCCCAACGGTGCCGCACTGGAGGCTCTTTCAGGTCAGGGGAATGAGACCCATCATTGTTATTGGTTTTGGCATATGAACACGCCACGGGGAGCTTGCCAGGCTCTCCCATGCAGGCAGGAAACTCTTGGTAGCTTGCCAGGTTCTCCGAGAGGGAGAACTAGGCAATAAGATGTTATACCTTTCTTTTTTTAAGATGTTATAACTTTTTTATAAGAATAGTTATAACTTTTCATTTTAAGACTTTTATATTAATCTGATAGGAAGATATCCCAAAGTGAGATTTCTGATCAAATTCTATTTTCTTGAATTAGCTCCAGAGCATTTCACAAAATGTTGCCCTAGGACACTTTCCTGCCAACAGCACAAGGATGCCTTTTCCTCCATATCTTCTCTAACATGTGTTATTGATACAATTAATCCCCCCTTCCTATCAGAGAGGTGGAACTTGGGAAAAGTAACCCCCTGCCCACATCTGAAAACAAACACTCTCCCCGAGGCAGCAGGGTTTCAGCCGACCACCTCCTTACATCCCTGTCTGTCCCTCTCCTCATCCTCTTCTCAACTGCTATTTAGCTCTGGGCCCCTCCCAGCTGTGCTTGTATCTACTGCATGAGTGAGTCCAGCTGCCTGTAACTGCACACCCAGCCTCTCTGTTACCCAAGGCCAAAGCACCTGCCCAACAACAGTTAGATCAATACTTTTATTCTTAACTGACATGTGAGTTACTTAGACATCTTGGTGAAAATGTACATTTTGATTTAGTATTTTCTGCTTCCCAAACAAGTTCCCAGGACAACTTTTAAAAATTCTTTTTTGGTTTTTGTGTCACACTGTGTGGTGCTCAGGGGCTACTCCCAGCTTTGCACTCAGAAATCCCTCCTGGCAGGCTCAGAACACCATACAGGATGCCTGGGATCAAAACTGGGTCCACCACAAGCTGCATTACCCACTATACTATAGCAGCAGCTCCCCCCCAATTGTTTTATTGATTGAGATTCTGTGGTTTATACTACTCTCAGTAGTTATTTCCAGGGTAAGTTTGAACCACACTTCCAATAGCAAAATTTGAAAGACTGTGAGAGCACCATGCTAGATGTGGGGAAATGTTAAAAGTTTATGTTTTAGGGGCTGAAGTAATAGCATGCATGGTCCCTTGATCACTGCTGAGAGGACCTCTGAGGAATGCACCAAAAGTTGGGGCTATGATGCTGCCAGCAGGTCAACCTGTACCTGCAGGACAAGTGCATCAGCAGCCTGATGGTGACTTCAGGCTTCCTGACACCCCAAAATTGCTGCTGTGCCTTTGGCCAGACCCCAACAACTTGTGATGGAGTTTACCAAGAAATTAAATGGCCAAAAGTTAGGTATGTGGGAGCCTACAAACCACCTCCTGCTCTGCTATCCAAGCTCATTTATTGGCCTTATATCAGAGACCCATAGATAAATCTCAAAAGATTCCAAAAGCCACAGTAAATTTCAGACCCACGCATGACCAAACAGACTGGGGTAAATCGGAGGGGGCGGATTGGCCTGTGCAGAGCCCCCAGCAGCCGCTTGCTTTCCACAATCCAAAATCGCCGCCATACCCCTGGCCTGACTCCATCATCCCAGGACACACCTCACCAAGATATAATCTGCTGAATATCTGGGTATGCAGGCTTTGTGACTGAAATCTCCAGGCTTCAATGGAGTTGGGGTGGGCTACCTCCCTCTACTTCCCAATAGGCTACCTCCCCCAACTTCCCAATACAGACAGAAGCACTGGCAGTCACCCTCACGAGCCAAGTCCAGCGCCACCCTGTAAACTTTCTTACTGATCTTGCTTCAGAAACCCATAAATAAATCGTGAAAAAGATCAAAAGCCAGAGACACTGCAGAGAGTCCCAAAAGACACCACAGAGCCAGAGGTCTTTCTGGGCCCCATACTGAGCCAATTTCACTGGGGCATCCCAGATGGAGCAGGTGCACTCTCCTCGCTGGCTCCAGATGGAATCCCAGTGACCAACAGCTTCCACAAGCAAGGCCCAGGTATGTGGGTTCCAGGACTAAATCTCCATGCCTCATGGCAGCAGAGGTGCCAGGGCTGTCCCTTCCTGACTCCCCACCTGCTCATTGGCCTGGCTGTCACCCCCACAACATGCCTCCAGGTGCCATCTTAGTGCATCAACAGCCCTGGTCCAGAGACACCCAATTGTATCCAGAACTAGATTAGTGTCCTACAGAAATGTCTCTGGAATCCAACCATTTACAATCTAGGATTCCAGAAGCGTGCACCCAAGATATTTATGATGAGCAATGGACAATAAATGATCTATCTAATCTGCCCATGGGAGGCAGACTTGAATGGTGGTGAGAAAATTCCAGCAAAACATAATGCCCAAAAGTATACAGTTTTGGGGAAATTGCTTGTCATGGAGGCAGGGCGAGGTCTAGGATTGGGGAGAGGTACACTGGGGACACTGGTTATGGAAAGTGTGAACTGGTAAAGGGATGGGTGTTCAATCATTGTACCGCTGAATCTCGAACATGAAAGCTTTGTAACTGTATCTCACTGTAATTAAAAAAAAAGCAATGTGGAGTTCATGCCCAATTCAGTTTAATTAATGGCTGAATAATAGCAGTACTTCTATGCTAAAAGTAGAAAAGTAGAAAAGAAAAAAAAGAAAGAAATGCACCAAAAGTAACCCCTGAGAACTTTGAACCACAAGAGTATGGGTTACAGCCTCTGCTTTCAAGGAAGATTAGAACTTCTCTATATACTCAGGAATGAATGAATGAATGAATGAATGACTTCAGGTACAACTCTATGATACTTCTTGGAGTAATAAGTAAAAAAATTAAATGGTTGGGACTGGAGCGATAGCCCAGCAGGTAAGGTGTTTGCCTTGCATGAGGCCGACCCAGGTTCAATTCCCAGCATCCCATATGGTCCCCTGAGCACTGCCAGGAGTAATTCCTGAGTGAAGAGCCAGGAGTAACCCCTATGCACCACCGGGTGTGACCCAAAAAGCAAAAATAAAAAATTAAATGGTTATTTATTTATTGTGTGGGGCTGGGAGGATCTAATTCAGGCTTCACACGTGTGAGGCATGTGGTCTACCATTGAGTTATATCTTCAGGTTCTACAAGTACAAAGAGTTTTAAGGGAAGGAGACAGATGAGAGGTGGAAGTCATGCATTTTGACCTGTCTATGCGTTGGCCCTTCAGAAAGTGTCCTCAGGAGCCACTACCCATTACTTGATGTGTTCTCAGAGCAAATATACTCTGGCTCTTAGAGATGGCTGTGGCTAGACAGCCCGCAGATACTGTAATTTCGTTGCACCTCTGCACAGAGTGCTCCAACATCTCTGCATTAGACTTTTTTTTTAGGTTTTTTTGGTCACACCCAGCGGTGCTCAGGATGTACTTTTGGCTCTGTACTCAGGGATCACTCCCGGTGAGGCTCAGGGGACCATATGGAATGCCAGGGTTGGCCACATGCAACGCAAGTGCCCTCCTCGCTGTCCTATCCTCTGGCTTCTATATTCTTTCACTCTAGAGTCACCAAGAGTTGATGGAAGAGACGCATTTCCCTTTTTGGCTTTTGGGCCACACTTGACTATGCTCAGGGTCTATTCCTGGCTCTGTGCTCAGGAATCACTACTGGCAGTGTTTAGGGGGACCATATGTGGTGTCAGGGATTGAACCTGGGTTATGTGCGAGGCAAATGCCTTACCCGCTATACGATCTCTGTGGCCCTGAAGTGCGTTTCTCTTAAAGCCACAAAATTAGGCATTTTAAGAAGTTGCAGGAAAAAGATTTGTTTTTTTTTTAAAAAAAAAGTGAAATGGGAAGCTCATATCTATGTAAATGACAGCCTTTTCTTAACAAAAATAAAAGTCTTTAAAAGATCAGATATCTGCCTTTCACCACTCCCACCTGCTACTCCCCAAAGTGCCTATCTAGCGGGAGATAAGGAGAGAGTAGGGCAAAGAAGAAGGGCACTTCTGGGCCAGACTCGGTGACAAGCAGTGGCAGCCCTGGAGTCTGTCGCTCATGCCAGGCAATTATTTGATTCTACTGCGGTGTCCTACTCCCAGTGGACCCCGTGACTGACCCACCTTGCCCTGAGACCCCTACCCTGTCTCTGATTCATTGGCTCTTCTTAGGAAAAACCATCCAGACCGCTCTGCCCTTAGAAGCCTCATCTCTCCTTGAAGACTTGCTCCTCTGAACTCTTTCCAGCTTCTTGATGATTTTCAGGAAACTGCTTCTTCTTCTGTTGTTTGTTTGTTTTTTGTTTTTAGGGGACCTTTCAGCAGTCACTGCCCCCTTCCCACTACACATACAAAGCCAGTCTCCTAAACCCTGTCTCCCTGTTTCATACAGAGTAGGTGTTCAGTACAAGCAGTAAGCTGAACTCCGATGGCGCTGGGACAGCATGGAGGAGACTGGGTGGGGTTCTTAATGCTGTTTGCATTTGTGAATACATAGTAACACATTTATGCTCCGGTGGAATGGAATGTACACCATAAATCTGGAAACCTTATCCTGGACAGTCCTGGTCCTGTTACTCTGCCCCAGAAATGCCAAAAGAAAACATAAACACATCTTGAAAGGATGTCTGAGCTGACTGCAGCCAACAGACGCTGAAGGGAGCCAGTGAGGGGACCCTTTCTTTCTCCCTCCACCGCTGTGTCGTGTGAGCGTGGCCGAGGCAGAGAGAAGTGTGTGCTCACCTCCTGCCATATTTGGGGTGGGCTTCTTGCTTGGAATGTGAATCCTTCCTCACTTTATCACTATTTTAAAATGAGATCTGTGGAGAAGGAGAGAAAGATTTTTTTTTTACCGTCTACCTACAAATATAGCTCCTAATGAGGCTATGTCTACAGAGTTTAAATTTAATATACCCATGAAAGAAAACTAAATAGAGAACTTTTTTTTTCTACACTTCACAAAATGACTGGATGAATCCATCGGTTTCACCCAGTTTGGTCTGCCTTGAGGAAGACACAATGATCGTGCCTGTTTAATGACTCAGGTTGGACCCACTATAGACCACGAAGCCCATGTGGGGTTTACATAGGTTATATTTCAGGCATCGAAGCTTCTCTTCTACCAAGGGGGGCAATAGCTTTTTGTTTTCATTTTTTTCCTGTTTCAGCACTTTCCTGCTTCTTCATCTACCTAGCACTGCTAGGACCTAAGACTTTTCACATTCCACCAACAAACGTTTGCTTCATGTTTAATGGAGTCCTTTCTAAAATGGAATACATATTTTCCTATCTCTTTAAAGAGACCGTATTTAATTTGAACACTTAACAGAATCTTATATTCATCATTATGAACCACAGGGTCTGCAATGGGTATTTTAAATCATAAACAAACTCTCTAGGATTGCTGAGGACTGTAAGTCTATCATCCTTTAGGCGACCACGTTTAAAAAAATTCTTTGTGTCAACTTTATTTTGCTCTCCTGTCTTTTCTTTTATCCTTCTTGCTATTTTCCAACAACTATTCTCCTTTATTATATCGTTTCCTGTATCTTGTTGGTGACTTTAGATGTCATTACCTATTAATACAATATCTAAGTTATGAACTAATGAATACAGAGTATGAGGGCTGCTGTTATACACAAAGTACTTTAGTGAATTCTTGCTAAGAATTTTTTTTTTGCTTTTTTGGGTCACAGCCAGTGATGCTCAGGGGTTACTCCTTTCTCTGCACTCAGGAATTACTCCTGGCGGTGCTTGGGGGACCGTATGGGATGCCAGGAATTGAACCCAGGTCGGCCTTGTGTAAGGCAAATGCCCTACCTACCCTCTGTACTATCACTTCAGGCCCTCTGGCTAAGAATTCTAAGGGGTGATTCTCCTTTGCTCAAAGGTACATGTTGAACCCGCTTAGAAGGTAAATGCTCTACCTCTGAGTTGCATCCCTTGGTCCCTTTGTTCGCTTCTTTGCTAAGTTCTAGAGATTGCTAAACAAGTAATACTTGGTCAGTGATTCTCCCTGCCCCCTCATCCTGTCCCCCACCCCGTGACCCCCGCACACCACCATCATCTCATGCACTCATATAGGTTCAGTCCTAGTCAGAGTCATCAATAAGAGATTCTACAATAGTAGTTACTTGGATTCATGGATATTTACTTTAGAATTGAAATAATTTACATAGTTTATTTTGACTTTGTCAATTTAAAATTTAAATTTTATTTTGCTTTGGTCAGCACTCATCTCAGATGAAGAACTCCTTTCCCACCACAGGGAGTGAGGAATAAAACTGTGTATTCACAGATCAATTATGAGAACTGGGAATTCTCCAGAGCTCTTTTATGTGGATACATTTCACTGTCAGATCCCAGTAACAGAGACAGAGGATGAAATCAAGAGCAACTTAGCAATAGAATTCTATATATCATTGCTGCCCACTGAACTCCATCACTTGGAAATAAGCTTTATTTTATTGCATTTTGGTGTTTCCACCAAAACTTTTGTTTGGTTTAATTATGGCTTTATCTATATGAGGTCCATTGTATAAATATCCAGCCTTACTGTTACCTATGCATTCTGTAAATCACATTTTGCATCTAAGTGCATTAGTCTATAAGGAGGTTACTTAAATCCACCTTCATGCTGAAACAGTGTTCAACACCATTTGTCCCCTGGGTATTTCCAGACTCATTGGTTAGGTAAGATCAACGGCTTCAAGGGAGACAAAAAACAAAACACACACACACAGTAGATAGCACTGTAACACTAAAGCACTGTCATCCTGTTGTTCATCAATTTGCTTGATTGGACACCAGTAACATCTCCATTGTGAGACTTGTTGTTACTGTTTTTGGCATAATGAATACACCACAGGTAGCTTCCCAGGCTCTGCCGTGTGAGTGGGATATTCTAGGTAGCTTGCCGGGCTCTCCGAGAGGAATAGAGGTATCAAACCCAAGACAGAGGAATCGAACCCTGGTTGGCTGCTTGCAAGGCAAACGCCCTACCTGCTGTGCTATTGCTCTAGTCCTTAAGCGGCGTGCACTGCGCCTCCCCCCCCCCCACCTCTGTCCTCCGGCACAGGGCCTGGGGCCTCTCTTCTCGATCACCTTCCCACCAGTCTCCCTCTGTGCAGCGACACCCTGGCCTCTCCCCTGGCCAGGGTGTCGCTGTGGCCGTGACCAACCTCTACCCAATTCCTAGCGAGCACCTAGTTCCCGACAAAGCGGGTGGGGAAGAGGCGAGCCCGGGGTGGGGGTGGGGGCACGCGTCTATCGTCCAGAACTTCCAGGATGGGGCCGGATATGGGGACTGGGAGTTGGGGCGCGGCAGGTACCCCGGGAAAGGACTGGGAGATAGGTCGGGGCGACGTGCCAAATCTACCCTGCTCCGGGCCTGCAGGCTTCAGCGCGCAGAGGGCGTCCGGGTTCCTCCGGCGCCCCCCGCTGCACCAACACCAGGTCCGACGAGGTGTCTGCCCCTGGCTTCGCCTTCCTCCCCCGCGTCCCCTCCTCCCTTCCGAGTCTTTCCAGTCCACCGTCTAGGGCTCTCGGCCGGAGCCTCTCCAAACACCCCCCGCCCCTGCAATCCGGGCAGAAGTCCGAGAGGGAGGGGTCCCGGGCTCCCCTTCCCGCCTGCGGTCCGAGGGGCAGCGCGGCAGCCCGGGACAGGCGGTGTGTGTTGGGGGGGGGGGGGGCGGCGGGGGGCTGGGGGGGCGGACAGGGGGCAGAGCGCCCCGCCCGATCAGGCCACTCTGGTGGTGGGGGGCGGGAAGCGGGGCCGCGCGCGGGCAGGTGCGGGCTCGGGGCGGGGGCTCAGGTTACAGCCCGCGGGGGGCCGGGGGCGGCCCGCGGTTTGGGCACGGCCGCCGGCCTCCAGAGGGCCCGGGCGCATATAACGGGCGCCGCGGCCGGGGGAAGGCGCAGAGAGCCGCTGGGCCGCCCGACCTCCTGCCTGCTCCTCGGCTGCGCGGGCCTCCTGCATGAGGGCGCGGTAGAGCCGGACCCTCGCCGCGCTCCTGCCGCCTCCCGCTCCGCCAGCCCGCGGGGAGCCATGGCCCGCCTCGGGGCCCCCCAGACGTGGGTGCTGCTGACGCTGCTCGCCGCCGCCGTCCTGCGGTGTCAGGGCCAGGATGCCCGTAAGTCGCCCACCTCCCCTCCGCCCCTCCCCGTTCCTCCTTCGCCTCGCAGGCCCCTGCAAGCCTGGGAGCCCGCGGGTCCGGCTCGGAGAGTCGCCGGCCGCGTCCATCTCCCCGCTGCGGGGGCGCCCCGAGCCCGCTGCAAGCCCCTCGGCTGCGCCGGACGGCTGAGCGCGCGGTGTCGGCGAGGGCTGCGCACGCCGGGCTGGACCCTGGGCGCGCACGCACGCGACGGGACTCTCGGAGTCAGCAAGACTTGTCGCGGCACATCCATCTGGGTCACTCTGAGGAGAGGTCGCGCAGCCAGGGCCAGCCCGCGCCAAGGGGCTGCGTGAACTCGGGGTCGCGGCCGGGCATGGGTGGCGGGGGTGGCGATAACGGTGTTCGAAGGGGGACTGGAACAAAGGAGATGCTCTGAACCGAGTGGCCTGAAATTCGAGGCCACAAAGAGCCCTTGGCGCCTCTCGCACGGCCCCTCTCCCGCTTGTCTAGCCCGGCAGCAACCTGTAGCCCCGACTCCCAGCTCTGCTCCCCCCGCCCCCACCCTGCGTCTAAAATGTGCAGACATCTCCCGCGAGAGGCCGGAAGGCGACAGCATTCCACCCAGAAGGTGCCTTTTCGGACCCCGGAAAATAGCGCCCCCTCCTTGCGCTCTCTCCCCCCACCCCCCGGCCTCCTGAGAGTGGCACTATCGTGAAATATTGTGTGTCTAGGGCTCGCCGAGCTGTGAGTGTGTGCGTGTGCGTGTGCGCACCGATGGCTCTATGCAGCCGAATGCAGTGAAGGGAGGGCGGCTTCCCGGTCAGCTCCAGAGGCACTTGGGACCGCACCTTCCCACCGCCTCCTTCGCTAATAAAGGCCGCTGTCTGGGATTATATTCAGAACGAGCGAAGCCTGGAAAGTGTATTAGGTAGAGAGGGTTTTTTTCCACGTGTTTGGGCACGTTTCCGAAGGCTGGGATTCTAGCCCCGTCTTTGTATGGTGCAGATTGTAAATCAATCGCAGGGGGAAAATTTTTTAGGGGGTGGCGCGTTGGGGCGGGGGTGTGGGTGGATGGATCAGAGTCCCTCTTGTCCAGGAGGCGCTGGGCACTCTCCCTGGCCATCAGGCTGCCTGCAGAGAAGGCTTTGACGGGTGCGGCCCCGAAAAGACTTTGCATTCCTGGTACCCCTGACCGGAGCGCCGGCAGGAGCCGGGAAGGCGTGGTTCTGGCCGGCGGGTGCTCTGGGCTGGCGGTGTCCCGACACTTGCTGGAGGACAGCATTGTCTGTAAGCGCCTCCTTTCCGACAGACTTTATTTTTGTCCTACATTTGCATGTCCACACGCACAAAGCTGTCTTCTCCACGGTGTCTGCCTTGGAGAGCAGTGGCGTTTGTTGTGTGATTCCATAACGACTCCCAGATCCTCCATCTGGTGTTGGAGGCGCTTGGTGGCAACGCGCTCGCCCGGTCCGACTTTCCAGGGCGGGAGTGAATTCCACAGGTTTGGTTTTTTTTTTCTTCTTCCTTCTGGCCCAGACTTTCCAATAGCTTCTCCTCTCTCCAGGGGGCGTGCACCCGAGCCACTCGCTGACTTTTCGCCCTGGCACTTCCCGGCTCGGTCACCCCCCTCCCTGGCTCAGCCGAGCCGACGACGGTGTGACGCGGGGCAAGTGCGCTGCGAGTGGACGTCGGGAAAGTCGGGAACCCAGAGCTCGGGCACGCCCCTCTAGCCCGTCTTTCCAGGAGCCAGAAGCCTGTCGCGGCCGCGGCTCTGACCCCCGGCTGCCTTGCACAGCGCTGGTCTCCGAAAGCGCGCCCTGGGCCCGAGGGAGCCCTCAATCCGCCTTTGTGCCGCTTGTTTGCGCCGGCAGATTGGCAGCGATGGCTTCCAGATGGGGGCTGAAACGCTGCCCGTGTTTATTTAAACGGCTTCCTTGCGGAGACCCGTGAATCGGGCTCTGTGTGCTCTCGAGAAAAGCCCCATTCATGAGAGCGGCCGGGTCCGGGGGGCTCTCCCGAACGCCCCGACCCCCCTCCCACAATGGTGCCCCCTGTGCTCTCCAGTCGCCGCCTCCTGGGCTCAAGCCCCGCGCAAGGCGGCGGCGAGGCAAACCCCCCCCACCCCCCCCCAACACCCACCCAATTCCCCGAAAGAGGTAACTTTTAATTGGCTTGCCACAAAGACTCGCTTATCCCGCGCGCTAATGCGCGGAACCCGATCGGGCGCGCCGGGCGCTATCAGAGAGGTGCTGGGCAGCGCGGTCCACGCCGACGGATCGGGTTACCGCGTGGCTCGGCCCTGGGGCCGGCGCTCCAGCCCACTGCCCACCCTCCGGGTGTCCCAGGGCAGCCAGAGCCACCCCGCCCCGGCTCCCCAGGCTGTGTGCGCGAGGGTGCGGCCGTCGGAGGCCGGACCACAGGTCTCTCATTTACTTCTCCTCTTTCTCCTTCCCGCCAGCTATTTTGGCGATGGGCGCGCCCTAGCAGCGTCAGTGCAGATCTGGGCATCTCCCCGTCGGCCGTGAGTGTCTGGCCTGGAGGTTGAGGGGGCAGAAAGGGAAAAAAAAAATGTTTAGTTTGAGATTTTCGCTCTCCGTTGGGAGAGCCAAGGGCAGACCCGTTGCACTCCCCGCCCGCCGAGCTGGTGGCTCTTTCCCAGAACTCGGCTCCTGCCGCTGCCTTTGCTGGGAGTTTTGATGAGGAAAACAGCGCTGGGCTCTCCCGAACACGTGGTGCCCGCGCCGCGGCGGGTCAGCGCCGGTGGATCTGCAGGGGGAGTCCAGAGGGCAGCCCGCGGGCTCTCGGGCCTCACCCTTCCCCCGCCCTCCACACCCTTTTTTCGGCTTTTGGGCCACACCCCGGGGTGCTTAGGGCTACACTCAGAGATCGCTCCTGGCGGGCTCAGGGGACCATGTGGAATGCCCGGGATGAACCCGTGCCCTCCCCCGCTGCCCTATCACTGGGGTGCCTGGTCCGCATTCTTGAAGGACTGGTTCACCTTAGAAGTCCAGAGGAGGCGTCCTTGCCCCCTGCCCCCAGCCTCCTTCCCCTGCCTCCAAATGGGCCGTTTCTTCCCACTGGGTCAGTGTCTGTCCAGGGGCAGCTGGGGGTGGGGAGGCCTGCAGAGGGGGCCCCCTTTGGGGCTCATTGCCTCTCAAGGCCTTGTAGTGGCAGACTTGAGGTTCCAAACGTTTTTTTTCCTTTTTCTTTTCTTTTCGTTTTCTTGTTCCTTTTTGGTTTTGGACCACGCCTGACTGTGCTGAGGGCAGACTCCTGGCTCTGTGTTCAGGGATCACTTTATGTGGTGCCAGGGATGGAATCCGGGTTAGTCATGTGCAGGCGAGTGCCCTACCCACTGTACTATCCCTCAGCTGGTCTCTCCGAGGGTCTTACTTGAATGTTGCCCCCTCTCCTGAACACAAAAAGAACAAACAAATAAAAAAAAACTGATCCGATCCTAACCAGGTTTAAAGAATGGGGTAGATCCTAATTCAAATAACTCCTCTTTGCAGCTGGAGCGATAGCACTGCGGGGAGGGTGTTTGCCTTGCATGCAGCCGACCCGGGTTCGATTCCCAGCATCCCATATGGTCCCCCAAGCACCGCCAGGAGTAATTCTTGAGTGTAAAGCCAGGAGCAACCCTTGAGCATCGCTGGGTGTGATCCCCCCCAAAAAAAAACTCAAAAGAACCCCCCCAAAAACAAAGAACTCCTTTCACCCACCCATTTGCGCTGTCAGAGCCTGGCTGTTCATAACTTCTAATGTTGTGGGTCAGACTTTCTCATGTTTTCCGAATTTGAGTTTTGAGTTGTATCTTGCAAATCCCACAATTCTAAAAAGGCAGAAGATAAAAAGGCATCCACTGCTACTCTAAATGGCGTACTTCTACTTCCCCTCTGCTTTACCTTGAGGCCTCCAAGTTCCCGTCCCAGCACTGCAACCCCCCACTGAAGCTGCCCTCCCGGATAAGTGGGGAGAGTGTGGTCCCGCAGCCCTATCTGCCTTCCTTGCAGACACAGGGTTTTCTCTGGCGAATGGGCAGCAGAGTGCAGGGCCCGCAGTGTTTGTTGGATCTGTGGGAGGATAAGCTACACCTTAGATAAGGAATTTCCAAGTTCTCTGTGCTCCCGTGCCTGCTGCCCATCGGTCCCCTCGTTGGAATGCCATCAAAGTTGACTGCAATCTCTTTCTCTTTTTCTTTTCTGGATCCCCACCCCCTCCTCCCCTTGCCCTCTGTTTCCCCTGCGCCCCCTGGGTGCAGAGGAGGCTGGCAGCTGCGTGCAGAATGGGCAGAGGTATAATGATAAGGATGTCTGGAAGCCCGAGCCCTGCCGGATCTGTGTCTGTGACACTGGGACCGTCCTCTGCGACGACATAATCTGTGAAGATGTGAAAGACTGTCTCAGCACTGAGATCCCCTTCGGAGAGTGCTGCCCCATCTGCCCGACTGACCTCTCCACTGCCAGTGGTCGTAATTTATTTATTTCCTGTTCCACATAAATAAATTACTTGCAGGGGTAGCAAATGCCTAGCCCATGGATGCTGGTCACTTCTGCTAACCAGAGGAGCCGGTGATCCATGGGACGCTCGCCTCAGAGGCGGAAAGGAAAGGCCACTTCTCGCTGGCAGGGTGACACCAAGCCTGAGTCGTTCGAGGGTCCCTCCTCATCAAATATCCCCCCCAAAACATGTTTCCAAGACACGGGGAAATATAGATGTGGGATACCAAAGCATGTTCTCTGGAATCCACTCTGCCAGTGACTAGAGCCACAACCAACGGGAAAGGCCCATTGACGAGTCCAAAGACGACTTCGTCCTATGGCACCATGCTTCAGCTTCTCCATGGAGGACATGCAGAGTCCCTGTGGGGACACCTGTTTGGCCACTGGGCAGACAGGGTCCCTGTTTGAGACATGTGACCTATTGTCTAGCTCTCTTGGAGTTCCCTGCCATAATCAAGAAACAGTGAGGGAGGAGGAGTAGCCCAGCTCTGGGAGTTCAGTGGTAAAAGGTGGACAGGGGGCCAGGACCACGCCCCACACATGCACTCTGACATGTCGTTATTCACTCTCCCAGCTCCAACCAGGCTGCTGGCCGGTGCCCACCCAGGGGACAGCTTCCCTATGTCCAGATAGAGGTTCCATCTCCCTGTGGAGGGAGTGAAGACACATCTAGGCGTCTGGAGTAGATGTCCCTGTTCTTTCCCTGCTCAAGGAGAGAGGAAATTAAAGGGGAGCGAGAAGTCGCCTTTCCTTAACACTTCACCCATACCAGGCAGCTGCCTTGATGGCTCCGATCATTTCTGAGGGGCCATTGTGGGTGAAGTGTTGATTTGCTGCCACCCGGGGAAGGGTTAGTGAGATGGGATGGCATGGCTGCAATGCCCTCTCTAACTCCTCTGCTCTGCTGTGTTTTTTTTTTCCTTCTTCTTTCCTCCCCTGTGTGCTTGCTTCCAGGAGAGCCAGCTCAAATGTAAGACTTTCCTAACTACTAACTCCTTTCCTGGGAGGGCCTGGGCGCCAAGGAAGAGCTTCCTAGCCAGGGGGAAAGAAGAGACTGACCCTCCTGTGGGTTTAGTGCTTTCTCTCTCCAGGGCCGATTAGGTCTCCTGCCCTTCATGTCTGCTTTGCCTGCCCCTGCGCCATTCTTTTGCATGCCCACTGCCTTTTGGATCACAGAGTCTGGGTCATCGTTATTTCTCATGGGTCCTCAGCCCCTGTAGGACCCCAGTTACCCTAACCCCAACTGAAGGGCCCAGTGGAGTAACAGGAAGCTGCCTCCTTCCCTGGTTGTTCCCTTTCTTTGTTCAGTTCCTTAAAGAGCGTTTGAGTGACAAGAACTTGTTCTTCGTATCTAACATTCTCCTTCTCTATTTTTTCCCATTTGCAGGGCAACCAGGACCAAAGGTGAGGGTTTGAGTTGTTTGTTTGTTTGTTTTGTTTTGTCTTGCTTTTACATTTGCCTTTTTATACTCTTTAATAATAATAATAATAACAACAACAACAACGCCATACAAATGCAGCCTGTGGTTTTTGAGCTTCCGGCAGAGGTCGGGGCAGGGCTTTCTTTATTTGGGGTGTGGTACACTTAAATGATTCAATCTTATCTCATGGATTCGTTATTAATGTTCTAGGGCCAGAAAGGAGAACCTGGAGATATCAAGGATGTAAGTACAAATTACACTCACACTGTGCTGCACTGATCACTAAGTGGCTCGTCTTCTTGGGCTTCCCGCTCACTTACCATCCTCTGGGGCTCTCTCACAGATTGTAGGACCCAAAGGACCCCCTGGGCCACAGGTAAGTAAGGGCACATTCCCGTTCCCATCCCTTCCTTGAGTGGCTGCGGGGCAGGGCTGCTGTCTTGGCTGGGATCGCAGCCTTTTCTGTACCTTCAGGGACCTGCAGGTGAACAAGGACCTAGAGGTGATCGTGGTGACAAAGGCGAAAAAGTGAGTAGGCCAGCCTTGCTCCCAATGTGTGTGTGCTCCCCGGGCCTCCCAAGTGCAGCCTCCAGCCTCCCTGCCTCCTCAGGGGGCAGCCGGCTCTTGCAGCAACATTGCTTCACATTGACACCTTCCCCTCTTTCTGCTCAGGGTCCACCTGGACCTCGGGGCAGAGATGGAGAGCCTGGGACCCCTGGAAACCCTGGCCCCCCTGGCCCTCCTGGCCTCCCCGGTCCCCCCGGCCTCGGTGGGGTAAGTATCCTTACATCCCCTTCCTTTGGGCCATCCCTCCAGAAATGTGGCTTCTAAATTGCTATTCGCAGTCACCTGGCCGGCTCCCAGGGCTGCCAGCAGTGTGTACAGAGCCTGGCCACAGGCCTCTCCCCCAGGCCTGTAATTCAGTGGAATCACATATTAGGCATGAGACTGTGGAGCTCCGGGCTGACTTTTCTCACTCCCTGGGTTTCTGTAAAGAAGGTCTTCAGTTACCTGGCTCCTTGGCGTCTGTGCTGTGTGGTTGGGTCTGGGGAGTGGGCGCGGGGGCTGGCGGGGAGAATGACTGGGCGCTTGTAGTTCCCTGGAAGAAGAGTGACCACTGTCCTTGGAAGACATTTATTCTTGGTCCTTGCCAAGTACATTCCAAGCAGCTATTCATTCTCATGAAAGAGCCCCACTGAGTGAAGGTGTGGGGCTGAAGTCGTTTTTGGACTCGAACCAATCAACAAATCATCTTATTGCCCAGTTGGTGCAAGTTTGCCATTTTGATGTTTGCTCTGTTTTTAATTTTTAAATTAAATGGCTCACAGACGCCTACTACATTCCTTGCTAAAATATTTCAAGACTGTTGATTTTAGCCTTTTGCTGGGCGCTGAGGGACTTAGAAAACCTTTAAAAGTGATGCATTATAGCATTTTTTGCAATTTATGCTAAATGCACTTAATGCTTTGGAATTAGAAATCATTTTAGAAAATTAAATGCCAGTGCTTGACACTTTGCCAAGCATCACTTCATCTCTCAGGACAAGCAGTGGTTATGCTGCTGTCATCTCCAAAACTACTTCTTGGGAGCCGTTGGTAATTCTGATCAACGTGAGCTTAATCACTAACAATTCAAGTTGATCTCAATAGAGTTTTTATGTAGCGATAGCTGACTTAGCCAAGCTAAGCCAGGAACAACCTTGGACCTTCCAAATTCCTCATGCTGGTGGGTTAATTTGCAGAACTTTGCTGCCCAGATGGCTGGAGGATTTGAAGAGAAGGCTGGTGGTGCCCAGATGGGAGTAATGCAAGGACCAATGGTAAGAAAAGACACCAGTGCTTTGCAGCCAGAGTGGCAGGAGGTGGCCTTGAGCAGGGCCAGAGACTGATAACTCGCGCTACAGATAATTGCTTGGAGCAGCACTTCGCCATCACTTATGTAACCTGTTTTTAGTTAGCTCAGTGCGTTTTTAATGGCCCGGGATGCGTTTTAATGATGCCTGGAAGTGCCTGAGAATAATGAGGATAGAGAGATGTATAGAGCCTGATGTGTTAGAAGGCCAGTTGCTGTTGCTCTTGGAATGAGAACTGAAGACTGCAGACAGCAGCCACTGTTCTCCCAATCCACGGGGCTTCCCGCAGGAAATCTCAGCCCTGCAGCTCTGACTTGGCACTTGCTAAATGAAACTCAGACGTTAGTAAACATGGCCGCTGTCCAGGAGAGAGCCAGGCCAGCTTCTTGGTCTAAACGGTGCCTATAAATAAAAATAGACTGTTGCAGGGGGAGTGGGAAGCGAGCGGGGGCAGCCTGGGGAGGCCCCCTGCCCACAGAGCAGCGCCTTGTCCTTTCTCTGGGCCTCTGGAGCCCCCGAGCAGCCTTTGCAGTCAGCCTCCTCCTCTTCTGTTCCAATGCAGGGCCCCATGGGACCTCGAGGACCACCAGGCCCTGCTGGCTCTCCCGTGAGTACTGGCCTTGTTCTTTTGGGGTTGTGCAAATGCTTTCCAGTTCTCTGATATCAATTCGCCTTTGCTTTCCTGCTTTAGGGTCCTCAAGGATTTCAAGGCAACCCTGGGGAGCCCGGGGAACCCGGAGTCTCCGTGAGTACCGACAGGGGCCCCGCTTCGCTGTTCTTCCAGAGACTTTCCAGGGGTCCCACTCGCCTGCGTCTCTCTCCTGATAGGGACCCATAGGGAATTCAGTGTCACTTCTGCACCAGTGGGACAGAGGAACCTCGGTGGCCAGGAGCCCCTCCTGGTCCATTTCTTGAGCTCCCTGGCTTGTCCATCTGCTGCTTCCTCACAGAACAACTCGGGGGACGTTGGTGTGGGGTGCTTTTCCGTCTTTCTTCCTCATAATTAACTTGTGTTCCAAAGTTCCAGTCTCAGAATTTTGTCCTCTGATGAGGCATTTGCTTCCTTCAATGCCTGAAACTTTTTCCTTTCGTTGGCAGGGTCCCATGGGACCACGCGGTCCTCCTGGTTCTCCAGGAAAGCCTGGTGACGATGTGAGTAGAACTGAGTCACAAGCCAGGGGCAGCCCTTGGGAGGGCCTAGAGTGGTTGTGTGCCCGGGCAGTGACCAGGGTGTCTGGGCATTCTCAGGGGGCAGGACTGGGCCACTGGCGACTTCAGACTTGGCTCACCTGTGCCTGAAGACAGCTTTGGACCTACCGGTGGGGAAGGGAAATAAAGAAAACATCACCAGCTCCAGGGAGGAAATTGAGAAATGGGAGAAGGGAGTGGGAAAGGACAAGAGGGAAAGATAGAAAGGAAGAAAAACAAAGGGAAAAAAAGAAAGCAAAGAAAGGAGGACTTCACAGTCCAAGGTTATCTTAATTGTAAATAAGTTGGGAGCAGCTCAGCCCTGAGTCAGGATGTCTGCGAGGGATGCAGAGGAAGTGGCGAGCCAAGAGCTGGCGGCCTGCAGTCAGGAATCACATTAGACTGTCTCGAGTCCCTGGGGGATGGCGCGCTGGCTCTGTCAGCCACCGGTGTCTGCCAGGGCAGGCAGGAGGCCAGCGGGGACAAGGGGCTTGCTCAGGCGACATGCAGCTGTAGCAAAGACGGCACCTCAGCCCGCCAAACTCCCGGGGAGGGCTGGCGTCTGCGGGATGAGGGGCACGAGGAAGCCAAGGGTCGCGAGGACAGGCACTGTCCCGAAGGTTCCCAGGTAGGCTGGTGTGTCACTTGGGGAAACTGAGGCACGTCTCTGTCCCCGCAGGGTGAAGCCGGAAAGCCTGGGAAATCTGGTGAAAGGGGCCCTCCAGGTCCTCAGGTACAGCCCCCCACCCTGTCCCCCCTGTCCCCTCCCAAGCTCCCTCATCCCGGCCATGCAGTTCACGCAGTTCACATAGTTCTGAATTCGGTCTGAGCCCAAATACGTTTGTCATGTCTATGAGCCTGGCAGGGTGGAGGCGGGTGGGAGCTGGACAGTGGTGTGTACCCACTTTGCATCAAGAGGGCACAGGTACAGCGGGGGGCAGCTGGGATGCACCCTAGGACCTGTCCTAGGCTGGGCTTCGCCTCAGCTTCCTGGAGGCCCCTGGGAAGCTGCCCGGTGGGCAGCCCGGAGCAGCCTCTCCGCAGTTCCTGTGTTCGGTGCCTCAAAGTTCTCTTTGGGTTATAGGGTGCTCGCGGCTTCCCCGGAACTCCAGGCCTTCCTGGTGTCAAAGGTCACCGAGTAAGTATCATGGGTGGGGTTGTTGGGAGGAATGGATTGCCCAAGAGGAGAGGACAGAGCATTGGGGGCATGTGACCGACTGGTAGACCGTAGTAGAAAGACGTGCTGGCAGGAGAGAGGTCAAAGGCTTTCTCTTGTCCTCTAGGGCTACCCAGGCCTGGATGGTGCTAAAGGAGAAGCTGGAGCCCCCGGTGTGAAGGTGAGGAGAGGGGCCGGGGAGGGGCGGGGGTGTAGCAGAGTTGAGGTGGCAGAACAGCTCTGGCTGCAGACACCCAGTCCCCCCCCCCGAGGAGGAGCAGAACTCAGGCAGTGGTTCTCACGCGCCTCGACTTACTCATTGGGGGCTCCTGGGGACTGACGGTGTTGTCTTTTCCAGGGTGAGAGTGGCGCCCCTGGGGAGAACGGTTCTCCAGGCCCCATGGTGAGTCCGCAGGCCCCGAGGCCTCCCTGCCGGTGGCTCCCTCTCAACGTCCGTGGTGCCTCTGTGCAAAGCAGACAGTCCGTTTTGTAAATTCCAAGGCGCTAGGAGCAGAATGTCGAATGGACGTTCGTGCAAGGCTTCACCAACAAACACCTCCCTGAGATAGTTCTGTTAACACACTGAGTGTGTTTCAGTGTTTTAAAGTTTTGTTTTATCATGCAGCTGACCCAAGTTCAATCCCCAGCACCGTGTATGGCCCCCAGAGTATCGCCGGGAGTGACCCTTGAGCACAAAGCCAGGAGTAGCCCCTCCGCACTGCTGGGTGTGGTCCAGACCAAAAAAGAAAAAGAAAACCCCAAAACCCCAAACTACAGTTTGGGACTCGAGAGATAGTGCAGGGGTTAAGATGTGGTCTGGTACCGCCCCCGCGCCCCCCTCCCCTCCCCCCCCACCCGCCATGCCCTGCCCCACATCTGGTCCTCCAAGGTCACTCCTGAGCGCAGAGCCTGTAACAGCCCTTAGCCCTGTTGGGATTAGCCCAAAAACCAGAGAGAGACAGAGAGGGGAGAGAGAGGAGAGAGAAAGGAGAGAGAGAGAAGAGAGAGAGAAGAGAGAGAGGAGAGAGAGGAGAGAGGAGACAGAGAGGGGAGAGAGAGGAGAGAGAAAGGAGAGAGAGAGAGGAGAGAGAGAAGAGAGAGAGAAGAGAGAGGAGAGAGAGGAGAGAGAGGAGAGAAAGAGGAGACAGAGAGGGGAGAGAGAGGAGAGAGAAAGGAGAGAGAGAGGAGAGAGAGAAGAGAGAGAGAGGAGAGAGAGAAGAGAGAGAGAGAGGAGAGAGAGGAGAGAAAGAGGAGACAGAGAGGGGAGAGAGAGGAGAGAGAAAGGAGAGAGAGAGGAGAGAGAGAAGAGAGAGAGAGGAGAGAGAGAAGAGAGAGAGAGGAGAGAGAGAGGGGAGAGGAGAGAGAAGAGAGAGGAGAGAGGAGAGAGAGGAGAGAGGAGAGAAAGAGGAGAGGAAAGAAAGAGGAGAGGAGAGAGGAGAGAGAGAGGGGAGAGAGGAGAGGGAGAGAGGGGAGAGAGAGGAGAGAGAGGAAAGAGAGGAGAGAGAGGAGAGAGAGGAGAGAGATAGGAGAGAGAGGAGAGAGAGAGAGAGAGAGAGAGAGAGAGAGAGAGAGCTTTCAATGAACCTTCAGTGGTCCAGGTTCTTCCCATTTTGCCCCCACCCACGTGTGTGTTCCCTTCTGTCTTGCCTCCTGACGGAGTGGGAGCGGAAGGTTCGGCTGAGGGAAGTTGAAAGATTTTGCGCATTCCTGGGCCGGAGAAATAGTCCCGTGGGAGAGGTCGGTGCAGGGCTGGTCCTGGCACTGTGTCTGGTCCCTGAGCACAGACCAGGAGTGGGTCTCGAGAACAGCTGGGTACGGCCCAACTGCCCCAACCCCTTCCCAAACAGAACAGAGTGAAAGTTGTCTATTCTCAGCACGGTGGGGTGTTTGGCCGTTGTGAAACCCAGTGGTCACCTGGGCAGCGTCTGTGTTTCCGGGCAGAGAAGCCCCCAGTGTGGCTGCCCGTCTGTGAGCCCCTGGCAGTGGGCACCCTTTCGGCCTTGGCAGAGGGGGAGGGGCAGGGGAGGGGCGTGGCCCAGAGCCACCCTCAGTAACTCGGCTTGTTTTCCTGCTGTGTCAGGGTCCTCGAGGCCTGCCTGGTGAGAGGGGACGGACTGGCCCCGCCGGCGCTGCGGTGAGTACCTGGCAGGGTCCCCTGACCCAGAGCTCCAGAGGCGGTGCCTCTTGCTTTCCGGTTATTGGTCTGGGCCCCCAAACAGGCCAGTGAAGGTGGGGAAGTGTCGCCGTGCCCTCTGGCTTCACTCACAGGCCGGGCTGTGCAGGGGGAGGCGGGGGGGGGGGCAGAGGTGGGGGACCTGAGCCGTGTGGGCAGGACTCTGTCTAACTGGGTGTGGCCCGTGGAGGGAGTCCCTCGGCTGATGCCCAGTCCCACTGTGGGGACGGACGTCAGCCGACGCCCCTGCTCTGCTACTTTTGGCTCTTTCGGCTGCTCAGAGGCTTCAGGGAGATTCTTGACAGTCCGGCAGCCGCTCACGGTGCTTCACGCTCCGCAGAGCCTCTGCCCCCCGCACTGTGCGTGGCCGTGAGCTCACACGTGCTGCCTGGGTTCAACCCCTGCCTTGGGGCTGGACACATGGTCCAGTGGAGGCGCCTTGCACAGTTCGCGGCTCACCTGGGCCTGGTCCCGAGAGACCTTCCAGGAGCCATCTCCGAGCACTGAGCCAGGAGTTAGCCCCAGCACAGCTGGCCTTGCCCAAACCCAAAGCCACCCACCCAATCTAACAAAGCCCCCTTGTTTTCCTCACACCCTGAGAGGCAGCGTCCATTGTCCTCCGTAGTAAGGGAAGTGGAGGCCTGGACAAGTCACCCAGCTTGAGACAAAAGGGCTTTGCGGGCTCACACCACAGTGATCTCCGGTTCACGTGGGGAATGGGATCCGGGGCTTTCCGTGAATGGGGGCTGAGGCACTGAACTCTGATCCCACAGAAATCAAGAGCCCCTGGCGGCGGGGGATGTAACAAGAGTCACGCTGCCCAGAGATTGTGCTTCCCATACCCGCCCCCGCCTCACAGGGCAAAGCAGGCTCAGCCGCAGCGTTTGTGCAGCTTCCCAGAGAGCGCACTTGTGCGGCAGTGATTTCCCTCAGAAGCAGATCAGTGAAAGAACAAGCAGCCTGCTGGAGTGCCTTGTTCCCGGGGCAGTGGGACAGGGACAGTATGTATCTTCACACACACACACACACACACACACACACACACACACACACACACACACACACATACACGCATGCATGCACGCACATGCACATACAGGCACACAAACACATACACACAAACACACAGACTCAGTGCACATCTGCAGAGTGACAGGCTTTGGGCTTGGGGCCAGGCTTGGAGCCATGGTGGGTGGCTCACCCCTAGGGGTAAGGGGCAAGATCATCTGCCTCCCCCCTTCCTGGGCACAGAGACCCCTGCCCCTTGGACCTCCATGACGGTTCTTATCTTCACGGAGATCAGCCCGGAACTCAAGAACGGGGAGAAGAGCTGGGAAATAACCCGCACGCCCTTTCAGCCGGGGACAGGGCTGCTCTTGGTTCACGCGGTCTCCTGGGCCGGGGTCCTGGGCCCAGCCCAGCGAGGCTCTCCAGCCACGCCACTGACCTCAGCTTCAGTGACGACCACGCGCGCTGGCAGGGGCCTGTGGGGAAGCAGGCACTGTGGCCCCTCTCCCAACGCCTCCTTCTCTTTGCCCACAGGGTGCGAGGGGCAACGACGGTCAGCCTGGCCCCGCCGGGCCTCCGGTAAGTGAGCTCCACCCCCCGGGTTCCTGTGGCGTCTGCTGAGTGCTCGGAGCCTTTGCTCAGTCCAACCTTAGTGGCACTCAGCCGGCTTCTGCTGCAACGAAGGGGATTGAGCCACAGCTGTACCAGAGCGTGCGTGCGTGCGTGCGTGCGTGTGTGCGTGTGTGTGTGTGTGTGTGTGTGCGCTCAGTGGAGCCCTGGGCTGTGTACTCCTCTCTTGGCAGGTCTGTGTTTCTTCCTTCCTCCCTTCCTCCCTCCCTCCTTCCCTCCCTCCCTTCCTCCTTTCCTCCCTTCCTTCCTTCCTTCCTCCCTCCCTCCCTTCCTCCCTTCTTCCCTTCTTCCCTTCCTCCTTTTCTCCCTTCTTCCCTTCCTTCCTTCCTCCCTCCCTCCCTCCCTTCCTTCCTTCCTTCCTTCCTTCCTTCCTTCCTTCCTTCCTTCCTTCCTTCCTTCCTCCTCTCTCTTTCTCTCCCTTCCTTCCTTTCTCTTTTTTCTTTCTTTTTTCTTTCTTTCTCTTTCTTTCTTTCTTTCTTTCTTTCTTTCTTTCTTTCTTTCTTTCTTTCTTTCTTTCTTTCTTTCTTTCTTTCCTTCCTTTCTTCCTTCCTTCCTCCTTCCTTTCTTTCTTTCTTTCTTTCTTTCTTTCTTTCTTTCTTTCTTTCTTTCTTTCTTTCTTTCTTTCTTTCTTTCCTTCCTTTCTTCCTTCCTCCTTCCTTCCTTTCTTTCTTTCTTTCTTTCTTTCTTTCTTTCTTTCTTTCTTTCTTTCTTTCTTTCTTTCTTTCTTTCTTTCTTTCTTTCTTTCTTTCTTTCTCTCTTTCCTGCTTCTTTACATTTTGTGAAGTAAGATATTTTATTGAATTTTGTAAAGAAAGCTGTGAGGGGGAGAGGGAGAAATGGCATGCAGGCTTCTCCAGGAAATGAGCAGAGGCAAGCAAGAGAGAGATGGGTCGTGCTCAGGGGGGCCGAGAGCTTGGAGAGTGCGCTGCTTTGCTTTCCCAAGGAGGACCTTCGGGAATGGCCTGCCTCTCTCATTCATGGACATGGTCAGAACTTGCTCTGCTTCTGGGGCAGGGCCCGGGACCCTAGCAGGAGACAGCGTGGACCCAGTTTTCTGCAGCGTCCGTGTGAAGATGGGCTGGAGGGGGAGGTACAGGGGGGCTCACTGCTGACCGGGAGGTTCTGCCCAGAAACAGCCCTCACCGCTCTCCCCCTTCCTTCCCCCAGGGTCCCGTGGGTCCAGCCGGTGGTCCTGGCTTCCCTGGTGCCCCCGGAGCCAAGGTACGTGCCCCGTCTATGACTTAGGAACCTCTTGCCTCCAAGGTCTCCCTCCCCCATATTCTGTTGTGGCGTGTGGTGGGGGAGGAGGAGGCATTTCACAGTCAGGGCCGGAGGGGGAGTCAGAGGAGGGTCAGAAGCAGGTGCTCCGAGGCCGAGGCCTCGGAGTGGGGACAGCGGAGTCAGGGAGGAGCAGAGCAAGGGCCGGCTTGGAGGCGGAAGGGGGTCCCTGCTTCCACTCACCCCTTTCTGCTGTCTGGGGGTGGGCGAGAGCGGGGGCTGGCCCCTCCAGACCATGTACCAGGGGCTTCCAAGGACTGTTCCAGGCCAGTGGGAGGCCGGCCAGATCGGGGTGTTGGTGGGGGGGTGGGGGGACACACAGCCCCAGGCCCTGGGCAGCGCGCATGTGCCGGGAGCTCTGGGGCAGAGACGAACAAGTGAACAAGGCGCCTCTGAGTGGCCACTGGCATCAGGTTGCTGTTCCCCTCCTGGGGGTTTCCATGGCAACCAGACAGAGTCTGGGGCCCCGGAGCCAGTGAAGGGGACACATTGTGAGGAGGGACAGCGGAAGGTGAGGGGCCTGACCTTTGGGAAATAATAATTACTAGAGTGAAACAGGAATGTGCTCTCTGAGGAGAAACCTGAGCAGGCCCGTGCCTGCTCGCGGCCAGGGCATCCCCCCACCCCCACCCCCACCCCACCCCCACCCCGGGCCTCTGCCGGCCAGAGCACTTTCAGGAAAAATGAAAGCAAAAAGCAAAGGCCGGGGGGACATGCAGAAAAGAGTCAGCGGCGGTTGGAGCCAGGAGCAAGCGGGGGGGGGGGGCGTGTGGGGTGCAGGGCCATGCTGGTCACTCTTGCGTCCTGTCAGGAGCCAGGGCCATCGGCCACAGTGCCCTGAGCCCAGCGGGGGCTCCTGCTTCCTGAAGGAAGGAGGAAGATGGGTGCTGAGGCAGAGGGAGGGGGCTGCGGGGTGGGGACTCTGCAGGGGTGCCGTGCCCCGCCTCCGCCACCTTCTCATCCTACCCCCTCCCTGCCTCTCTTCCCCAGGGCGAAGCTGGTCCCACGGGCGCTCGTGGGCCTGAAGGCGCTCAAGGTTCTCGCGGGGAACCTGGCACCCCCGGGTCCCCGGGGCCGGCCGGGGCTTCGGTGAGTGCCCTTCCTCCCGGCGGGACTGGACTGCCGTTACGCAGCCCCGTCGGGTGGCCCTGTCCACCCCCTGCGGAAACCGCCTCTCCTCCCAGAGCCAGCAGGGCCCCGGCGGGCGCAGAGGGCGGCAGCCCCGTGAATTGGGGCCCGGGAGGGCTGGGAAGGCCCCGGGGCTGCCTGGCGGCCCCTGATTTTCCAATGGCACCTTGTCCGTTTGCAGGGGAACCCTGGAGCAGACGGGATTCCTGGCGCCAAAGGCTCAGCTGTGAGTGCGGCCCTGGGCTCGGCCCTCCGGGTGGGGTGCTCCTTCCTGGCCCTCTGGTGACACCTTCCCTTCCACTCACGCTGGCAGGGTGCTCCTGGCATTGCTGGTGCTCCCGGCTTTCCTGGACCCCGCGGACCCCCCGGCCCTCAAGGTGCAACTGGTCCTTTGGGCCCCAAAGGCCAGACGGTAAGAGCCTGGCATGAGCCCCAAGTCTCCACGAGAGCCCTGCAGGCGCCCCCTCCCTCCTGCTCACGTCGGTCTCCCTCAGTGGGGCTGCGAAGGGGGTCTGAGCTGGGGGTCGGGACCCCCATGAGCACCTGCCTCTCTCTCCCAGGGTGAACCCGGCATCGCTGGCTTCAAAGGCGAGCAAGGCCCCAAGGGCGAGCCTGTGAGTACCTGTCACCCACCCGCTCCCCACCGTGGCCACTGTCCCCGCCCCTGTCCCCGAGTCCCTGAAACACCAGCCATGGCCGCTCCGCCTCCCAGGCCAGACCCGACTCACACTCTCCGCTCTGGTGCCACTTTTCAGGGTCCTGCAGGCCCCCAAGGAGCCCCTGGCCCTGCTGGCGAAGAAGGAAAGAGAGGTGCTCGGGGCGAGCCTGGGGGTGCCGGTCCTATTGGCCCCCCTGGAGAGAGAGTAAGTGGGCGCGGGGCCCCGCTGTCCCTGGGGCCGAAGGTGGGTCCAGTGGTCTCCTGGACTTCACGCTCCTCTTCCCTGCTCCCCCCTTCACTCGGGAGATGGGGCGTGTCCCCCTCCATTCTGCGACCCCAGGATGGCAGGGGGCGGTCTGAGCTCCGGCCGAGGCTGGAGCAGGACGGGAAGTCGAGTCTCACGGCTGCCAGGGGTAGCAGCTGCCTCAAACAGCCACGGGCAGGCAGGGGGAGTGCGGAGCCTTTGGGGGAGGGGACCAGCCTGACCACCCTTCTCTTCCCAGGGTGCTCCTGGCAACCGAGGCTTCCCAGGGCAGGATGGTCTGGCCGGGCCCAAGGTGAGTGGGGACGAGGCCTGGGCTCCCCTTCCGCCCCTCCCCGAGTCACAGGGCCCCCTGCTGACTCCCGTTTGCTCTTGTGTAGGGAGCCCCCGGAGAGCGGGGACCCAGCGGCCTTGCTGGCCCCAAGGGCGCCAACGGTGACCCCGGCCGCCCCGGAGAGCCCGGCCTTCCTGGGGCCCGGGTAAGCACGGGATGGACTGACCCCCGCTCCGAGCTCTGAGCACGCCTGTCTGACCCCCCTCGCTGCTCCCCCAAGGCTCCCCCTGGGCCTCCCGGGACACCGTCTGTCTCTCCCCAAAACAGGGTCTCACTGGCCGCCCTGGCGATGCTGGTCCTCAAGGCAAAATCGGCCCTTCCGTAAGTCCAGCCTCAGGGCTGTTGTTGGGGGTCTGGGAGCGCTTGGGGGTGGGGTGCTAGCTGGGGAAAGGCAGGAGTTTCGTCTGGGCTGTGCACTTGGGCCTGGCCCTGGCCAAGGCAGACTAGTGGACACTTTCAGGGGCAAAACACCAGAGCTCCGCAGTGCCTGGTCCCCGGTGGGCACCCAGTGCGGGGTGTGGGGTCCGGCTCAGGCCCTGCTGCCTCCCAGGGGCTGTGTGCCCGGCACGAGGCAGGCAGCTGTGGATGGCGGGTGCACGTGGGGTGAGTGCTGTGCTGAGAAGGGCACCCTCTCTTCCAGGGAGCCCCCGGTGAAGATGGCCGCCCTGGGCCTCCGGGTCCTCAGGGGGCCCGCGGACAGCCTGGTGTCATGGGTTTCCCTGGCCCCAAAGGTGCTAATGTAAGTATCAAGCTGACCTTAGGGGATGCTGCCCCTCAGTGACCGGCCTCGAGGTGCTGCCCTCTAGTGGCCCCTCCGGGAAAGACGGGCTTCTGACAGTGAACTCGGGGTCCTGCCGGAGTGCTCGGGGACTGGGGGGGACCGGGAGTCAGGACACTGATGCTTAGGCAGTGGTGTCACACCCGAGCTGGGGAGGAGGCACGGGTGCTGGGTGTCTACGCCACCACCCCCCGCCCAAGGCCGGTCTCCCAGCCCGGCCAGGCGTCCTCCTCACGGTCCCGCTCTCTCCCCAGGGTGAGCCTGGCAAAGCTGGCGAGAAGGGGCTGGCTGGTGCTCCTGGCCTGAGGGTAAGTGCCTGTGCCCGCCACTGCCCCTCACATTGGGTGGACACTCTCAAGGGGGGCGGGAGGGAGGTGTCCCCACACCCTGGACCCCCAGTCGGCAACTTGGGTGCCTGCGGCAGAGCCTGTCTTGGGAACCTGCACAGGGGCCCCCAGACTGCTAGTGAGACCCCGGGCTGCTGGGAGCCCCGTGCTGAGAAGGTGGGGGAGGGGGACGGGCGGGGAGGGGGCGGGAAGGCGGGAGGGGTGGGTGATGGGGAGTCTGAAGAACCGGATTCTTATGTCGCCGGCCTCTCCCGCCTAGGGTCTTCCCGGCAAAGATGGAGAGACGGGTGCTGCTGGCCCCCCCGGACCCGCTGTAAGTAGCTGCCCAGCCCCTGGGGGGACGTGGGGGCAGTGGGGGGCCTCAGCTGTGGGTCAGCGCTGACTCAGGGCAGCAGAGCCCCCCCCTCAGTCCTCGCACCGGGAGGGGGGCCCTAGCCTGCCGCTTTCCTCTGCAGGGTCCCGCTGGTGAACGTGGCGAGCAGGGCGCTCCTGGGCCGTCCGGGTTCCAGGTAGGCGGCTGTAACGCTACTTCTGCCCAGCCCCTCCCCTAGGGCACGGCTGCCTCCTCTGAGTGGGACCCCTGGAGGGTGGGGCCCCCACGGTCACCCTCTTTCTAACACATTTCCCTTGGGCTCCTAGGGACTGCCCGGGCCTCCCGGTCCCCCCGGTGAAGGTGGGAAGCCAGGCGACCAGGTGAGCACGGGCCCTGGAGCCTGCGGCCTCGGCAGCCCAGGGAGCCCCAGCGGGGGGCAGGGGGAGTGGCTGTCCTGCGTGGGTCAAGCCCGCCTGCAGGATGCGGTGTGGACCCCGCCTCCCTCACACTCTTCTTGCTCCCCAGGGCGTTCCCGGTGAAGCTGGAGCCCCCGGCCTCGTGGGCCCCCGGGTAAGCCTCCCCTGCCCCGTCCTTGTCCTTCACCGAGCCTGGCTCCGGGGGGGGGCCTCTCCTGCTCCCCTCCCCACCCCCGGCCCCACAGCTCCTCACTGATTGCTCTTCCATCTGCCGCAGGGCGAACGCGGGTTCCCAGGCGAGCGCGGCTCCCCCGGCGCCCAGGGCCTCCAGGGCGGCCGAGGCCTCCCCGGCACTCCCGGCACTGACGGCCCCAAAGTAAGTGAGGCCGGCCCGGGGGGTGGGGGGCAGGAGGGTGACAGCTGAGGGGGGGCAGGAGGGTGACAGCTGAGGTGGGGCAGGAGGGTGAGCGCTAGGAGGAAGGGGAGGGGGTGGGGCGGAGAGGCGGGGAAGGAGGGGTGCGGGGTGCGGGGTGCTGCCGTCACAGGCTCTGCTCGCCTCCCCCCAGGGTGCACCTGGCCCCGCGGGGCCCCCCGGCGCTCAGGGCCCCCCAGGCCTGCAGGGCATGCCCGGAGAGAGAGGCGCCGCTGGCATCGCTGGGCCCAAGGGAGACAGGGTAAGTTCTGGCTGAGCATGGCCTCGGCCCCTCGCCCTCCCCAGGGGTCCAGCCCCCCTCCTTCTCGCTCCTGGGGTCTGACCGGCTCCACTGGACACCCCCCACCCCGGCCCTTTCTGTGCCTCGTCCTTCCCCGAGGAACCTGGGGATCCCCCAAGCTCCAATGTCCTCCCCAGCCCCGCTCGGGCCCCGCCCTGCCTGTGATCCCGCCTCTCTCCCCCTGTGCTGCAGGGTGGTGCCGGGGGCTTCCCCTGACCAAGCCCCTCTTCTTGCTCCCACAGGGCGATGTCGGTGAGAAAGGCCCAGAGGGCGCCCCCGGGAAGGACGGCGGGCGAGTAAGTGGACGCTGGGTTCTGGGGGTCATGGTGGGGCAGAAGCAGGGGGTCCCCTGGATCGGGGGAGGACAGTGTGGGCTGGGCAAGCACGGGGACCCCCGGGTGACACGCTGTTCTGGGGCCCCGGGGGTACGAGCCCAGGGCTCTGGGTGCGGAGTCCCCGCCCGAGTCCTGCGGGCTCTCAGTGCCTGGCGTTCCCCACCCCTCTCTCCTCAGGGTCTGACCGGCCCCATCGGGCCCCCGGGTCCTGCGGGTGCCAACGGCGAGAAGGTGAGTCTGAGCCCTTCTCCGCGCTGCCGCCTTCCCAGTCACCTCCTGCAGCTCCTTCCCCCGCACAGTGGGGTGCAGAGAGCGAGGGGTGCGGGGGGGGGGGGGGCGGGCGGGGAGCTTCTCAGAGCCAAGCCCTTGGCCGTTGCCTTGTGGGTGGAGCGGGTGGAGCTGGGCCGAGAACCTTCCACGAGGCCAAGATGTGGGTGCAGGTGGGGGACAAGCATCGGGTGCAGCAGGCGGGGTGGGGGTGGGGGGCCGTTGTCAGGGCTCCCTCCGTGCGCTCTGCTCCCAGAGGGCCCCTCTGACCCCAGCCTTCATCACTCCTTCTCCCCCTGCCCACCTAGGGAGAAGCCGGGCCTCCGGGTCCTTCCGGGACGGCTGGTGCCCGAGGCGCCCCGGTGAGTGTCCGCCCCCCAACCAGCCTGTCCCCGCACCCCTGGGACCACTGCTGTGGCCTCCTGCTCCCTCCCGGCCCCAGGGCGGGACAACCGAGGGTCGGCCCTGAGGTCAGGGCAGAGGCCTGGGCGGCCAGACCCTCGAGGAGGCTCTCGGGTTCCACTGGACACTGAGCTTCCCCCGGCCGCGTCCAGCTGCCTTCCCTGGGGCTGCGGGGCCGCAGGAGGGTCGCGAGGCAGAGCCTTACCCTGCCGCGCCCCCTTCTCCACAGGGTGAGCGTGGCGAGACCGGACCCCCTGGACCTGCTGGCTTCGCCGGCCCTCCCGTGAGTATGCCGGCCACTCCGGTCTGCTCTGGGCGCCTGGTGGCCAGGGGGTGGGAGGGACAGGGCTCCAGACAGCAAATGACCTTCCTCCTCCCCTGTCACAGCTCCAGGCCCCTGTAACAATCTTCCACCAGGCCTGCAGTCCCAGTGGGGACAGTCTCACACATGCACGCGTGCACACACACACACACACACACACACACACACAGCCTCACACATACACAGACACACAGTGACACACACACACATTCTCGCACACAGAGACATAAAATACACAGAGAGACACAAAAGCACACACACAGACATACTCACACGCACAGACTCACACACGGGCATACTCATACTTTCAAACACACAGACACACACTCACACACACACACCCCGCGGTCTCGGGCCCTCTGGGAAGTGCCCAGATTACCTGGTTTTGCCTTCACTCTTCTCTCCTCCCGGGACAGGGCGCTGATGGCCAGCCAGGAGCCAAGGGCGAGCAGGGAGAGGCCGGCCAGAAGGGTGACGCCGGGGCCCCGGGTCCTCAGGGTCCCTCCGGAGCTCCCGGGCCTCAGGTGAGTATCATGGGGCTCCCTGGAACTGTCCCTGCGACAGTACCCCGAGTCTGAGGGACGCCTCCGCCCGGACTCCCACCAGGCTGCAGCGGGAGGGTTTTCCGGGGTTGGGGGCACCAGCCTCCACTGTGCTGTGGGAGGCGGCTGGGGGCAGACCCGAGAGCAGGGGTCTCTGAGGAAGGCAGAGCAAGGCCCCCCTGGACCGACTGCAGGGAGTCCCCCCAGGGCTGTGGTCTCCCATGGCCGAGGCGCCGGGCCCGCCCGCCACGGCTCCCCCAGCTGGGATACTCGTGCCGAGAGTATCCCAGCTCTGGACTCGACCCAGCTTGAGAGTATCTCGAGCTGCCCCGGGAAACAGCCCTCAGCTCCACTGCTGGGGTCTGTGGGTCACTTCTCCCTCCTTCTTCCCAGGGCCCTACTGGTGTGACTGGTCCCAAAGGAGCCCGCGGTGCCCAGGGTCCCCCGGTGAGTGAGGGGCAGGGTGCGGGCTGTGAGTGGGGGGCTCTCGCCCTCCTGCCTCGGGACTGCACGGCGGTGTCTGCGGCCACCCCACTTCCTCCCGTCTCATTCTGCTCCTGTCCCGGGACCGAGCCTGTCCCATGGCAGGGGTGTGTGTGTGAGTGTGTGTGTGTGTGTATGAGTATATGTGTGTGTGCATGCGTGTGTGCACGTGTGTATGTGTGAGTGTGTATGAGTATATGTGTGTGCGCATGTGTGTGTGCATGTGTATGTGCGCATGTGTGTATGTGTGAGTGTGTGTGTGTGGTGGGGGTCTCCTCTCTGTCACTGCGTCAGTGGTAAGTGGCTCAGGGAAGCGGGCCTAGCGGCACGCCTGACTGTGCTCCCAGGAGCACTGACTGCCTTTAACGACGCTGCAGGTTCTAGAGGCAGAAGAGCCACTGCCCGAACCCTGGGCCACACCGCGTGCTGCTTTCCCGCTCTCGCTCTCCCTTGAGGCTTTGTGTCCCTCCCCCATCCCAGCCCCCCAGTAGACCCCGGGGGTCCTTCTGGGCCAGGGAGTCAGGGTTTCCTCTCTCCTCACACAGGGAGCTACCGGCTTCCCCGGAGCTGCTGGCCGCGTGGGCCCCCCAGGCTCGAACGTAAGTGATGCCTCTGGCCCCGCCCTCCTCCTGCCCGGCCAGCGCCCCCAGGCCCGGCGCCCCCCTCTCACGCAGTCCCCGGCCCACGAGGCAAGAGCTGCCCAGGAGAGAGCAGAGGGCCGGGCCTCGTGACTGGCCGCCCAGGGCTCTCGTGGGGAGGGGCGAGGGGGGCGGCAGGGGGCTGGCCCTGGGGCCCTGTTGGCGCTGGCTGCCCGGAGGGCCGGAAGAGCAAGTGAGTCAGTTCCTCCAATTGCTCCTTGCAGGGAAACCCTGGACCCCCTGGTCCTCCTGGTCCTTCTGGAAAAGACGGTCCCAAAGGTGTTCGAGGGGACAGTGGCCCTGCGGGCCGCGCTGGCGAGCCTGGTCTGCAAGGCCCTGCCGGAGCCCCTGGCGAGAAGGGAGAGCCTGGAGACGACGGCCCCCCGGTAAGTCCCTTGGGCCGCCCGGCAGCGGGGGTGGGCGGGGGCAGGGCGGGGTCCAGGCTGGCTGCTGGCCAGGTGGGCTTCCCCGCCCGCCCTCACCACACCTCCCCTCCCCTCTCTTCACCTCTCACCCCTTCTCATCTCCCCACTCTTCCCGCCTCCCCACTCATGTCACCTCCCGCCTTTTTCGTAGGGTCCTGATGGCCCCCCAGGCCCCCAGGGTCTGGCTGGGCAGAGGGGCATCGTGGGTCTGCCTGGACAGCGTGGGGAGAGAGGCTTCCCCGGCCTGCCCGGCCCATCGGTGAGTGTCGCTGCCCCTTCCCCGGGTGAGCTGGGCCACTTTCCGGGGCTCGGCCACCCACTGTCCCTGCTGCTGCCCTCAGGGTGAGCCTGGCAAGCAGGGAGCTCCCGGGTCATCTGGAGACCGCGGTCCCCCCGGCCCCGTGGGCCCGCCTGGCCTGACCGGTCCTGCGGGAGAGCCTGGACGAGAGGTGAGCAGGAGCCCGGCGTGAGGACGGGAGGGGCCCCGTGCGCGTCTGGGGTTGGCCGGCCTGACCAAGGCCTGTGCCCCGGAGAAGGGGCAAGGAGATGGACAGAAGGACCCTGTGCCGAGAGGCCGTGGACAGGCTGGGCGGGAGAGGAGGGCGCAGACGCTGAGAACTGGGGGCCCTCGCAGGCCTGGTCAGTCGTGGGAAGTTTGCCATAAGAGTGTGTGGGGTGCGAAGGGCAGTTGGGATAGAGAAGGCACCGGCAGGACAATAATAGATGGAAAAGATCATTTCTGACGGGAACTGAGTGTCGAGAGTAAGTAAAGGGATAGACTGGATAACCTTTCAGTACCTGTATTGCAAACCATAGGCCCAAAAGGAGAGGAGGGAGAGAGGGAGGGAGGGAGGAAGACAGAGAGAGGGAGAGAGAGGGAGAAAGAGAGGGAGGGAGAAAGAGAGGGAGGGGGGGAGGGAGGGAGGGAGGAAGAGAGGGAGGGAGAGGAAGAGAGGGAGAGCAAGAGAGGGAGAGGAAGAGAGGGAAGGAGAAGAAGAGAGGGAGAGAGAGAGGGAGGGAGAGAGTGGGAGGAAGAGAGAGGGAGGAAGAGAGAGGGAGGGAGAGAGGAGAGAGGGAGAGAGAGGGAGGGAGGGAGAGGAAAAGAGGGAGGGAGAGGAAGAGAGGGAGGGAGAGAGAGAGGGAGGGAGAGAGAGGAAGAGAGAGGGAGAGGAAGAGAGGGAAGGAGAAGAAGAGAGGGAGGGAGAGAGTGGGAGGGAGGGAGAGAGAGGGAGGGAGGGAGAGAGAGAGGTGCCCGTAGGGGTGTGGAGAGGGAAACTGGGGACATTGGTAGGGAATGGACACTGGTGAAGGGACGGGTGTTGGAACATTACATGCCTAGAACCCAACCATGAACAGCTTTGTAACTGCATCTCACTGTGATTCAATTAAAAAATAAATTAAAAATTTAAAAAAATGGAAAGAACTGGAGACCTGGGGGAGAAAGGCAGATGCCTGGTGAGAAGGCTGTGCCTGCCCAGCTGAAACGGGGCGGGGGGGCCAGTCTAGGCCTCGGGGGGAGCCGGGGCGGGGGCAGGGGGCCCACCCCGACGTCGCCTGTTTTCCTTTGCCAGGGAAGCCCTGGCGCTGATGGCCCCCCGGGCAGAGACGGCGCAGCTGGAGTGAAGGTGATTATCGGGGGTCTCTCAGTGGGGGGGTCCTGGGCCGTCTCCCTTCAGCTCAGCCAGGGGGGGCAGGCTGGGACCCGAGTCTGGACTGGATTCCTCTAGGACCTTCTGGTCCTCACGTCTTCTAGAACATTCTTTCCTGAGTCTGAGGTCTGTCTCCTGACAGGGTGATCGTGGTGAGACTGGTCCCTTGGGAGCCCCCGGAGCCCCTGGGCCCCCCGGCTCTCCCGGCCCCTCTGGCCCCACCGGCAAACAGGGAGACCGAGGAGAAGCGGTGAGTCACGGTGTCACCTCCGCCAAGCCCCGTGTGGAGGAGAGGGGCTGCGGGGGCCGGGAGCTCTCCGGCCCCCGCCCTGCCCTGCCCCAAGGCGGATGCCTGGGCGGCCCACCCTGCCCCTGACACTGCTCGCCGCCTGGTTTCTCTCCTCCAGGGCGCACAAGGCCCCATGGGCCCCGCAGGACCCGCCGGAGCCCGGGGAATCCCCGTGAGTATCAGTGGCCGAGCGGGTGGCAGCTGGCGCTGTGCACGCGCCCCCCCCGAGCCCAGCCTGGCCTCACCCCGTCTGTCTGTCCCGTTCCCAGGGCCCTCAAGGTCCCCGAGGTGACAAAGGAGAAGCAGGAGAGGCTGGCGAGAGGGGTCTCAAGGGACACCGTGGCTTCACGGGGCTGCAGGGGCTGCCTGGCCCCCCTGTGAGTATGGGCAGCCCAGGCCCTCTGCCCAGGGCCCACTCGCATCTCGCTTGTTGCCCCTTGGCAGGGCTTCCCGGAGGCCGGGTGGGGGGCACGTGAAGAGGGAACGAGGGTGGGATGCATACCTGCTCCCCCCGGCTCTCAGGACAGGCCCAGGCTCACGAAGGCCTGGTGGCCGGGGAGAGGGGTGCCCGGTGTGCCAGGCTGACTGTCGTCTCTCCGCTCTGCACAGGGTCCTTCCGGAGACCAAGGCGCTTCCGGTCCTGCCGGTCCTTCTGGCCCGAGAGTGAGTGGGCCGGGCGGGGTTCTGGGCAGCTGTGCAGCCGGGTGGGCAGTGCCGCCCCTTCTGGGGAAGCCGGCGTGGGCCCGGCGTCCTCACCTGGGCGGAGCGGGGAAGGGCTGTGTGTGTGACAGGACAGTGCTCCTGAGACGGCAGAGAGCTGCTCTGAGGGTGCTCCTCACGCTGAGGAGGGCGGGGGGGGGGCGAGACACTGGGCCCGGGGATGCCCGACAGCCACCCCCAGCCCCGCCTCCCCTCTGCGGATGGCTCCCGTCCCACGGCCTTCTCTGCTTCCCCTGGACTGCAGGGACCACCAGGCCCTGTGGGGCCCTCCGGCAAAGATGGATCTAACGGCATCCCAGGCCCCATCGGACCTCCCGGCCCCCGTGGACGCTCAGGAGAAACTGGCCCCGCTGTAAGTATTTGACCCCCTCCCCAGCGTCCGGGAGGCGTCAGCCCTCTGTGCCGAGGGCCCGGTCAGCGTCCTGTGTGCTGGGGATCCCCTGGAAACAGAAGAGGGGGCTGGGGCTGGAGCGATAGCACAGCGGGGAGGGCGTTTGCCTTGCACGCAGGTTCAATTCCCAGCATCCCATAGGGTCCCCTGAGCACCGCCAGGAGTAATTCCTGAGTGCAGAGCCAGGAGTGACCCCTGTGCATCACCAGATGTGACCCAAAAAGCAAAAAAAAAAAAAAAAAAAAAAAAAGAAGAGGGGGCTATAGGGACGGGAGGAATGTCAGGAGTTCTCTGTCCTGGTCCGCCGTACTGCTTCCTCACGCGTGAGTTGGAAAGAAAACCCTCTGGCACGTTCTAGCAGATGGGAGCACACACAGAGGGGCACCCCCCGCCCCGAGCCCCACTCACGGCTGATTTCTGTTTCCTGCTACAGGGTCCTCCTGGAAATCCCGGCCCCCCAGGCCCTCCCGGCCCCCCCGGACCTGGCATCGATATGTCTGCCTTCGCTGGCCTAGGCCAGAGGGAGAAGGGCCCCGACCCCATGCAGTACATGCGGGCGGACCAGGCAGCCGGCAGCCTCAGGCAGCACGACGCCGAGGTGGACGCCACACTCAAGTCCCTCAACAACCAGATCGAGAGCATCCGCAGCCCCGAGGGCTCCCGCAAGAACCCTGCTCGAACCTGCCAGGACCTGAAACTCTGCCACCCAGAGTGGAAGAGCGGTGAGCCTGGGAACAGGAAGGCAGCACGGAAGGCGGGAAGTCATCCCAGTGGGCCGGAAGTTAGCTCCAGGCAGGGGGTCAGCCCAGAAGTCATCCTGGTGGGCAGGAAGTCAGCCAGGAAGGCAGGGAGTTAGTCTGGTGGGCAGGAAGTTAGCTTGGTGGGCAGCTACTTCCAGTGAGATGCCCCCAGTGCAAGGTTCTACAGAGGGTCCCACTTCCCTCCCTCATGTCCCAGCCGAGAAACACAGCCCCAGCTCCTGTCCTGCCACGGCTGCTTAACAGAAGTGGCTTCTGGCTCAGTTCTACCCAGTGGCAGGCCTTCCCCTGCACTTGTGCCCCTGTTCAACACAGGACATTGCCTCTTGCTCCCTGGACCCTTGCATCCCCCCTCCCCGCGGCCACCTTGTCCTCCACACCCTGCTCCCCGGCCTCCCCCCTACCCCGTTTCCAACCATTCAGTGGCCCAGAAAGGCCTGACCCTGGTGGGAGTCTGCCCGGGCCTCACTGAGTCCTGGTGGCTGCTTGTCTCTTGCCCTGCAGGGGATTACTGGATCGACCCCAACCAGGGCTGCACGTTGGATGCCATGAAGGTTTTCTGCAACATGGAGACTGGTGAGACCTGCGTCTACCCCAGCCCTGCCACTGTTCCCAAGAAGAACTGGTGGAGCAGCAGGAACAAGGAGAAGAAGCACATCTGGTTCGGAGAGACTATCAATGGCGGCTTCCACGTGAGTGGCGCCTCCTGGTCTTAGCCCGACACGGCTCCTCTATTCTTTGATGCTGGACTTTGCAATCCTTTCATTTTTTGGGGGGTGGGCGGGGGTGGGGGGGAGGCGGGACAGCTTACCAGGGCCTCATACATGTGAGGCTTGTCCTCAGCGCAGAGCTACACCCTGGCCTCTCTTCATGGAAGCTTTTAAGCATCTTGAGCAGCTTCTCCCCAGTTTCCTGTGGAGCTTCAGAGGAAGGAAGTGGCAAGGGCGGGGAATATTCTCTTCCCCATTTATATGTGGGGGAAGCTCCCAGCCCCAAGCCCCGACTGCCGCTCCCAGACCCACGCCGCTGCTCTCCGCCCCAACAGTTCAGCTACGGCGATGACAACCTGGCTCCCAACACCGCCAACGTCCAGATGACCTTCCTGCGCCTGCTGTCCACCGAGGGCTCCCAGAACATCACCTACCACTGCAAGAACAGCATCGCCTACATGGACGAGGCCGCCGGCAACCTCAAGAAGGCCCTGCTCATCCAGGGCTCCAATGACGTGGAGATCCGGGCCGAGGGCAACAGCAGGTTCACGTACACTGTCCTGAGGGATGGCTGCACGGTGAGTCGGGCGCTGCGTTTCCCGGGGCCTGGGATCGGGCTAGAGCAGGCCGAGAGGGGTCCACAGCGAGTGGCGGAGACCAGAGAGACAGGATCACTCGAGGCGTGTGCGCGAGGCTGTGGGGAGAAGCCACACAGGGTGGGGGGTGAGGAAGAGGGGCGTCCGCTTCTAACTGCTCCCCCAGTCGGGGGGGAAGTGGACTCTGCCCGAGTCTGTCCAGGGCCTCCCGTCCAGTAGTGAGCTCCACAGGGTGGGCGGGGCGGGGGTCCCGGGACGGAGCTCACTGCGGGGAGGTGGGTCATGCAGAAGGCAGCGCCGCGAGGCGGGATGGCATGGAGAGGGTTCGATGAACTGGGGCGAGTCTAGGGGACCCGAGTGTGCTGTGTACTTTGTGTCCCACGGTGCTCGCTGGGTTGGTTCCGTCTGGAGTCTTGGGTCTCTCGGGGTCCCAGGCAAACGGCGTCTGTTCTTTCTCTCCTAGAAACACACCGGTAAGTGGGGCAAGACGGTCATCGAGTACCGGTCACAGAAGACATCCCGCCTCCCCATCATTGACATTGCGCCCATGGACATCGGAGGGCCCGAGCAGGAATTTGGTGTGGACATAGGGCCTGTCTGCTTCTTGTAAAGACACGAACCCAGAGACATCACCACCCATGGCAAAAACCAAAGGACTCAAGTACTTTCCAATCGCGGTCACTCTAGGGCTCTGCAGGGAACGGCCGACCCGATGTCCATGCACCCCGCCCGCTCACAGTTTGGACTTGAACCCCCTCTCTTGCTGAGAGACCTGGGCAGACTGCAAAGTAAAATCTCGGTGTTCTATTTATTTATTGTCTTCCTGTTAGACCTTTGGGTCCAGGCAGAGGCAGGAAACTAACTGGTATGAGTCAAACGCCCCCTGAGAGACTGCCCCCCACCCCCAGCCCAGACAAGAAGACCCCCTCCTCCGGATGCTGGGCGCGGGAACTGTGTGTGTCCTACGTAATGGTGCTATTCTGTGTCAAACACCTCTGTATTTTTTAAAACATCGATTGATATTAAAAACAAAAAAATTATTGGAAAGTCCATACTGACCTGTGCTTTGTTCTTTTCGTTTGCTTCCTGTTAATTCTGTCTCTCCCATCTCTTTGATTTTTTGGGCCACACCCGATGGTGGTTGGGGATACTCCTAGCAATGGTCAGGGGACTGAATGTCGCACCAAGGATGGAACCTGGGTCAGCCACATGCAGGGCGAGCACCTGACCGACCTTACTCTCTCCAGCCCACGCCCATCCCATTAATCCCTGGTTCTGTGGACTCAGCCCAGAAGTTCTCCAAAACTTCCCATGCACTCAGTGCAGGACCCTGAGGCCACACTGCCAGGTTTTGAAGTCTCATGCAAGCACAAAATGGGCCCTTTGGTCAGCCTGGGCACTGTGGAAACCCAGGGGACGATGGGACACAGGTTTGGGAAGAGAGGCCCGAAGGAGAGGAGGCCTTTCCTGGCACAGGATCATGAAACATGCCCCTGGGTCAGATGAGTGCAGGAGGGCCAAGTGAAGGTTGAGAGATTCCAGACGCTCCAAGGGACGGGCAAGGAGAATCCCACAGGGGCTCTGGTGAACGCACACGCCCAATCTCTGTGATGTCCACGTGCGTCTTTCCCTAAGACTTCTGCCCAAGGACAGGTGTCGCGTATGACATGCCCCCTCTCGCCCCCCCCCCCCAAAACCTAGCCATCTCTTTCCAGCCTCCACCCCTCTGGCTCCCATTTAAAACGTTCTGGGCCTCATGTGACCTTCGTTGGATCTGAAGGTCACTGCAGATGAAACTGGTTAAGATGAGGTATTATTTGAGTAGGGTGGGTCTCTCATCCAATATAACCGGGGTCCTTATCAAAAGGGGAAATTTGGATACAAGCACACAGATGTCATGAGGACAGTCAAGGAGATGGAACCAGCACAGACATTTACCTCCAAGCTCCTCCAAAGGAACCAGCCAGACCAACACCCATCCTTTGGGCCACCGGCTTGCAAAATTGAGGAACTAAGTGAGAATACATTTCAGTTGTGGACATCACTTCGTTGTTGATCACTTACTATCATAACCCTAATGCATTTATGCAAGCAATATTCCAAACATTAAAAAAAAAAAACCCACAACGTTCTGAGCCTGCACATAACTGTCCTCTGAAAGTTAGGCTTCTCGGAACCCTCAAGCACCTGGCAGTTAACTTCGCAGGCTGTGCGGAGAATGAGGAAGTCGTTGCCTTCTCCACTAGAGGGCGTCATGGTGGCGACTGCAGCGGGCTGGAGGCTGCACTGACGTAAGTCTAGATAGTCATATTCTGTAAAACACATTTCACAAGGCTACTTGGCATGCTCGTGGCTAGAGACCCATCTAGTGAGGGAGATAGACTTTCTGCCAATAAGAAAAATAAAGCTGCGTGAAAGATGCTTTTGTTGTTAGACTTGTTGTTGTGCATGAATAAACTGGGTATGGTAGCATCCTTATGGACTAGTCTCAGGACCAGTACATGTCAAACAAAAACACGATCATTAAAAATACATCATTAAGGGGCTGGAGCAATAGCACAGCGGGTAGGGCATTTGCCTTGCACGTGGTCCACCCGGGTTAGATTTACCAACATTCCATACGGTCCCCTGAGCACCGCCAGGAGTAATTCCTGAGTGCATGAGCCAGGAGTAAGTCCCGAGCATCGCTGGGTGTGACCCCCCCCTCAAAAGTCATTAAAATAGCCATATCATGATTTAAAGTGAACAACGCTTTATTAACAGGAGGGCGAGGGGAAATGCAGGAAGGCAAAGGGATGCCTGTGAAAGCGTTTCCCTAGGCAACAGCTGGAACTGCAGGATACAGCCAACTACAAAGACCTCTGTGGCTCCCACGCTGATTTCACTTCTCCTTTTGGCTGCAGAGCCACTGCTGGTCATTGCTCTGGGGCCACACCTAGCAGTGCTCAGGGATCACTCCTGGAGGTGCTCAGGGAGTCACCGTGGGTGACGGGGATTGAAACTGGGTCAGTCGCATGCAAGGCAAGAGCTTTACCCGCTGTACAGTCTCTCCAACCCCAGAGTCGCTTGTTATAACCGAAGTATCTCAGGAGATCGTGACCATCAGCTCAGCCCTTTTAAAAGATAATCCCATTGACATCAGGATATTCAAGTGACCCCTTTCATTCTACTCTCCTGGTTACCAGTTAAAACTTAGAAATCACAGTCGCTGTTTCCAGGCAAAAGAGGAAGCAGATAGAGGGAAAGTTTTTTTTGGTGGGGGGCAGGGAACCTACCTGTAGTCAGACTGGGGGGCCCTACCCAGGCCAGCAGTGTGAGCGCTGACAGCTGCTCCCTCCCCCCAGCTGGCCTGGGAGAAGGGGAGCACTACCAGGCTCATCCCTAGTTTCCCTGACTCTGGTACCCAGGAAAGGCAGCAGCTCTCTCCAATCAGAACACGCTTACGACGTGTTCTGATTGGAGAGAGCACTGAAAACCCAGAACTGGCTTACGACGGAGGGGTCTTGGTCAGGTCCTCTCTCGGGCATCCTCATCTCAACGACAGACGCCGGAAAGCTTTAACTCGGGGCCAGGAGTCTGAGCCTCAGCCCAGACACGCTCAGGTCCCCTGCTATTCTGGGCAAGTCATGAGAAAACTTCTAAAGTAATGTCCTCCCTGAGCCAAGGAAGAAAGTACTGTGGAGATGACGGAGAGTCCTATTACAAAGGCAGAGGAAGGAATGTTGCTCAGAGAAAATACTTGGGGCCCTTTGATTCTCACAGAGCTCTCATCAATGGACGGCTTTGTTTCATACTCGGAGCTAGGACCCCTCGTTCATTGACCCAGAGCTATCGAAGACCTTACCTTGGAGTAATTAGGAAACGGGAGGCTCCAAACAGGACTTCAGGACCTGCCACTTCAAAATGACAAACTGTTCTTTGAGCTGGCTCCTAAGAAGCTTTTACTACCTAGCCAGCCACAAGAATAAAAATGAGAGGTTTCTGTGTCTGGAATCAGGGTTACTAGAAATCACCTATCCGAAAAACTATGCAGCAGGGCTAACAGCTACTTGTAGAGTAGCTGGTATTTCTCACGCTTCCTTCACTTTCCGAAGACCCGGGCCTGCTTAGCGCAAACCATAGATGCGCTCTGCCCCCCCCCCCCCGCCCCCAACTTCTCCTCAGCGACCCTGGAACTCAGTTCTAAGACAATTCCCCACATGTGTGTACTGAAGTTTGGCTTTCCTCCTAGTAATGTATTTGATTGTTTGACCCGCCTGATACCAACGCAGAAGAATAAGGGGACGTTTCCTCTCTTAGCAGTAAGCAAACTGTGGTCTACATGAAATCTGGTGAGACTCGACTTGTGGTGGTTGTTTCAAACTTCTAGATACGCCAGGACAAAAGTGCAGCAGACGGTCAGCACACAGCAGATGCTCAGTCATTTCACGTTCGGAGTAAATGTGCAAATGCAAAGCTCTGGGAACGCTTTGGAGACAACAGCCCGCTCTGGGCTGCCTGTTGGGGTTTCCCGAAGCACATGATTAAGGAGATGGCGCCCACTTAAGTCTCCAGCTCTCCAACTAGCTCGACCATGTCTTGGGGCGGACTCCCTGGTGGCTGAGAGGTGGGGAAAATTCATGAGATGTGCAACCTCGTGCAACCTCACGCTTCCAAATGCCTTTTGATCAAGATCACGGTCAGCTAGAAGCACCCCCCCCCCGCCCCCCGCCTCAGGGAAGCTGTTCTCAGGCTTAGGCAGCTGCCCTCCCCTGCCCAACCTGCAGGGGGCGTCATGTGCTCAGTTCTGGAAGAGCACCAGGCCAGCCTGTCCTGGAGCCGCTGGAGGACCAACAGGGAGGCTGCCGGGATAGACGCGGTCAGAGCTTCTCTCCCGGGCCTGGGCTGCAGGGCCCGCACAGCGGGCAACTGTGCGCAGCCCTGTGAGACGCCGCCTCACTCGTCCACCCAAGCAGAGGAGACACCCGTGAATCCAAAGCAGGGTTTATTTTTCTACCAAATCCCCAATCCATGTTCCAGCCAATGGATGAAGGGTACATCAAGCCTCAGATAGACTCTCGATAAAAACAACTCTTAACTTTCTACAGGAAAAAAAAAACCAAAAACCGAAAACACCCGTCTTTTAAAGCTGCTCAGACAAGTTGAAGCAGATGAAAAAAATTCACATGTTCAGTGGCCTGTGCTTTCTTCACTCAGACGCTCCCTTCCCGCTGCCTCCCCCGCGCAGACAAGGCCCTGACGGCAACCGCAGCGGCACCAGGATGGACGGCTGGGTCACACGATTTCAATTCGGAACGCCCCAAGCTGCAAAGACCTGTACTACGTTTAGCAAACCAGACACTCCCACTCACCGAGTGTGCACTGTCTGCTGGGAACGGGGGGACCCTGGGCAGTGCGGCTGCTGGGGAACGTCAGTGGGCGTGGAGGGGGGCTGCCCCCGCCCCGAGCGGCAGGAAGATGCTAGCTGGGGAGTGAGGGACCCTATTTCTCTGCACGTCTCCCACGTGGGTAGGCATGTAAACCCCGGCCCTGGAACAGCCACGGTGTCAGTGTCATCCGACAGGCGCAGCCACGGAGGGACCAAGAGCGGCTCTCAAATAGCCGTGGAGTTGGCTCCACAGTCCACATAGTGGTGGGTCTCCAAGGAGCTCTGCGTCATGTGGCCGATGTAGGAAATCTTCACCGACGTTCTGAAGGGAAGAAACCAAGACAGATTGTAAGAGAGCAAGAAAAACCGCCCCAATAGAATCTTGCAAAGACCAGGCAAGAATATCTACAGGTTCCGGATGAGTGGCTTCCGGCTACACAACCAGGAGGCCAGACACCAGTTTACATTCGCGGAGAGGCTGGGGCACGTGATGACCTTCCGAAGAAGAGGTTCTCACACCCATTATACTGCACATTTCAAAACGTCTGGAGAGAATTTGCTTTGGTTCAGCTGAAGGGGTGCTGGGGTCCCAGTGCATCAGTGGCCAGCAGTTACAGTCAAGAAGCCAGCAAAGACCTGAAACCCCCACTGCGCACGACACAGCTCTCCAACCCTCCCCCAAACGCGCTGCCTCACAATTCCGACAGTGCCAAGGCGCAGCAGCTGCTGCTCTGCTCCCACCCTCCTAAGTCAAATATTTGAAGTAGATCCTGGTCCGCTGCCAAGTCATGGCTTCCAGGAATGACCCTAAAGGCCCATGGCAGGTGCGGTGTGGCTAGACAGTACGTTCAGCCGCCTGTCAAGGGCTGACTCCTGGAGAGGGTCTTAGAACTCTAAAAGAGCAACGAGGTATGGAGCAAACTAGGTTCCGTTTCAGGCACTAACTGTGCAGTATTCACTGCGAGCCCCGTGATTGGTAACGGAGACAAAGACGCTGAATCCAGAGAACATGGGGCTGGCAGCCTCTGGCTCTCAGCTCGCACAGACCCCTCACTGCCTGTGCGGACTCAGACACAAGGGCCGGGGGAGAGACTTACTGCATGAAGATTACTATGCTGTGCGCCAGGGGCTCGGGCAGCGCGCACAGGAAGCTGTCGGAGAACAGACATGGAAGCAGTCAGTGGGATTTTGGTTCTGAAGCACAGCTCAGCAGAAGAGTGCTCAGCTGCTCAGTCATACTCACGGGTGGCCAGCAACACTTCCTCTGCCCCCATCGACCCTCTGCCCTGGTCCTGAGACGCCACAAACACCCTTTCACACGCAGGATGACACTTGCAGTCCCCTTGTCTGCCACGATAACCCCCTGCGTCACCCCCCGCAAATCCATCACACAAACCCTGGATTCAGGGAATGTTCCTAGGGGAGTTGATATTCTTTTTTTTTTGCTGTTTGGGTCACACCCGGCGATGCACAGAGGTCACTCCTGGCTCATGCACTCAGGAATTACTGCTGGCGGTGCTCGGGGGACCATATGGGATGCTGGGATTCGAACCCGGGTCGGCCGCATGCAAGGCAAACGCCCTACCCGCTGTGCTATCGCTCCAGCCCCGGGGAGTTGATATTCTTAGAAACAACAGCATGTTAGCCACAAGATGACACGGGACACACTCTCCAAACATACCCACAAGACAAACACAGTGAAAGAACCCACAGGACAGAACGCTAGAACTTAAAGCAGGGAAAGTTCTAGTCAGGTAAGTTCAGCTCAGAATCCTTCAGGCAGCAGAGAATACATAACAGACAGCGTGGTCCTTACTACACATAGGAGTACTGTCGTCCCATCTCAGCTTTCATGGTAAAATTCACCTGAAAAGAAGACACACGAGTCAGTCTGCGGCCAAACAGGCTTGACTACTATCCAGATTACATTACGACTAGCAATTCAACAATCTGGGAACATTCTCCCAACACACACCAAATATTTCCCTTAGATTGACCCCTTGATACAACCTCTGGGCCACTAACAAATGTTTCCAACCTTTCTTTCTTTCCTTTCGAGGGATCAGAGAACCTCAGACTATTAGAGTGCTTCTTCTTGATTTGTGGCAAATCTTTCTTCTAAATGATTTTGTTAGCCTAGCACTTTACTGTTGGCTGATTCTCCCCCCTCACCCACCCACTCACTCAGCTTTTCTTTTTGTGAGGGGGTCACACCCAGTGATGCTCAGGGGTACTCCTGCCTCTCTGCTCAGGAATTACTCCTGGAAGTGCTTGGAGAGCATATAGGATGCCGGGGATTGAACCTGGGTTGGCCACGTGCAAGGCAAACAATCTCCCTGCTGTACTATCGTTCTGGCAGCTTTTGTTTTTTGTTTTGTTTTTTGCTTTTGGGTCACACTCAGCGATGCACAGGGGTTATGCCTGGCTCATGCACTCAGGAATTACTTCCGGCAGTGCTTGGGAGAACATATGGGATGCTGGGAATCGAATCCGGGTCAGCCGGGTGCAAGGCAAACGCCCTACCCGCTGTGCTATCACTTCAGCCCCCGGCAGCTTTTCTTAATGACAGTTTTCCAGGACTGTCTCATCAAATTGTACTGCACTTGGAAATGAGCTGAGGAAAGGGAAGTAACGAGATGACAGCATTCCCACACCCCTGTCTCTTTGACCCTTGGGGCAAGGATTCTAGAAGAATGACATACCATATGCTCGCTCCGAGGAGGAATGAGGGAGACATTGGTGGTTGTGTGTGTGCCCACCACGGTGTTCATGTACTGGACCTGGCTGGACAGGCTGGTCAGGGCCACAGGATAGAAGTTGGAATTTCTGATTTTCAGTGTGGCCTGCATCAGAGCAAGTGAGGAAATGGGTGTACGTTTCCTTACGTTTATTCGCACAAGACTTCCAAGTACACCTGGATACCAGGTCACTGGTCTTACCATGATGGTAAGGATTACAAGGGCGTCCTTCTTATTAAATATGACCTTCACCACTTTGATGCCGCCATCATCCACGAGGACTGAGTGTGGGAAGAGGAAAAACACCACCAAGCCGGAGGCCAGGAGACAGAGCAGAACTGACAGGAGGACATACTGCTTGCTGCAAACGATAAAGCACAGGATCCACCCAGTCAGCCTGGGAGCAAAACCCCCAAGTAAAGATTAAATGGAAAACTGGAAATGAGAGGAGAGGGTAAAGAAAAAGATAAAGTCCATAACCAGACCAGCCATGAGTACAGCAGGAAGAATCCTTTTAAACCCTGGTGGCTGCTCTCTGGGAACAGAGACCGATAAGAGGAACTGTGTCAACAGAAATATTTCCTCACCGCAGAATCTCCTGCCCCCACGCCTGGCAGTCTTCACCAGGGGCCCCTCAGCAGGGGGCGGGTTGAGTTTCCCTCCCTGCCCCAAGCAGAGCCCCGGCAGCCTAAAACCTCCAAAACCCAGCCACAGCCACGCTCAAGGCCACTCTCGACACACTCAGACGAGCCTCATGCATGAAGGAACCGGCAGAGGAACCCAGGTGTGCGGGACCCGTGGCTGAGATCTCTAGGCCTGCTCAGATTGGGACTGGGCCTCCTCCACCCAGATCCTCAGTTTTCCAGTAGCTTGGCAGCCACACCCCAAAACTTCCCCAGCGCCGTGTAATCTCATCAATGGCCAAGATCCAGAGACTATAAAATCAAGCTCCCAGAAGAGAGTGATGCAGTATTTCCTGGAGTGACCTCTTATTTTCTAGCCCACTGATGCACCTAAAGCAGCACAGGTGTGTTTGGTTTTAACATACTTGCTTGTATTCTCTTATACACGGGCTTAAATGGCCCCAGAATGAAATACAATGATCTTCACACACTTCCCTCTTATTGTGGTGGGAAGATGCTCACTGGTGGGATGGGTGTTTGAATATTACCTGTAATGAACTATTGCAAACTACTTTTTGAAAATAAAATGTATAAAACTCGCAAAAAAAAATGTATTTCCCTACCACCAAGGATACCCCATCCCTTTTCTCCAGGCCCTTCCAACTGATCCTCAACGTGTTTCAATGATGAAGCAGAGGTACCTTGCTAGAGCAAAGAGTTTCAGAGAAAACGGGACATTCAATGCGAGATTATAGAAGAAAGGACAGAGTTTCCAGAAAGCCAATTGGCACTAACACATACAAAAGGGACTGGAGAGAGGCCAGGACTCACGTTCTCTGAGGGCGCAATCTCTGATCACTGTGTGGGATCAAAGCCACCAGTTCATTAACTTGCTCTAGAGAAAAAAACAAACAATTATTCGGGTAACATGAATCCCATAACGTCAGTACTTGCCTTCACACCATGCCATATCCCATCACAACGTATACCTGTTTGGAAATGAACATTTCTAAGATGCTAGTCTCATATTTCGAGTCGAATGAACAAGACAGAAAGTAAATACAAAGTGTTGCAAATTACAAAACTTTTATCCGTGGTGCAAGGGTAGAGACATGGGAGTTGAGAAATTCGGACTCTTGCTTTGGTATGATGATGACAGGGCCTTATCCTGCTGGGTGGCCTTGGGGACATCATTATCTCTCAGCCCACTTTCGCCTCATCTGTAACAGGAAGGCTTTGGAACAGATGATTTCTAAGCTCCTGTCCAGGTCTGAACCTGTGCAACACTCCATCTCAACTGTTAAGACTGAGTGCCAAATCAGACATAAGTAGTCCCACACCAAATCCAGTCTGCCATTCTTGAGCATTTGTTTTTTTTTCTCCCTACTTTACATTTTCAGATCTTACAGTTTCATGATTCACTGTTCTCTTAAAAAAAAAAAAAAAGTCTGGGGCTGGAGCTATAGCACAGCGTGTAGGGTGTTTGCCTTGTATGCAGCCAACCCGGGTTTGATTCCCAGCATCCTATATGGTCCCCTGAGCACCGCCAGGAGTAATTCCTGAGTGCAGAGCCAGGAGGAACCCCTGTGCATCGCCAGATGTGACCCAAAAAGCAAAAAAAAAAAAAAAGTTTGCGTGCACTCCATCCCCTCCTTAAGAGAGCAAAAGAAGGGATGCACCTGAGAGTAAATCCCACAATGCACAGCAGATATAAGGCCACAATCCCAAACCACACAGAACAGAAGAAATGGGGGGGAAGGGGGGAAATGGGAAAAGAAAATGGAAAGGGAAATGGAAAAAAGAGAGGGAAAAGGCTTTCTAATCGGAGAAGGGAACCGGAAAAGGAGCAAGGCCTTCTACTAGAAGGGGGCCACCGGGCCCAGCCTCAAAGGTCCTGGCTTCAGCCAGGGACATCAGGACTGTCCGGGGACAGGAGAAGGCCGCGGAGACCTGGGACCTCCCTGCGGGCACAGCCCTCCCGGTCGCCGGGCGGCTCACCTGTGGGGATGTAGCCGGTCCCCTGGCAGGTGAGGCAGGTGACACTGTCGCGCCCCGTGAACTCCACGTAGGGAAACTGAGCGATCGCTTCCTCCTGCTCCCGTTCGGCCCGAGACTCCTCCCCGCTGGGGTCTCCTTTCCTTCGCGCGGAGGCCGGGGGGCGCGCGGAGGCAGAGTGGAGGGCCCCCATGGCCGGGCGGGGTCCCCGGCTTCCCGCTAGGGCGCCGGGGCGGGTGGGCGCGTGCCGGCGGCCCCGCGTCGCCGCGGGAGAAGGCGCGTCATCTCCCTGGGGGCGGAGGGGGAGGCCGGTCACCACCCGGGCCGCGGCGAGACTCCCGCCGGGCGCCCCCTCCGCGGGGGTCCCGGCCCGACGTGCAGCCTCCGCCCGCTCGCGCCCCGCCTCGGCCCTTCCCGCAAACTCCGCGCCCCTCGCGGCGGCGCCGACGATCCCGGGGCAAGAGGCCGCAGGGGGAGGGGCCCCGCCGCCGCCCCCGGGCCCGGCCACGCCTCGCGGCGGACAGGGGTGCTCCGCGCGCCGAGGGGGCCGCGCCCACCCGCCCGCCCGGCCGCTTTACCTGCCGGGGTCCCCCGCGCCGCCTGCGTCGCCCGCGCCAGCGCGCACGCGCACGGGTCCGGCCGGCGGGCACCGGCGCCTGCGCGCGCCACGGCCCAGCAGGGGGCGCCCCAGCCCGCCGCCGGCGCGGCGCCCAGCAAGGCCCCGGCAGGTGGGGAAGGGACCGGGGGCGGGGCGGCCGTGCGGACGGGCAGGCGCAAAGCCTCCTGCCCAATTGCCCGCAGCCAGAGGAGGAGGCGGGCCAAGCCGCGCACAACGTTCGGTGTTCAAGCACGGGGGCTGCGTAGACCCTGGCAGACACGCACCGGACGCCTCATCCCGCGTAGGGCTTCCCCCTCCCCAGCGTAGATGAGAGAAAGGGGCAGAGGAGAGAGGGATGCGGAGGAGAGGGGCGCAAAAGGGAGAGGAGAAGCAGGGGAGGGGAGGGTGGGGAGGGAAAAACAGGGAGCACTTGAAAGGTTGGGTTTCTTTCTTTCTTTCTTTCTTTCTTTCTTTCTTTCTTTCTTTCTTTCTTTCTTTCTTTCTTTCTTTCTTTCTTTCTTTCTTTCTTTCTCTCTCTCTCTCTCTCTCTCTCTTTCTTTCTTTCTTTCTTTCTTTCTTTCTTTCTTTCTTTCTTTCTTTTCTTTCTTTCGTCATACCTGGCGATGCACAGGGGTTCCTCCTGGCTCTGCACTCAGGAATTACTCCTGGCGGTGCTCAGGGACCCTATGGGATGCTGAAAATCAAATCCGAGTCAGCTGGGTGCAAGGCAAACGCCCTACCGGCTATGTTATCACTCCAGCCCCGGTTCCTTTGTTGTTTTTTTTTTTAACTAAAAAATTTTGGATGAAAGCACTGTGATTTGCAAAGTTGTTGATAGTTGAGTTTTAGGCATGCAATATTTCAACACCCACCCCACCACCAGTGTCAACTTCCCTCCACTCAAGTTCCCATATTGCCTCCCCACCCCATCCAGTGCCTCATGCCCGCCTGTCACCCTGACACACATTACACAGTTTCAATGGTTCCAGTTTAGGGCTCGTGCTTCAGTTCCGTGGAGTCTGTGTTTTGGATGGATGTCTATGCCACTCGCCCAGGTCACCCACATCACCAGAAGGCTGGTTTCTTTGTGCTGCCTGATTGAGCTTCATTTACAGCAGAAGCACGAAGGGATTTTAGCCAGGTCACCGCACTTAAGATGACACTGGGGGAGAGGAAATGTTCTGACTGGGTCAATGAAGGGCTTCATTGCTCCACAGTGGGGAATGAGACTGAAGACTTCACACGTCTCCAAATCTTTGGGATTTCTCATTTTCCCAGGGGTGGGGGTGGGGAGGCTGATGTTCCACAGCCGTGGGACCATCTGCCTATCTCTGGACATAATCCCTTAACTGAGCCTTCAGGGTAAGAGGTTTTGTTAAAAAACAAACAAACAAAAATCAATGACACTTACTGTTGAAGACAGTGACATCACTATTACCCAAGAGTGAGAAGGGCGGGGTGGTACAGACCCTGCAGTGGGGGGGTCTTACCGTGGGATAAAGAGATTAGACTGACGTAATAGAGGCAAACGGGAACTGATAGCCAAGGCGCAAGCTCAAGGTCAGTGGATAGAAAACTTTAAAGAGGAAATCTCAGGGGGCGGAAAGGAGACCCCTGGCTGTCCTGACCTAGTGGGATTCTTGTCCAAGCCAGGCAGGGTGAGCTGACTTTACCCAGGGCACAGTGGAGGCTGGTGGAGGCTGAGGAACCTGATCAGATATGGAGCGTGATCAGATATCGAGGATCTGGTACTTGCTGAGCTGACTCTTAGCATGACTCTTGCTAAAAGTGGTTTTACATGAATGTGCACAGACAGTGGAAAAATTAAGAAACCTGAGTGGTTAGGTCAAGGATAGAATCTTGGACAAAGCAACAAGGAGCCATTGCTTCCTATTTTCTATCACCAGCCTCACACTTCTCTTTCTTTACCTCTCTGCCAGTTTAGCTTTTATTTATACAAATCTGGTTTTGTTGGGATCCACAATACATGCCCTACAAAACTCATGCCACGTGATATAGAGGAGCCAATGAAATGGAGGCAGAAATTGTAGGTGGATTGTTTTCAAAGGGAGATACAGTTGGTCTTTGACCTTCCTGTTTAGAATTGGCACTTGATGTTGGAGAAAGCCTAGCTACCTTGTGACCATGAGGAAAAAGAGGGCTGCTTAGGAAGACAAAATAGAAGGCTGATATGAGCCTGGGTCCTGATGGGATTTGACACTACAGTCAGTCCCTACACCACTGGTCTTCTGATTCCTCATTAGCACTGTAGCACTGTCGTCCCATTGTTCATAGATTTGCTCGAGCGGGCACCAGTAACATCCCCATTGTGACACTTGTTGTTACTGTTTTTGGCATATCAAATACGCCACAGGTTGCTTGCCAGGCTCTGCCGTGTAGGCAGGACACTCTTGGTAGCTTGCCGGGCTTTCCAAGAGGGACAGAGGAATCGAACCCGGGTCAGCTGCGTGCAAGGCAACTACCCTACCTGCTGTTCTATCGCTCCACCCACAGAAATTATGTTTTTATGCAGCATCTCTTTTTCATAGTGGGTGCAATTCTAAAATGAAGTCATCAAGGTTAGCAAAGGGGAATTCCTGTATTTTAGCACAAGTCTTCTGGCAGCTTTAACCCACCCACCCTGTAGACCACACTTAGGTTCTATCTTCCTCTAACTTCTGCCCTCAAATCACGTCCCCTTTGAGGGAGAGGCTCTTGTCCATCTGAGGCGCTTTTCCTGTTTGAGAGTCCTAACTGCAAATTTCCTTGTGCAATCTTGGGGGGGGGGGTGTGGTGTCCATCCTTTGGTCCTCTGGGTGTCTTCGCACTTGCAGCCTTGGTGGGAACCCTGCCAAGCACAGGATGCAAAACTCCTGAGATCTGCTGGTGGTGGGCATCCCAGGCTTGCCTAGACCAGCATTTCTCAGCAGGGTCCGTAGGGCCCCACCCATTATTCCAAGGGGGCTTCTAGGAAAATTGCATAAATGGGGGGGGGCGTGGCATGAGTCTAGGGGATACCCAATAGGTGGGATAATTTTTGGTTCATGGAAAAACTAAGGTCAGAAGAGGCCCATGGTCTGCAAAAGGTTGAGTAACGTGTCTTACCTGCCGGCCCTCCAGTCTCTGCCGTGGCCCTGTATTGATGTGATCCTCACCTGCAGCCCCTTCCAATATTGGCTGGGAGGGGGGAAAGATATGGCCCCTGGTTGAGAAATTTGGGTTGAGATAATCCCATAAGCCGAGCAAGTGAAGAGGCAGCAGCCTAACTCAAACCAGTTTGGAGGAGGAGGCCAGAGAAAGACAGAGATGTGAAGGCATTGGAAAAGAAGACTTGGGGGGGGGGGCTCGCAAAAAGGGCTTTGGTTGAATTTGGTTGATGGGTCATGTAAAGGGGGCCCTGGGGCTTCACCAGCAAGGACCCTGAGAGACCCCTGAGGCTTGCTGACCATCTGCTTCCAAAAGTATACCTGGGACACAGGCTGTCCTCTTTAGCATGGCTCTCATCCCCCAGCACCTAGTTTGGCGTCTGGGACATAGTAGGTCTACAGCAGATGCCTGCAGAACCACCCAGCTGGAGGTTGGCCAGCACTGCCCGGGGAGCCATTCCAGCATCATGCCCAGCCATCTGGTAGGCAGCTTTAATTGGGCAGCACATTCCTGAGCAGACACCCATCACTTCTCGCCTGGGCCTGGCTTCCAGGGTTATCTCACCATCCCGGTCATGAGCAGTGAGGTTTCTGCAGACGTGAGCTCACTGGGGCTCTCTGGGTGGGCCCGCACAGAGCGGGGGCCCCCTGGAAATCCCCAGACTCTCAGCATCTTCACTTTCTCCTCTGCACCCCTGGCTGCTGTCCTGAAAGGCTTCGAGGGATCCCCAGGGGTCAGAGACTTGATCTGCTCAGTCCTTCAGTCACCCCCGATGCTCAGGGAGCAGGACTGTGCCAGGGAGCCAGTCTCTGCAGTGTCAGAAACTGACTGTGACCGCTGGAAACGCACCCCGTGGTCTTCACTCTGGCTTCTTCTGTTCCATAGCTAAGAAAAGTTGCTGAGGTAGAGCATCCGGGGAGCAAAGGAATTGGGACCAGAACCAAATTTGCTGTTTCCTTGCTGGAGTGATAGCACAGAGGGGAGGGCGTTTGCCTTGCACGAGGCCGACCTGGGTTCAATTCCTCCGTCCCTCTCGGAGAGCCTGGCAAGCTACTGAGAGTATCTTGCCTGCACGGCAGAGCCTGGCAAGCCACCATGACATATTTCATATGCCAAAACCAGTAACAACAAGTCTCACAATGGAGACGTTATTGGTGCCCGCTTGAGCAAATCTATGAGCAATAGGATGACAGTGACACAGTGATACAGTGATACTTTCCAAAGTGATTGTGTGGGCGCTTGGAGGGTTTGAGGCAGAGCCTGATTATAAGAGCTAAGGGCAGGGCCATACAAACCTTTGTCTTGAATAGATTCTGTGTTTGTTCATCACGGATCAGGAATCTCCGGGTGCAGAGCTCTGGCCCACGTGTTGCTCAGCTAAGGAGAGAAATGGTTCTCTTTGTAGTTCCAGGTTGAATTCTCCTTGGAGAAGGTCTGAAGGGAGAAGGGGAAAAGCTATTTGTTTCTTCGACTGTCTTCTGACAGCGTTTTACTATCAAGTAGCATCTCCTTTGGTGAGAAGCAGCTGTTCTTCCAGATCCATGGAAACCCGGGGGAACAGATTGCCCCAACGACAGCAGGCAAGTCAGACTTGACCATGGGTTTCTGCACCAAGTCCCTCTATGTTTTTTTTCTCCCCTGTGCTATCTCCTATAAAGAATGGGCACACAAGAATATTCTAGGAAGCGGGAAGGGCATTTAAATCCAAATGGAACCTAAGCAGATTGCTCCGAGAGGTCATGTGTGATGAATAAACTGTAGGGGCACAGAGATTTATGGGTTTAAGGAACTGACATCCTGACATCCACCAGAGCCGAAGGGGACCTTGAAACCACAGTCACCAAGTGGTTTGCAAAGCCAAGGTTCCTCAACTCCTTCTCTGAGGGGCTAGAGGAAGCTGATTATGGGGTTTAGATGACCCTGGCCCAAGGATGCCCCCTACCCCAAGCATCAGTGAGTATCAGTGAAGTTTATCTATTTATTTATTTATTTATTTTTTAATAAGTGAGTCACTGTGAGGGTACAGTTACAAATTTACCCATCTTCGTGCTTGTGTTTCTCTCATACAATGTTCGAGAACCCATCCCTCCACCAGTGTCCATTCTCCACCACCAGTGAACCCAGTCTCCCTCCCACCCTAGGAAGCAGACCTCTTCCTCCAAATGGAAAGAAGAAGTTGTATTCTAAACCAGAAAACACCAAAGTCCAAAAAAAAAAAAAGGGGGGGGGCTGGAGCGATAGCACAGCGGGGAGGGCGTTTGCCTTGCACGACCCAGGTTCTAATCCCAGCATCCCATATGGTCCCCTGAGCACCGCCAGGGGTAATTCCTGAGTGAAGAGCCAGGAGTAACCCTGTGCATCGCCGGGTGTGACCCAAAAACCAAAAAAAAAAAAAAAAAAGAAAACACCAAAGTCTGAGCTCCGTCCTGACTGCCCAGCTTGCCTGCCCCAAGTCACCTATTCTGGACAATTGCTTAATAGTGTTCAGGAAGCAGGAAAACTGCTGGTCTCTGACATGAAGGTGTCATATTCTTTCCTCCCTGTCTGACGGGTCTCTCAGAAAACTGTGGTGTGTTGGACAAGGTCAGAGGAATAGGCCTTGGGGTATGTATACTCCTTGTCCAGTCCCAGCAGAGCCCAGGGAAGATTTCTCCATGATGAAAAAGGGACAGACAGTTAGGAAACATGTCAACGAGGGCAGATATTCACTTTCAAACCACTAGGATTATTTGAAAGAGAGACGCAAATGTGATCGTGAGTAAGCAACGCAAAAGCTCTAAGATTAAACAGGAATAATAGGAGTGTTCAAATTGCAAGGGGTAAGTCTACCTTGAAATAGAGCAGAACGGGTTTCCAAATTTTTTTTCTCTTAGGAAGCTTTAACTGCTCAATTTTCCAGTCACATTGTGATAGTAAAAGTGAAATGGACCAACGTGACTCACATTAGTTCAGGACCATCTCGAGCTTGATGTTCTTAGATGTCATGCTGTTAGTTATGCTTAGCCTATGGAGAGTTCCGGGGGTTGGTCCTGATTACCCAAAAGATACTCAGGAGTAGGAATCACCCGGGGAACACCTGTGTCCACACTGTAAATATGAAACACAAATTTGCATCCAAAATCATCGAGGAAGAAATTGTCCAACCACAAGCTGCCATGGTCTGTGTGACTCCTTCAGGAAGACTAACTAAGGAGTTGGCTATTCATTAAGTGACTGAGAACCAAACCACAGCGAAAGAGAAACAGGGGCATGGTGAGCATTATTTTAAAATACTGAAGATTTTGTCATAGATTCTGAGATAAAAGATTACGCCATAGGGACTGGAGAGACAGTACAGCAGGAAGGCACTTGTCTTGCAAGCGTCCAACCTGGGTTGAATCCCCAGAACCTCATATGGCCCCTTCAAACATGCCAGGAGTTATCCATGAGTGTAGAGTGAGGAGTAAGCCCTAAAGACAGCTGTAGTGCCCCAAACGAAAAATTCTGTTAATTAAAAAATTATTATAAATACAAAAATACCGAAATTCACCGGACAGATAGTATAAAGGTTAAAGTCCTTGCTTAGCCTATGGCTGAGGCTTCAGGGATTCAGACGTTTGTCGGCTTCCCTGAACACTGCCAGTTGTGGCCCCCAAACCAAAAACCAAACAAAACCAGAAGATCTAAATCCAAGGATTAAACACACACACACACACACACACACACACACACACACACACACACACTCACACACACTCGAAACATGGCATGAAATTCTTTTTCCTTGAGCTTCAGTCCTATCAGATCCCCTTGGTGCTCCGTTTGGTCTAGTTGTGGAGTTTGGATCGAGGGCAGAAACATCTGGCAGCAGCCTGCGGTTCTCTTTCTGGAAAAGAGTTTCTTTCAGGAAGCTCAAAAACTGGAATAGCTGGAAAGACAAGTTATTCCACAAGGGAAAGGACAGAATTGCAATGGCAAGCCCAAAGCTTAAGGGTGGGTGGCAAACGCACCTGGCCCCGTCTTACAGGAATAGAAGACTTCAGATCCCTTTCAGCCTCCCAGGGCGGCACCCGCACCGTTAGAAACACAGAACACTCTGCTCTATACCAGATCCGTGTCCCAACATCACTTAGGGCTTTAGTTATATGAAGACCCAAGTAATTCCCACAAGTTCTCCCTTCTCTCCTGTGAGGAAATAGTAGGAAGCAAATAGCATGTATGAGAGATGGGGATACTGAATTCTCAAATGTGGGGCATATGTTAGATTGTGGCAGCATTTCATGTACATGCAGTGAGGCTCCATCACAAACCAATCATTATTCGATAGCAATTTGATCAAGTATTTTAAGTAACCAAGCATCAATTTTAATAGCTGTTATAAATTATTTATTTTACTATTTTATTAATATATTAGTATATATTAAGAGTCTCTTGCCTGCACGCCTGGCTGTCTTCCCCGGGGCCCTTCAGAGGGGATGGGATGGGCTCCAGCTTCCCTCCCCACCCCGAGCAGAGCTCCTGGCGGCCGAAGACCACCGGAACCTAGCTGCAGCCATGCTCGAGGCCCCTCTCTACACATTTGGACAGGCCTTACGCATGAAGGTACCGGCAGAGGAACCCAGGTGTGTGTAAACCCATCAACAGTCAGTACCCAGAGACTTAAAAGCAAGCTCTCAGAAACAGGAGGCCTCTCGATATCTTTAGCCTACTTCTCCCTCTGGGAGAAACTGGCAAGCTTCTGAGAGTTTCCTGCCCGCATGGGACAGCCTTGCAAGCTCCCCATGGTGTATTCATATGCTAAATCCAGTAACAAGCTGGATCTCATTCCCCTGACCCTGAAGAGCCCCCAGTGCAACATTGTTGGGAGGGCCAAGTTCAGATGGACTTCTAAGATATCAGGGAAAGGACGAAATGAGATGTTACTGGGCCCGCCCGAGAAATCGGTGATTAACGGGATATTGTGATTAATATATTAGTATATGCCAAAGATTTATTAATTACCATTTAATATTTTCATACTTATTATTTTGTTCAAGTGTCAGTTTTGTTTGCTAAAATAACCACAATGATCATAATGATTCAATAATTTTAGTTTGATTTGACATTAATTTAATACTATTAAATTGTGAGTTAATTAAATATGATAATGTATGACATTTTCTATTAGCATTTGATTTAATTATGATTAATTAATAAGCATGGGCTTTATGGGGATGGGGTTACAGATTCCCAAACACATTTTACACAAGTGATTGAAGCATCAGACTTTCAAACACAGACTCTAAATTGTGTAAGTAATCTGTCTAGAAAATGTAGATATGTTACTAAAATAACTTAGTATATGCTCGTTTTTATCACCAGGTCTTCCATTTCTTAAGTAAACCTAGTCCTGGTTTTAAGGAAACTGCAACCATAAAAGTTTTATATTAGTTTCAAAATCTTTATTACTTCAATTAAATGGGTCATTAAGTTTTATTTCATAGTAAGTTAGTGTATTTTAAATATTTTAATAGTGTGACAAAGCTTCCTAGAAATCAAAACTCTAAGAAATAAATTTTAATTGATTAAAAGAAAAATAATCGATACAACATCTCAGAAGCTCTAAGGCATCTCATAATAATTGCTCTCTCCCCGTATGGAAAGAAAAATGTGTATGAATGAGACCTATTTGGTGTATTGAATCTTCATGGGAAACATAGATATGTAAGGAGAAATATTTAACCTTTTTTAACTTATATGTGGATAATAATATGAGGAACCAAGAAGTATTTCAGTATTTCAGGCATTTGTCTTACACTCACCTGACTCAGGTTCAATCTCTGGTACTGCATGGTCCCCAATCACAGTCAGGAGTGATCCCCGAGCACAGAACCAGGAGTAAGCCCTGAGCCCTGCTAAGTGGGGCCCAACCTCCCCTCCACTGACCAATAATTTTAACACGATGTGGAATTCCTGAAGACCAGACATGATCTGATCCAGTCTGGATTTTATTGTGGAAAATGTTATGTCACAAAATTGAACAAGTTTCTTATCAATCATATCATAATAAGATATTTAATTATCAACATTTAACAGCTTTTGCCGTGTACACAGTTGTAATACTTTGTGTTCAGAGGACTTTATGGGAACAGACCTTGACAACCCCACAGAGCAGTTTTGCCCAGGGAACTGGCAATAAAAATTTCAGAATTTATGGAAAAATTGGACCTGTAAAATTGTAGATTTTTGTGCCAGGAAGCAATCTTAGCATGCTGACTTGCATCTTACTCTGAGTAGAACTGAAACATTTAGTTTTTTCTTTTAATTGAATCACTGTGAGTTAGACCCTTACAAAGCTGTTCATGATTAGGCTTCAGTCATACAGTCTTACTATGTTCCAACACCCATCCCTCTATCAGTGTACATTCCCCAACATCAGTGTCCCTAATTTCACTCCCTTCAGCCCCCATCGACCCCACTCCCAGCCTGCCTCTATGGCAAGCACTTCTCTCTCTTTCTCATTCTCTCTCTTTCTCTCTCTCTCTCTCTCGCATATGGTTTGTAATACCAATACTGAGAGATTGTCATGTATATCCCTTTACCTACTTTCAACACTCAGTTCTTGCCCAGTGATCATTTCCAACTATTATTGTTGTACTGGTCCCTTCTCTATATTACCTACCCTTCACCCCATCACCCCAAACATACTTATGGTTGATTCCAACCATTGAACAGTCCTCCTAGCCCCTGTTTTCCATGGCCTTGGATATTAGTTTTCTACTATATATTTTTACATTCTGCAAATGAATATAGTCATTCTATATCTGTCCCTCTCCTGACTCATTTCATTCAGCATGATACTCTCCATGTCCATCCAGTTATAAGCAAATTTCATGACTTCATTTTTCCTACCATAGTTTCTTTATCCATTCATCTGTTCTTGGGCACTCGGGTTGTTTCCAGATTCTGGCTATTCTGAATATTGCTGCACTGAACATAGGAGTGGGATGGTATTTCTACTGTTTTCAGAATCCCAGGGTATATTCACAGAAGTGGTATTTCTGTGTCATATGGAAGCTCAATTTTTGTTTTTTTGAGGAATGCCCATATTATTTTCCAAAAAGTCTGGAGCAGTCAGCATTCCTATCAACAGTGAAGGAGAGTCCCTTTCTTTCCACATCTACACCAGCACTGGTTGTTCTTGTTCTTTTGGATGTGTGCCAGTCTCTGTGGTGTAAGCTGATATCTCATTGCTTTGATTTGTATCTCCCTAATGTTCAGTGATGAAGAGCATTTTTTCACGCAGCTCTTGGTCATTTAAATTTTTCCTTTGACGAAGTTTTTGTGCACGTCTTCTCCCTATTTTTTGATGGGGTTGGATGTTTATTTCTTGTGAAGTTCTACCATAGCCTTGTATATCTTTGATATTAACCCCTTAGCAGAAGGGTATTAGGTGAATAACCTTTCCCATTCTATAGGCTGGTCACTGTTTCTTTTGAGATGCAGAACTTCTTAGTTTAGTGTAGTCCCATTTGTTGGTTTTTGCTTCCACTTTTTGTTCAGTGGTGTCTCATCTTTGAAGATACCTTTAGCTTCGATATTATGAAGGGTTTTGCCTATATTTTTTTCCATGTACCTTATGGATTGGGGTCTGATATTGAAGTCTTTAATCACTTAATCAATTTTGATCTGACTTTTGTGCATGGCGTTAGAGGTCTGAGTCCATTTTTTTTTACACGAAACATTTATTTTTTTATCTTTCTGACACCATCAGAACTCCTTGTATGTATTTTATACTTTATTGCAATATGCTTATTTGTACAAAATTCAGGAAAAATCTTACTCTTCATGATAGATATTTTGGAAACTTGTTATACTTCCAAGTCTTTGGCTGGGCTATCAGAGACCTTACTGCTTCAGAAATTGAGATTGACCTCAGAAATGCTTCAAAAAAGAAGCAATCTTTTAAGAAGATGCATTACTTACAGTTTCCAGTCTACTTAAAGGACACCAAAGGTCCAGGACATTTTAGGAATCTCAAGAATTGAGGAATTAGCCCCCAAATATTAGCATTACAGGTGGATCATGAGAGTAAACAGAACATCTTTTAGCAGTTGGGCCACACCTGATGATATTTAGGGTCTATTCCTGGTTCTGTGCTCAGGAGTGATCCCTTCTGGTGCTCAGGGAACCATATGTAATATAAGGGATTTGGCTGCAGTAGCCACATGCAAGGCAAGTGACTTATCTCCTGTACTATCTCCCCAACCCAACAAAATGCCTATTTATAAAGTCCTGGGTTCTTAACTCATAAGTCTTGCCTATGCCTCAGATAGCCTACAATGTTTTTGCCTCTTCCCTTCCTCCCTTCCTTCCTGTCATACCTGGCTCTCATCTGGTACTGCACTCAGGGAGCACTTCTGGTAGTGCTCAGGGCACCACTTCGGGTGCTGGGGATAGACCCTGGGTCAGCCATGTGCAAGACAAACACCCTACTCTCTGTACCATCTCTCTAGCCTCTCTTTTTACCTTTCTTAACCCCAGAGTTCTTCATAGGTGTATTCCAAATACCTATGCATGAGTCCCATCAAGAGCCTAGATGGAGCAGGCTACCACATCATTCTGGAATCAACACAAGATCTAAAGGTCCCAGAGTAATGCAATTATGGTCAGTCATGAACGCTGTCCTTTGTGAGACTCCAAAACAAACAGGGGGAGTATAATAAAAATGCTATTCCCTTCTTTTCACCCCCAAATGGAGAAGGAATCTGGGGTTAAGAAAGCAACACAGACTGATCTCAGGCCTGTAATCTAGAGACATCTCCTGGGGGAACTGTCTTGTTCTGGTTGGTTCTTTAATTGTTTCTATATCAATATTATCGCCTAACACCTATCAATATTATAAGACAAGGATTGGATGATGATAAGGACCCCAGGACCTCATCTGGGCAGTAATGATCAACAGAGGAAAAAATAGACTTCTGAAAAAGAAAAGTAAGTGATAGGGCCCCTGACCCCTGACGGTTAATTAGATTCCTAATCTAAAATACCTTAATAGATAGATACTGGAGAGACAGTACAGGAATTAAAATGCTTGCTTTACTGTTCACAATAGATAGAATCTGGAAACAACCTGAGTGTCCTAGAAAGGACGACTGGTTAAAGAAACTATAGTACATCTACACAATGGAATACTATGCAGCTTCCAGAAAAGATGAAGTCATGAAATTTTCTTATAACTAAGTGGAAGGACATGGAGAGTATAATGCTGAGTGAAATACGTCAGAAAAAAGAGGGACAGACATAGAATACAGGACAGACTGCAACACATTTGTGGAATATAAAATAACATAGTATGAGACTAACCCCCAAGGACAGTAGAGACAGGGCCAGGAGGATTGCTCCACAGTTAGAAGCCTGCCTCATGTCTGGGGGAAGAGGCAGCTGGAACAGAGAAGGGATCACTAAGTCAGTGATGGTTGGAGGAATCACTCGGGATGGGAGATGTGTGCTGAAAGTAGATAAAGGACCAAACATGACGGCCTCTCAGTATCTGTATTGCAAACAATAATTTCCATGAAGAGAGAGAGAGAGTAAGAGGGAAATTGTCTGCTGTAGAGGCAGGGGGAGGAGTGGGATGGGGGGAGGGATACTGGGGACATTGGTGGTGGGAAATGTACACTGGTGGAGGCATGGGTATTCGATCATTGTATGACTGAAACTCAATCATGAAAGCTTTGTAACTGTATCTCATAGTGATCCAGTTAAAAAAAGGAAAAAAATGTTTGCCCTAGATATATCTGACTGCAGTTCAATCCTTGGTATCACATGTGGTGCTCTGAGTTCAGCTCCAGCCCCAGAGCACTGCTGGGCATGGTCTTACTCCACCCCTCCAATTTCTTAAAAATATCCATTTTTTTCCTCTTTTTTTTTTTGGGTGGGGGTGGCACATCTGGTTGTTCTCAGAGGTTACTCCTGGTTCTGCATTCAGGAGAGCTTGGGGATGCTGGGAATCGAATCTGGGTGGGCCACATGCAAGACAAGTGCCCTATTCACTATACAATCTCTCTGACTCCCCACATTGTCTGTTTTTTTCTTGCTTATGTGAAATAACTGGCCAAATTTATTAAGAATAAATTTCATTTATTTCTATAACTATTTGGAAGAATAAGGGTGAAGATGGAGAGAGAGAGAAAAGATGTATTTCAATCACGTCTTTTGTGAAGATCAGATTTTAGTCCTCTAAATAATTTTTTAAAAAAAATATGAGCCATACCTGGAAGTGCTCAGTGACTTACTTCTGGCCCTGCACTCAGGAACACTCTTAGCAGTGCTTGAGGGACAAATGGAGTGCTGGGGATTGAATCTCGATTGGCCATGCATAAGGCAAATGTCCTACCCGATGTCCAACCACTCTCTCCTCTAGTCCTCTAAATAATTTTAAAAGATAATTTTCCTTACACTGAAATGAATTTCTCTAATATTTCTAATGACTATGGCTTTCTGAACTTACATTTCCTACTTTTTGAGTTAGCTTGCATAGATTAAAAACCATGTCCATCCCTTAGTTAAGATTATGCAAGCTAAAATGCAGAATTTACTATCTACTGCAGAAAGATGGTCACCAATATTGTACTTGGACAAAATTTGTGCTGTTTTTCTGAATAACCGAGAATATAAAAATACATAAAATAAGGAGACACTGTCACTAAAGATGCTTTGATATCTAAACTGAAAGTTCTTGGAATTCTCAATCATATTTTCAGTTTGTTTCCATATATACTATATACATATATATATGGAATGTATATGTCCATATATATGTCTCTGTAGAATGATCTTTTATTCTGCATCAAAGACTTACACATTATTTGATCAAACTATTCAAGTCTCAGGACTCAGTGACTGGTTCTAAAAAGTATCCAAATTTTGGAACTTCTGAAGAATTTTTAAAGATTGACCTACAAAGAGACAAAAAATAAGCTATCCCCAAGATATGTCTTAAAACAAAATGTTGCTTTCATGGGAGGGACCCAAGAGGTAGGGGGTATTTTTCCCCATCAGGTTCATTTATTCTATTTCATTTTTCACTTCACAATGACTTTACTAGAAATAATGCCTTCCTGTCCTTTCCTGTACCCTATCATTAGGGTACTCATGAACTAATATTTATTCCTTTAACTTTGGTCTTAGGGTTACCCTGTGGGGTAGCAAGAAGTAACTTCTGGCATAACCACTGGGGTTTCCTCTTTGAAAAAGCTCCAAATGTTGCCCCATGAAACTTCACAGCCTATTAATAAAGACAACCAGGATCCTTCAGTGAATCCAGTCCCATTTGAATTCCCTTGCCATCCTGATTCTGCAAAAATGCAGGACTCTAGTTCTGTTAACTGCTAGACAGGAAGGCACTTGCCTTTACTTAAAGGAGGAATGCTATTTCTCTTATAACCAATCCAGGAAGTTCAGGAAGCTGTCAAAGGGCTGCTGGAACAGGTCACTGACCTGAGAGTTAGGTCCAACAGATGCTTAGAATCTTCCCTTTGGTTCCTCCTCTCTTGGATCCATCAAGGACTAACCTATTGGTTTCCTGTTTGGCCCTGTCTGTTAAGAATACTCACTGAGTTTATTTCTGACCGAGCCAAAATTTTCAGATTAACCTAATGTTTTACAAGAATGAAAACTAGCTCCAGACTCAGACCCTCTTGGTCTCAACCAGGTGGAGAGAGGCATCCCAGCAACCATGCCAGCAGGAAGTAGCTGAAGAGCGACCTCCACTCTGATTTCCAAGAAGCACCAGGCATGTGGAATCTTTCAGAGGAAACGTGTTAAGGAATCGCTGTTCAAAATCAGCCACTCTGACACTCACCAAATAACATCTTGCCTGAGTTGTTTCATAACACGATATTCTGATGCGAAACCTTGGACAAACAATTGCCTGCCCAAACTGCCTAGGAAGGACTCTGAGAAGCTCAAAGGAAGAAGAGGTAACATCCCATAATAGGTCCCGACAAGCTTCCTGGAAATATCCATGCTAGAATCAGTCCTGCTTGGGTTATGTACTCCACCTAAGTCAGATCAAATGTGGACACAATAAAACAGATTGAACTTGTGATAATCGGGAGATTCCATCCCCGCAAACTCCCTTGCTTCATACCATGAGGCAGAGCAGGCTCCCTTTGAGATCCCTTGCCCTGTCGTTCTCTGCTCAGCATCCTTTCCCAATAAAGTATCTTGTTTTGCCAGTATGTGAGGCTTCTTGGATAAATTTTCTGCCTGAAACACAAGCATGAAAGTTTGTAAGTCGGTAACAGTACCTCACGGTGATTCACTAATAAAAAATTTAAAATAATAAGGTAACTGAAAAAAAAGTTAAATAAGTACCCAGCAAGTACCCACCCTGGGCCCTGGAGAGGGGTCCCCCTGTGATATTTCCACAACTTTTGTGTTTAATTTTGTCTTTATATTAAGTTTCTAAAATGATATATTTATGACATAGATGTCCTAATCTTTATTTGACTCTACTATGACGACTCAAAAATATTCTTTCTCAGCACGGAAAATGGCGGTGGCAGCAATATCCACATGGTGAGAGCCACCTTCTAAGACTCCTAACCCAGAGGTACAGTTCTTGCAGTTTTGTGGCTCATAGGCAATCATGGGAAGCGGGCGTTACCGGCACGCCCTCAACCCAGATAAGTTCCGGAGCTGCTGAGCGCGAAACCAACCCTCTGCTCCTAAAGACTTTGATTCCAGAGGTCTTCTAACCCATTTTGGCACCCAGAGCAGCTTCTTACAGCAATGCATTGGGACTGTGAACTGAGCTAAAAATATCAGAAATCCAAAACCACGCGGCCGGTTATAGTCTTCATTCTCAGCTATGAAAAGAAATTATTAAATGATGCTTTTTCAGCAGGCCTGATTGTTGGGGGAAATTCCAAACAATAATAGTGAGTTCTCTATTAAAATATTGAATGTATTCAAAGTATAGAGAGAATAAAGTGAAGATCATCAGTTACTTAGGTGGGGGCTGGGTGGGGAGGGGGGTATTTTGGGGTTTCTGGTGGTGGGACATGTGCACTGGTGAAGCGATGGGGGTTCAATCATTATATGACTGAGACTTAAACCTGAAAGCTTTGTATTTTTTTTCACGGTGATTTAATAAAATAAAAACTTTAAAAAAATCCTTTCTCAAACTGCCAGTATATTGAACAGATTTGGATATTTATTTTAATAATGAAGCATAAGTTTCCCCTGACTTTTCTTATTCAATTCAGTTGCAGACACTGCCTTTGAGCTAAGTAAGGTGGTTGATATTTACCACTCCTCTAATTTGGAGGCCTATTTGCTTATAAAGCTGATTGTTTTATTTAAACCCTTATAACTCTTAGTTAACTCTTATTTAAACCTTAAAACTTTTTGGGTCACATGCACAGGGGTTTCTCCTGGCTCTGCACTCAGCAATCACTCCTGGCGGTGCTCAGGGGACCATAGGGGATGCTGGGAATCAAACCCGGGTCAGCCGCATGCAAGACAAATGCCCCACCTGCCGTGCTATCATTCCAGCTCCCATAAACCTTTAAAACTCTTTTTTAAACCTTAAACTTTGAGCATCCTGAGGGTCGTGTCTGTGCAGGCTGGTCAATGTCCTCCCTAGCAGTGGCAAGGCCATTTTGACATTTTGTGGGTCACACATTTTAAAATCCTTAATGTAACTGCGAGTATTATATTTGGAATCCAGTTTGAGTTTGGTAGTCTAGAAGGGGATTATCCACACTTGTTTAAGTCGGTGAGCTACAGGATTCAACACGCCTGCATCTCCCAGAGGAAAGATGCTTATCCCCTGTCCTGCAGAATAGAGGGTGAGGTTCTCCAGAAGTTATTTAGGTGGTGTAAGACTTGGATCCAGTAAGGTGCACCTGGATCTCACCATAAACACACTTTCCAATCTGCCATTTCTTTTGTTGTTTTGAATCATGTTTGTGTTCCGAAATAACTGATTGCTTTTCCTTAAAGTCAGCATTGTGCAATGTTGTAAACACTGTGTGTCATTGAGTGAACTGGTCAAAATGAAATTTCGATCAAGCTGTTTGATAGTGTTTTCCAAATCTTCTGTGTGCTTACTGATTTCTTAGCATCATGACTATTAACTAAGATGGTTTTGTTAAATTTTTCAATGTTTAAGTGGGTTGTATATATCCTTATTTTGTTTCAATTACTTTAATTTTATATACTTTTTTTTTTTTTTTGCTTTTTGGGTCACACCCGACGATGGACACGGGTTACTCCTGGCTCTACACTCAGGAATTACTCCTGGTGGTGATCGGGGGAACCAAATGGGGATGCTGGGAATCGAACCCAGGTCGGCTGCATCCAAGGCAAACGCCCTACCCTCTGTGCTATTACTCCAGCCCCCCTATATACTTCTTATAGTCTTCTCCTATCCTCTCTATTTCCTGCTGTGATTTCTTATCAATTCTAATAATCTCTGTCTTCTTCATAAAGACCTGTTACACTTATTTGACAAATTAAATTCATAGGTGATCTGTCTTCTATTTGTATTTCATTTGTTTAACCTTTATATTTTTGTTTTTCTTTTCTTTGTGCCAATTTTGTATTTTCCAAACAAGTTCAATATTACATTAAATTTTTACCACTGTAATTTTAACTATGCTTCTTTGCATTATTTTCTGTTGTCCCTTCAAAAGTTAATAATAAATTAAAGTGCAATTAAAATATGTTACCACTTTCATAGTAATGTGTTGTGTTGCAGGAAAGTTGATCAAAGATTTGTTTTTCTCTTCAGTTTGACAAATGCTTACATTTATCTGCCTCACCACAAACTGTACCGTTGATTATATCACTACTGGTAGATTTTTTTTAAAAGGCTCATTTATTGTTTCTTTTTTTCAACTGCAGACAGTTTCTATAACTGTGTCCCTGATGAAGGAGGGAAAGGTCTCAAACCGGATGCCTCAAACTATAGGAATGCACAGTCTACTTTCAGCACTCATCTTTCAACCCGAATGCGTCCTCTGCTATTGCAAACTACAACACCAGAGAGGAGAGAGAACAAAAGGGAATGCCCTGCCGCAGAGGCAGGATGGAGTGGTGGGGGATGAGGTGAGGGTGGTGGGAGGGATACTGCAAACGGTGGTGGAGGAGGATGGGCACTGGAGGAGGGATTGGTAAACGATCACTGTATGACTGAAATGCAAACATGAAAGTTCATAAGTATGTAACTGTACCTCACAGTGATTCACTAATAAAAAATTTTTTTAAAACAATAGGAATGCACAGGGTCACCCTGTGACCTGAGCCAAGGGTGCTGAAGTCTTGCCGTCATCAGCAGTTTCTTGACGGTGCTCTAGCTAAAATCTAAAAGGATTTAAAACAAAATTAATGACATGATTTTCATATTGGGCTGGAGCGGTAGCAGTCTTGCATGAACAAGCCTTCCAGAGGTTTCTGATGCCCACTGACCTTTAAGAACCTCTGTTCACACTTCAATTTCAAATCCCTTCACTTGGAGATAGACGACAAACATAGAAATGAAGATAGAAACTGCCGGCAGTGAGCCACATCTATTCAAGTGTAATCGTCCGATTCGGGTTGTTAGGCATTTGAATGAATCAATGGCCAAGTTTGTGTTGACAAGAACACCGACTCCACCAGCACCTCTGTTGTCGCATGTTCCGAGGAAGAGTTCTTCTCCAGTGTCGAAAATGGCATGATGTGATCAATGCCTTCTCGTCTCGGTGAAACCAATGATGTCGTACTTGATCTTCTGCACTTGCACCATCAGGTCCTCGATGGATGCTTCTGATGCCAGTGTATGTGCATTGAAAGCACAGACAGTCATTTTAGTCCTTCTTCATTTTGGCAGTCTAGTTCATCCCTGAGATTTTATCAGCCTCTCCTTGCTCATCCTTCTTAACGCTGCCGTATTGGGGGCTCTTTCGGTGTCAGGCAAATGAGGTCCATTGTTGTTACTGTTTTTGGCATATCGAATACGCCACAGGTAGCTTGCCAGGCTCTGCCATGCGGGCGGAGTACTCTCGGTAGCTTGCTGGGCTCTCTGAGAGGGATGGAGGCTTTTAGAGCAGCCTCCAATAACCCTTACAGGTGTCCCCATAGTTCACACCATACTTGAACCCCATCAAATATGGTGCAGAAATTATGGAAAATGGGTATTAAGTGTCTTATGGTGTGTCTGGAAAGCAGCCTGGAGCGTGGCAGTGGCTGGGTAGCGGAGGTAGTGGAGGTCAGCTGGTGAGGTATTTATCTGGTGCCGGTAGGGTGGGGCATCTGGGTTTGATCCCTGGGGCGCCAGAGATTGCAGGAGGCAGACAGAGGATCTTGTTTCCGGGTCTCGTTGAGCCCAGAGTCCAAGGTTGCACAGTTCTGCTTTACCTGGTTCTGTGGGGCTTCACTCATGCCCCAGTGTCCAGAAAGTGGCCTGGAGTGTGGCGGTGGCTGGATAGTGGAGGCAGTTGGAGATAGAATATCAACTTTATTGAATTGTCTATATAGTTTTATGATGGTTTCACTCCATGTTTATACCTCAAAGGGGCTTCATTTTAACACAATTACATGTGTCAGAATGGGAAGGAGAGGCCAAAGAAATGACAAAACTATAAGCACTCCTGTAGTAGCTGTAAGCATTTTCATTCGCTAGGCACGTGAGGGGTTGGAGGGATAGCACAGCAGGTAGGGCATTTGCCTTGCACACAGCCGACCTCGGTTCGATTCTTCTGTTCCTCTCGGAGAGCCTGTCAAGCTACCCCATGGCGTATTGGATATGCCAAAAACAGTAACAACAAGTCTCACAATGGAGACATTACTGGTGCCAGCTCGAGCAAATTGATGAACAATGGGACAACAGTGCTACAGTGCTACAGGCACGTGAGGACTGAAATGGTCATTGCAGGTGGGCTCAATGGCAATAGAGAAATTCTAGAGATCTGATAATAGGAACGTCTTGGGCTTGCTCATCAAATTCTCTTCCTCGGAATGAAGTGAAAATGAAGTCTTTAACATGAATGAATGTTTCTTTCTTTCTTTTTTTTGAATGAATGTTTCTTAATAAGCTAATGGTGCTTAGGTGTTTCTGCAACTTAGTCTCAAAACTAAAAAAAAAGTAAATTTTCCATGTTATCAACCTTTAATGGTCCTAAAAATCACTGTGTAACTTATGAAAATGAGGATTCCGAGTTAGTAGATATATTTCAACTTTTCTAACAAGTTTCTTACTTGTGATGTCCATGAACTATTAGTAACACATCTTTACTCCAGAACCTTGGCATCTAAATCTGCATTAAAAGTTTGAGAAACACTGATATCAATGATCTACAGTGATAATATAGTCTGTTTATATAAGTACTTGAAATCTTGAGTAAAACCCTGTTTCTTGCTCTTAAAACAGTCTGTACAGATAAATTAGGAGTTGTGGGATAGAACCCAAGTAACCTTGTATTTTCTAAAGATGAATCAGAGCAAATGTACAAAGAAAACAAAATAAACTATTAGATTTTGAAAATGGAATAGTAGGTACCAGAGTGCTAAGGCAAAGAGGCGGTAGTAAAATAGATATCGGGAAGGCAACTGCATTTTCTGGGGTGTGTGGTGGGGGCAGTGTGATGGAAACTAGACTATTGGTGGTGATCATAACATAATGTATACAAATGCTTGCCAACCAGACCCTGCCAAGCTCCCTGTGGTGCATTCATATGCCAAAACAGTGTCAATAGGTCTCATTCCCCTGGCCCTGAAAGAGTCTCTAATCATTGGGAAAGATGATTATGGAGAGGCTGCTGAAATCTCAGGGCTGGGAGGAATAGAGACGTTACTGGTGCCTGCTCGAGTAAATTGATGAACAATGGAATGACAGTGATACAGTGATACAGATGCTAAGTATAAAGCTGTACACCTAGAACTTATCCAATGCTATGAGCTAGTGCTATCTTTAGAAAAAAATAAAAGCAAAGAAACATAAATCCCAAGGGTGGTAGGAGAAAGAATAGCAAGATCTTCAGAGCCTAATACTTAGAACTTGGGTTATCTTACATGAAGACGCTTTGCAGACACAATTATTACAAAAAAAAAAAAAAAAAAAAACAATGACCAGTCTCGTAAATTCCCTGAGCAGACAAAACCAGTTTGCTCACACAAACAAAGCTTTATTTTGCTTATTTTGCAAGATTTACTTGATCTGGGTCACTTCTTGCTTCTATTTCTGGGAATCATAAGTAAAACTTAGAGTGCTTTCCAAAATTGATATGCTGTGACCATTAGCTACTCCCCTAGCATATGAGGGCTCTAATATTAGAAACAATAACCATGAAAAATAAACAGTGCCACCTACAAACTGGCTTTATAACAATATATCTTTCAATCTTATTGCATGTTTTGGTTTGCCAGTTTGCAAACTGTATTTTTGGTGTGTGCACAATGAACTTTCAGTAATTGTTACTTTGGCAATTCATTGGCTTATACTTCTGCTTCTACTGAGTTTTGACAGGACTAATCTTTAAAGGGTCTTGAAATTGAAATGGGAAGTTTATTCTGGATTATCCAGGTGGGTTCTATGTAATCACTAGTGTACTTAAAAGGAAGCGATTCTGTTTCCTTATTTGTATCTAGAAACTTGAAGACAACTCACTCTTGCTGTCTTTGAAAAGGGGCCCATACAATAAAGAATAAATATATCCTACAGAAGTTGAAAAGATAAGGTAATGTATTCTCTCTTAGCACCTTCATAAACCAATTTGGCAACAACTTGATTAGACCCCTGTGAAACTCATCCTGATGAACCACAAACCACAATCTTTTTTCTCAGGGAGGGAAAGAGGGAAACTTGTAAGCAGACTAATAATTTTTATAAGGGGACATTTCTAATAATGCACACAACTCTTCCATAACCATGACTGCAAAATGAACTATGTGAGATATTCTCGGTCTCACATGTCTTCCATAACTATGCAATATTCTTTTCTCTTCTGACTAATTTAGTTTTCTAAAATCCCAAAGAGCTTTTTTCTTTCCATATTGCTGTGAAGAAAAGAATTTTCTCCGCGCCCTCAGTGGTAGATGTGTAAATGTACCATTCCTTGTCTGATATCCATCAAGTAACATGTCTGCGTATTTTAACACTTACAATGTGAGGAAAATACTACTGTGGTTACTTTTGGGGCTGTTTTTTTGGGTATTGTTCCTTTGATAACATTTTCACAAGTAAGAAGCAGAGTATACAGGTGGTGTTCAGAGGTAAGAGGTGGTATCTCCTGGTGCTGTTTCTAGGAAGGAGGTCAGAGGGACAGAGTGAGGTCCAAGAGATGGCCATCGTTAAACATCTGTCTGTGTCTGCTGCTGAGCTTAGATTTGCTCCCACGCTACCTCTGCCTAACACCCAGTCAGCCAGAGGGTCAGTCCTGAGCCAGCGAACACCCTGTGTGCAGCAGGCTGTGAAAATGCAGATGGGTGAGGAGGAGAAACACCCTGTGTGCAGCAGGCTGTGAAAATGCAGATGGGTGAGGAGGAGAGAGAGTGCCATGAATTCTTTTGAGTCTTCTCCACTTGCACCTGGACCCTCCCTGTCCTGCCTGGGTGATTGCAGCAGCCTTCTTCCTGAATAAACGATGCATGTTCTAACTTACTATGTCTTACATGTCAGGCCCGGTAGCAGCTACTTCCTGCCTGTGTCCTCGTTTCTCTGCAGACAGGGCATCATGCTCCACTTTGATGGAGAACCAGACACGTTGGGTCAGAAGGGAGTTGGCTTGCCCAGGGTCACACAGTGGGGGTTCACGTGTCCCACCCTTGACTCCTGGCCCCTCTGACCCTTCCTCCACCCTCCACTAGTGGTCTGTCCAGGCCTTTTATAAAACGCAAATGTGATCATGTCATTTTGTTCCTTAAAACCATTAGTGGTTGTTCATGGACTGTAGGGTAAGGTCCAAGCTCTTTCTGAAGCTTGAAACCCCTAATCATATACTCTGACCACAGAAGAGTGTTTGTAGTTCCCTAAACCTGCCAGTACTTTCTGTGCTGGTTTGTTTTGTCCTCTCTGTGTATGATATTATCTTCTCCTTGCCCACCCCCACCCCCTACTTCCTGCTCCCAGATATGCTACATAGTCATCCAAGTGTAGCCCCGGGGTCATTCTTTAGTATTCTTATTAATTGAGGTGCTGGGTTGTACAACACTGTTAACAATAGTTTCCCATGTACACACTTCCAATGTGATACCCCTTCTTGAATGTGTCTCCCAAATACAAAACCATTAATTCAAAAGGATATTAGTTGACCTATGTTCATCACAGTGCTTAGTATAATAAACAAGACGTGAAAACAGCCTAAATGCCCAACTACGGGTGACTGGACCAAGGAACTGTGGTGCATATACACCATGGAATGCTATGCAGGCCTGGGGCTACTTTCAACGCTTCTCTGCAGATTTATCACCTGTGTCCTGCCCCCTGCACGCAGCCCTGCAGTGTCCACACAGCTGTGCCCCCCTCCGACTCTCTCCATTGGCTCTTCTCTAGCACCTGTGCTTTCCTCCACTGCTAAAGAGCATATAAAATAACAAAATGGGAGACTAACACCCAAAGACAGTAGAGACAAGGAGCAGGAGGATTGCTCCATGGCCTGGAAATTGGCCTCACGTGCTGGGGGAAAAGGCAGTTCAATAGAGAAGGGTCAGGGTCCACCAAGTAAAGGATGCTTGGAGCACCCACTAGGGATGGGAGATGTGTACTGAGAGTGAACTATAGACCCAACGTGATGGCCACTTAACACTTGCATTGCAGACCACAACACCCTAAAGGAGAGAGAGCGTAAAAGGGAATGTGCCTGCCACGGCGGGGGTTGGGGGATGAAGAATGGGGGGATGTGGGAGGGATACTGGGAACATCGGTGGTGGAGAATGGGCACTGGTGGAGGGATGGGTACTCGATCATTGTATGATTGAAACGCAAGCATGAAAGCTTGCAAGTCTGTAACTGTACCTCACAGTTCATTAAAATAATAATAGCAATAATAATAATAAAGGAAAAAAGCATCTATGAAACAACGCCATGTTTTGCTCAAGCATCAGCTCTGGGAGGGCTGGGAATGTGTCCCTAGATCCTAGATCAGAGCCTGGTGGTGGAGGAACTTAATGAATAGATAGCACCTCGGGCAGGGTTGGCTTGAGGGTCACTCAGTGCCTGGGTGAGGGGCCAGAGGCTTGGGGTGGGTGGGGCTGGGACTCTGCAGGTCCAGAGGCCCCAACACAGCTCCTGTCTTCCTTCAGGACACGCAGGAGGCCAGGTCCGGGCCCACCAGGTGTGACTGAAACCCAATCACCAACGGCTTGGTAACTGTGTGTCTCACAGTGATTCAATGAAAAGCATTTTAAAAGCAAAGCAAGTCACAGGGATTCGGGCTGTGGTGAGCCCGGCTGGGGCTGGCCCCAGGACGGTGGGCCCTGACCCGGCCTCTTGTGAGCCCTGGAGGAAGGTGGGAGCTGTGCTGGGGCCTGTGGACCAGCAGAGTCCCGGCCCCACCCACCCCAAGCCTTAGAGTCCGCAGGGGGTTGGGTCACTCCTCTGCTTGGGAGGTTCAGGGAGCAGGCAAGAGCGAAGGGAAAGGCCTGGCCCCGCCTGCCCCTGCCTTGTGCGCCAGGAAGGACCCAGGCCGGGCCGGGCGGGACAGTGGCTAGAGCCGTGTGGGTCCAGAGCTGGGGGAAGTCGTTCCCTCAAATTTCTGGGAACTGGCAGCAACTCGTTAGAACTTACAGCCTCGTCTCCTGACCCCAGCCCATGGGAGCCCCCGCCACCCTGTAATCCCTGGGAGGCAGGGTCCTGGGGCCAGCTCCAGCAGGGCTCGCCCACAGCCCGATCCCTGTGACTTGTTTTGCTTTTAAAATGTTTCTTATGGAGGGGCTGGAGCAATAGCACAGCGGGGAGGGCGTTTGCCTTGCACGCTGCCAACCTGGGTTTGATTCCCAGCATCCCATAGGGTCCCCTGAGTACTGCCAGGAGTGATTCCTGAGTGCAGAGCCAGGAGTAACCCCTGTGCATCGCCAGGTGTGATGCAAAAAAAAAAATGTTTCTTATGGAATCACCGTGAGATACACAATTACAAAGATGATTGGGTTTTAGTCAAACAATGTTCCAACACCCGTCCCTTCACTAGTGTATGTTTCCCACCATCAGTGTCCCTAGTTTCGCTCCCGCATCCCCGCCTGTATCCATGGCAGGCACTTAGGCACTCTTCCCCCACCCCCACCCCCGCCACCCCACCCCCACCCCCACTCTTCAGGTACTGAAAGGTTATCTTACCAGGTATCTCCCTTTACCTACTTTTCGCACTCAGGTCTTATCCAGAGTGATCATTTCCAGCTATTATTGTCATAGTGGTCCCTTGTCTATCCTAACTGCCCTCCGGCCCCCACACATTTGTGGCAAGCTTCCAACCATGGGCAATCTTCCTGGCTCTGTGTCCTCTGTCCTTGGGTATTCGTCTTAGACTATTTTGCTTATATCCCACAAATGCGCACAATCATTTTATGTCTGTCCCTCTTCTTCTGACTCATTTCACTCAGCATGACACTCTCCACGTCCATCCACTTGTAAACAAGTTTCATGACTTCGTTGTTTACTTGTGGCTGCATAGTAGTCCATTATCTGAGGCTTTCTAGGCATTGCTGGAGCCAGAAAGCTTACAGGGGAGCCCAGCTCTGCCTCTTGCTGGCCGTGTGACCTGGGCCTGATCCTGAAGGACCTCTGCTTCTTCATGTGTGGTGATGCTATCATGAGCAATCACATGATTCCCTGCAAGTGTCTCAGAACAGTGCGGCCCAGCCGTGAGCACTCAGCAGGCAGCACCTTTCCATGAGGGCGGTGTTCCCCGACCACAAGTCCTCAGAAGCGGCAGCCTGCCTGTGTCTCACCTTCCACGGCTTGAACAACCATGCGGCTGCTCTTTGGGAGGCGGCTTGCTGCCGAAAGAAGAGGGCTGGGTGCTCTGATCTCGGGGGTCTTTTGCCCCTGAGGGAGCCCCCAACCCCCTCTGAGAGAGAACTGAGACTCAAGAGATGCCCAGTGACCTGCAGCACTGAGCTGAGGCAGGCAGGAAGGAGAGATGAAGACAGTGACCTCTCACCCAGTCTCTTGGGGCTTGGGGGCCACATGACCGTCCGACCACACCCCACTGGGCCCTTTGTCCTAAGCAAGAGAGTTTGATGATTTTTTGGGGGGGGTCTAAATCAGATGCCACCTGACATTTGTGTTATTGGAGGGGTCGGAGGAGTCTGTGCCTTGTACCTCACACCTCTCTTTGCGAGCAGGCGTGCCGGGACGCCCCTACAAACAGCAAGGAGGAGAAGGCAGCTCGGGAGCTGGCAGGAGGGGAGGGGCGGGAAGGACGCCGGAGAGGCAGATGGGAATCGGAGCTGATTTTCAGCCCGGCCGTCCCTCTCCCGCAGGTCAGGGGCTCTCCGGCCCGGTCTGCTGTTGGGACAGCCCCTGGGGCCTCAGGGGCCATAGTCTGGGAACTGGCCTCTTGGGTCCTGTCTGCCAAATGCAGTCTAGCCTGCCCCCAGCGCAGTCTCAGCCCCCCCACCCCCATCACCCTGCCAGCAGCAACACCCATGTTACTTCCTCCAGGAAGCACTCCTTGGTTCTGACCCTTTGCTAGGACCGACCTCTTTTCCCTTTGAATTCTCCGGTTAGTTCGCTTGTCTTCCTCTCCCTGGGTTCTGGCCCTGCCTGCTGCAGGACTGCAGGAGCGGGCACAGCACAGCTGCTGAAGGGTGGATTCCGGGCCCAGAGACCAAGTGCTCCATTGACTGTTCATGTGGAGGTGTAAGAATTTCTTAACTTCCTTTTTTTTTTTTTTTTGCAGGGGGCGTCACCCACCAAGCCATGCTTAGGGGTCACTCCTGGCTCACAAATTGTTCCGAGTGGTGCTTGGGGGATCATATGGGATGCTGGGGATTGAACCCAGCTCAGCGGTGCGCGAGTCAAGCGCCCCATCTATTGCGCTATCTCTCTGGCCCCAGAGTTTCTTAAGCTCTGTGTGTCCCTGTTTTCCCTGCCAGAAGATGGAGATAGCAGTGAGCCTCCCCGCCAGGACTGACAGGCTGTGAGTGACGCACGGGCATGCAAAGCGCTTAGTGAAGGGATCTAAGTGCATGTGAAGGACTTTTTTAAAAAAAAATTTATTAGATAATCACTGTGGGGGCTGGAGTGATAGCACAGTGAGTAGGGCGTTTGCCTTGCACGCGGCCGACCCGGGTTCGATTCCCAGCATCCCATAGGGTCCCCTGAGCACCGCCAGGAGTAATTCCTGAGTGCAGAGCCAGAAGTGACGCCTGTGCATCACCGGGTATGACCCAAAAAGCAAAAAAAAAATAATAATAATCACTGTGATGTACAGTTAACATGAAGTATTTTGGCCAGGCCCCTGGGTGTGTTAAACACTATAAGTGGCTCCTGTTGTCATCAGACTCTCTGTGTGTGTGTGTGTGTGTGTGTGTGTGTGTGTCTGTCTGTCTGTCTGTCTGTTCCTGTACCTTCTTTCCTTTTTTTTTTTCCCTTTTTTGCTTTTGGGTCACACCTGGCCATGCTCAGGGCTTACTCCTGGCTCTGCACTCAAGAATTACTCCTGGCTGTGCACAGGGAGCCCTCTGGGATGCCGGGATTGAACCCGGGCCAGCTGTATGCAAGGCAAGCGCCTACCACCGTGCTGTCTCTCCAGCCCCAACTTCCTTTCCCCTGTTAACCCCTCCAGTTGGCGTCTCCCCACGATTCCAGCACAGGACCTGGCCGCGGGGGACCTCCGCCAGGATCGGATGGACTGCCATGGGGGCCCACCCGCTTTCCCCTGGTTCCTGTCCCTGCCACCAGCTCCGGCAGCCGTGGCCATCTCCGCGCCCGAGGCCCTCCCCTCCCACCGCTCTGCCGGAGCCCCAGCAATTTTCCCTGGCAGCTCCCACCTTCTGGACTAACTTTAGGCTTGGTTTCCAGCTGTGGTTGGATTTTTCTGCTTGAAAAATATTTTAAGCAGCTGGTGGGGAAGGGACAGAGAGGTGGGGGAAAGAATAATAAATAAGCTTGTGAAAGGGAGATTGTCTCTGGACTGGCTGCTGCGGTGGTCTGCAGCTGGCCCCCGAGGCTGGGCAGGTACCGAGGAACGGGGAGCAGGGGGAGCCCCCCCCCGCAGCCTCCCCGGCCAGCGGGAAAGGCTCGCACCCCTCATGAGCGCCGCTTGTGTGTGCTTTCTTTCTTGCCGCCGCCCGGGCCCCCATTGGCACAGAGAAGTTTCCCACTGGCCCAGGCCAGGCTGCAGAGGACGGCAGAGACAGAGACCCACACAACAGGGAGAGAAACTAAATCACAGAGCCACACAGAAGCCAAGTCAAAAGGAGACAGGGAACAAGTCAGAAGTGGGGGCAGGGAGTTGAGTGGTCACCAGGCAGTGCTGGGCCAGGACCACGTGGACATTCCTGCGGCTGCGGTGGCAGGGCAGGCTTAGCCCTGATGGCTGCTCGGGGCCCTGGGATGCTGGGGCCCAGCCTGGGGTCTGGGGCCTGACGCCCCGCCCTCTCCCGTCCTATTCCCTGAGAGCAGGGGAAAGGGAATGGGGGTGTCCTGTGCAGATGGAACTAAGGTGGGCAGAGCGTGCTTCAGAGTACAGAGGAGCCAGCAGGGGCCTGGGAATGCCGGGGCTGATCTTCCTGTGCAGGGTGGGATCGGGGGCCAATGTGGTGGCAGGAAAGTCCTAGACTAGGGACCGAGGAAGGGCCTGGCTGGGATGTTGACTAAGGGATGGTGGGTAACTATGGAAAACGGGCTGTTTGGGGTTCGGGCTGCCTTGCAAGGTCAGGCAGCTGCGTTCGCTGTTTTCCACTTCTGTGTGTCTAAAGGGGCGAGAAAGCCCTGGCAAGGGAGACAGACAAGCTTCCTCAGGGCCCCCCCAGAGCCCCCTGCACTGCAGGCATCCTAGGACGCCACCCTCTCTCCCGCCAGTGAGGCAGCAATGGCGGTCTCAATTTATAGGTAAAATCTGTACTTGTTCGCAGATCCTTGCACCCAGATTAATTGGACCCCAGCGAAACTTAGGCGCCCAGAGTGTTCTTGGAAAATACGAATGAGAACAAGAATTTGTGCTTCTTAACACAATTTTACATTTACACCAAACATGGGAATTTCACAAGCTTTTTTCCTTTCTATGAAACATAACTCTTGCCCCCACTCCTGGCTGTCTTCACCGAGGCCCCTCAGAGGAGGTGGGTTGAGTTTCCCTTCCCGCCCCGAGCAGAGCCCCCACAGATGAAGACCTCTGGAACCCAGCCACAGCCATGCTCAAGGCCCCTCTCCACATGTTCGGACGACCCTCACGCATGAAGAAACCAGCAGAGGAACCCAAGTGTGTAGGACCCAGGGCTGAGATCCTGCTTGGATCGGAACTGGGCCTTTTCCGTCCAGATCCCCCATTTTCCAGTAGCTAGGTGGTCACACCCAGAAACTGAACCCAGCACTGTATTTCAACGACACCATCAATGGCTAACATCCAGAGACTATAAAACCAAGCTCCCGGACATCTTATAACCTAGTTCTCCTTCTTGGAGAACCTGGCAAGCTACCGAGAGTTTCCTGCCCCCTTGGGAGAACCTGACAAACTCCCCATGGCGTATTCATATGCCAAAACCAGTAACAATGATGAGTCTCATTCCCCTGACCCTGAAAGAGCCTCCAATGCGGCACCATTGGGAAGGATGAGTACAGAGGCTCCTAAAATCTAGGGCTAGGATGAATGGAGATGTTACCAAGACCACTTGAGAAAATCAACAATCAACAGATGATGATGATGATGATTATGATGATGATGATGATGATGAAACATAACATATATTAAATAAATATTATGACTAGATAAATAATTGCAAATCAAAAATCCATGTTTTCACTGCACAGGTTGGGGAGTAGAATATTTGGAAATATAACTCAGTGGGAGAATTCACACCTTGCATGTGCCCTACTTTCAGCTTCTGGCACCACTGAAGGAAAAAGGACACAGAAGAAAACAAAAATAGCTCAATGGCAGCACCCCAGAATGCCCGTGTGCTTCCTTATCCCTCTGCCCTGGAGGGACCAGGATCCTGACTTTTGTGATCGTCATTTCCTAGTTTATCTTCCAAAGTCTCTTAGATATTATTACATTTGAGTCCTACAATAGCTTATTCCCTTACCCCACCCCCATTTTACAGTTAAGGAAACTCAGGCTCAGAAACGGTATATAGAGGCTGGAGTGGTAAGACAGTAAGTAGGTAGGGCATTGGCTTTGCACGCAGCTGACCTGGGTTCGATCCCTGACACCCCATTTGGTTCCCTGAGCTGGCCAAGAGTGATCCCTGAGTACAGACCAGGAGGAATACCCCAGCACCTCCAGGTGTGGCCAACTCTGCCCCTTCCCCACACAAAAAAAGAGCTAAATAGCCCAACGTGTAAGGAAGAGAACCAGGATTCTATTTGGCTTGTCCTTTCCAGAGGTGTCTCTTTGTTAACCCAGAGCCATAGAAAGCCCTGGAATAGCTGTGATATTGGAGAGGGAGGGGCTGGCATCTCCACAACCAGGCTGGGTCCTGTACCACTAGGTCCACTGCTTGTCCTGACTCCCCAGGCTTCTCTATGCTGTGAGGGTCTGGCAGGAAGTGAAGGATGCTCATGGAGGTTGAGGAAGCAAAGGATCTTGGGAACTGAACGGGGGTGGTTGCCTAGCGCCGTGGGCCTTATCTGACACGTTATCCTAGAAATGGGGGCACAAGTCTGAGTCGATGTGTGCGCAAGATTTTGCCAGACTTGCCAGATGTGCCTCTTTGGTGGACCTGGGCCGCTTGGCATGACCTCATGTGCATGTGTGCCCCCAGCTTACCTAGAATTGCTCCTCTACCCCATCTTCTTTCTCTCAATTATACAACTACACATGCTTCTTATTTTTAAAAAAGCCAAACACAGTTATCTCTTTCCAAATTCTGTTTTTAATTATCCCAGATATAATGTATTTGAACAATTTGGAATCTATACTTCTGCATATCAAAGTACATTCAAACTATATTTATTTAGATAGATATATCTACATGTATTCATTTTAGGCTTAATAATTTTTAACAAAATAGAATCTATATATTGTTTCTCAACTATTTTTTTTCACCAAGTTCACTTTGACTATTTTCCATATCAATATATGTTGTTTGGGGCTGGAACAACAGCACAGTGGGTAGGGCATTTGCCTTGCATGAGGCCGACCTGGGTTCGATTCCCAGCATCCCATGTGGTCCCCCAATTACCACCAGGAGAAATTCCTGAGTACATGAGCCAGGAGTAACCCCTGTGCAATGCCAGGTGTGACCCAAAAAGAAATATATATATATATATATACATATATATATGTATATATGTGTGTGTGTATTTCCTTCTTTCCAACAGCTGAAGTTTACACCATTAAACAGACACGCCATCATATGTTTACCAGAGTGTGTCCCTGGGTCCCAGTTTCCCAGACCTGCTGGAAGCCCAGGGGGTACAGGGGGAGGGGAAAGAGGACTGGCAGCACCCTGGGGGGCAGCCCAGTGCCAGCTGCCCTTAGACCTCCTACAAAGGGAATCTTCTGGCACTCACCAGAGTCCACATCTCCTGGCCTGGCTCCTTCACTTACTCTCTCCCGACCCTTGACCTCCTTGCAGCGCTGCAGTGTGGAGGCCGCAGGGTGAAACTCTGCCTCAGAGACCTTCTGACAGCAGAGATCCAGGAGAAACTGAGGCTTGAAGGAACCCAGCCTTCAGCCCTCAGCTCTCCCCCGCCAAGGTCACCCCAGGAGAGGGCGCCCTGTCGATGGTGAGCTGGCACTGTCTGTGCCCAGATGGCTGCTTCCTCCTCCCCGGAGGGCATGGGTGGCAGGACGGGTGCCAGGTAGGCATGGTGCCCCCGCCCCTGCACGGTGTCATGGAAAATCCAAAGCCTTGATCTTTGTTCTTGATTGCTCCTCCCCGGTTTTTACAACTGGAAACTCGCGGCCTCTTTGTTCCCATCTGCTTGGGAGGAGGGTGCCGAGGGTGCAGGCAAGGGGGCACTGACTCAGCAGTGGGGGACGCAGGGCTTGGCGTTTAGAGAGACAACCGTGACCCACCCTCTCTCCCACTCTCGCACACAGTTCACCGGAAGGCAGCCGGCTGTCGTGCAGGGAGGCAGCGGCGCAGGCCTGGGCTGTGCACACAGCCGGACTCCCGCTCACGTTCCTGGCCGGTGCGTCTGTGATCGAGGGACCCACTGAGAAGTTTATAGCAGAGAAACTGCTTTGCAAGGCAGCTGAGCCGCCCTCCCCCCGTCCCTGCCTGGCTTCAGCTGCCCCCTCCCCCCTCCCTCAAGACCAGGGTTCATGGAAACTTCTCAGGTCAATGATTCTCACCTTCCTTTCCTCCTCAGGAGCAAGAGACCCAACCCCCTTTCTTGGAACCTGGCCCCCTCTCTCCCCGCGTCCTGCTTGCCTTGGGCATGACACGCGATGGGTCGGAGGCCAGAGGTGGCATCGTTCCTCCACCTCCTCCTGGCCTCCCTGCAGTCTCTGCGGAAACGCACACGTGCCTCTCGCGTCCCACAGTCTCCGAGGCAAGGCAGACACCGGAGCCCTGGTCTCCGGGGGAGGGAGGACACAGGCGTCCCGGCAGGAAGGCAGGAGCCTGGGCTCTTCTCTCATGGGCTTCTGCACTAAGAACCAAGCCCTGTTCAGTACATCAGAGCACTGGGGCAGGGCAGGCCTGGCCTTCGGGCACCGGAAGTGAGTTCCAACCAGGCCAGCTGGTGTGGTCAGAGTGTGGCCAGTGCATTTCTAGGGCTAGGGTCGTGTGTGAAGGCCTGGCTGGGACCATGTGGGGCTATGCTTTACCTGTCAGTCTGGTGGGGGGGAGGGCAGTGACCGCGCAACAGAGGACATCAGGCTGGCAGACTCGGGCGCTCGGAGCTTGACCTTTACAAGATGATGCCCGGGAACCCAGGCTCCGGGCTGGCCCAAGCACGACTGAGGAGAGCAGTGCTCAGGGCTGCAGGCCACGGAGGGGAGCCGGGCTGAGGGACCGCAGGCCAAGCCTCTCCGCCCTCCACATCCGATTCACCTCGCCGCCCAAGCGGGACCGGTTATTTTTGCTCCTTCTGACTCTGCCCGTGCCTTTGCCCCTCTCCCGGAGTTACTCAGTTACCAGTGTCGGTGTTCTATTTCCAGAGCGGCGGCGTGGGGGGCCTCCTCTCTCGGCTTCCTCCACCCTGGCATTCCTCTCTGTGTCCGGAGGCAGGGCTCCTTCGTGTCTGTCGGGGAGTGCAGGGGTGGCGGGGGACGAGCAGCCCTCTCTCCTCACTGCCCTGCTTCTGCCCAGACCAGATTCTGTTGATAAAACTCTTCTTTGCCAGGATCGGAAAGATCGTGCAGGCGGGAAAGGCATTTAAGTTGCCCACAGCCTGGGACCTGGGCCCCTGAAACAGCCCCAGGAGAGGCCCCTGAGTGCTGCCTGCTGTGACCCCACCCGATTCTCTTTCCCAGTCCACACCCTAGCAGCAGCCCCGCTCCTTACAAGAGTGTGGGTGCACTTGCTGCTACCAACCCCCACTACACCTTGCCCCCAGCTTCCCCACTCACTCCTCTGTGCTTGATGCTACTGAACCCCATGAACACCACAGCCCTCCTGTCCTCTCCCGGCCACTCCGCCATGCTGTCCTCCCTGCTGCCCTCTCCTTTCTGGATGCCCAAACAGGGCTCCCAACTTGCTTCCTGCGTCACTGGTGGATCCTCTTTAGGCTTCTCAGCAGCTTCCTCGTCAGAGTGACTCACTCTAATGCCGTTGTTGGACCTGGTCCCGGGCTTCGTGTTTCCAGGGCTGCAGACCACGGCAAGCCCACCCTTCTGACTCCAGAAAGTCCGTTCCTCCCCCTTGAGAGTTCCCACTGGGCGGGGCTGGAGAGACAGCACAGCGGGTAGGGCGTTTGCCTTGCATGCAGCCGACCCAGGTTCGAATCCCAGCATCCCATATGGTCCCCTGAGCACCGCCAGGGGTAACTCCTGAGTGCATGAGCCAGGAATGACCCCTGTGCATTGCCGGGTGTGACCCCCCCCAAAAAAAAAGAGTTCCCACTGGGCATTTCCCTTTGGGTCTGCTTCCCAGGTATTTCAGGATTGACCTATCCTAGTGAGAAATTTTTTCTGTTTTTCTTTTTGTTTGTTCGTTTGTTTGGTTCTGGTGTTGGCCCACATTTGGCGATGCTCAGGGGTTACTCTGATACTCAGGCTCTGCCCTCAGAAATCACACCTGGAGGCACTTGAGGGACCATATAGGATGCCAGGGATTAAACCTGGGCCTTCTGCATGCAAGGCAAGTGTCCTACCTGCGGTACTATCTCTCTGGCCCCCCATTGAGAACTCTTAAATGTACCCTGTTACTAGCTGGTCTGTGTCACTTCCGCCTTCTCCCTGGCTAAAGCCTGTGCTCCTTGACTCATCTCTAGATACATTCAATTTGCCATCATGGTCAGCATCTCTACTTCCAAAGACTACTTTGGATTTCATCATTTTCTTCCACTGCCACCACCCCCCCCCATTTTTTTTTTTAAGTTACCAACTCTTCTTACTTGAACTCTGTACTGGTCTCACAACTGGTCTATCTGCTTCCAACTTGAAATTTCTCCATCTCTATAAAACATTAGGAATTGTCAAATTAAACACCACTCAGCATTTCTTTTCCTTTGTAATTAATTTTTTGTACCTCCCAAGCAGTGCTCAGGGGGTTCGAGGGCCACTCTCAGTGATTCTTGGACAATGGCCATTGTTTTAATGTGATGGCCCAAGATTGCCAAAGATGCATAGGGGACCATGTGGTTCTGGGGATTGAAAAGGGGTAAACTGTATGCAAGGTATGTGCTGTAACTCCTTGCTATCTCTCTAATCTCTCCAGCTTTCCAATGTGTGTGTATGTGTTGGATAACATTGGGTTGTCCTTGCTCCTCCTGCAGGGAGCTAAGGTTTATTGAGTTACTCAAAAAAAAGTACTCCTGGGGCACACGCAATTCCATCAAGCACTAATAATCCTATAATGCTTTTCTCTTTCTTTTATGTCATTTGCATGGTTTATTCAGCAATGTCCTTTTTGTATAGACACAGGAAGACAGTTGATGCTTTGCTTTTGTAACATGGAAGTTACAAAAAAGTATATATTGACTCCAAATAATTTTACTCCAAATAATAATACCCCTAAAAGAAGGGTTCCAGTGAGGAACAAGGATGGACCCAGGGAAAGCTATAAGCTACCCTGGCATCAGAACGGGACAAGCTAAGTGCCATAAGAAGTATAATAAACTGGGGCTGGAGCAATAGCACAGTGGGTAGGGCATTTACCTTGCATGCGGCCAACCCGAGTTCGATTCCCAGCATCCCATATGGTCCCCTGAGCACTGCCAGGAATAATTCCTGAATGCAAGCCAGGAGTAATCCCCGTGCATCGCCGGGTGTGACCCAAAAAGAAAAAAAAAAGAAGTATAATAAGCTAAGAGCATGGTCATGGTGCAAACTCTGCCATGATCCAAAAAGAAATAACTGAATAAGGACCCTTCTGGGGTTAAGAAAGACTAACTCGGCCTGAGAACTGTAGTCTGGGATATATAGCCAGATAGCCCCCAGGAAGAACTTAATATATCTCTTATTTGTGTTCAGACAAAATGGCTAGAAGTATTAATAAGAAGTAAATTTACTATGATTGTTTAAACGGATTACTAGCTGAAGAAAGGAGAAGGCAATACACCCTGGATGGAATCCTGCCCTTGAGTGGATCTCCTAGTAATCTAGATGCTGAACCCTCAGATGAGATCTTGTCCTTGAGCTAATCTCCTAGAACTTCCCCTGAAGGAGGGGCTTTACTTCTGTTTGTTGTTATGACAATGTTCAACCCCACCTATGTGTACCCCCACCCGTCATGATTTCTATGTAACTATGCTATAGGGGAGAGAGGGGACTAGGATGGGGACTACAATGGGACAACAATAGAGAAAAGAGAAATTATTTTGCTGCAAGGGAAGCAGTCGAATACGCTGGGGAGAAAAGAGGAGAAATTACTCTGCTGTAAGGGGAGGGATGGAACTAGGCTGGGGAGGGAGAGAAATAAACTGTCTACCGACCAGCCTGGCGCCCTGTTTCTCCTTTCCCCTGGTCCTTCGTCCGCCCGTTGCCATGGGCTTGCTAGGGGAACGGTTCTTGGCCACTGAACGCTCTTTTCCAGTGCACCCATGCTTTTCCTTGAGACTCACATGTGTGTAGACTGTTTCCATAACCTATGAGAACCTGAAATTCCCTGGACTTTCCCATTCCTTTTTCATTGCTTTTTTGTGGGAGAAACACACCCAGGGACCATGAGGTACTAGGGAGGAAGCCTGGGGCACTCACATGCAAAGAATGCGGTCCTCAGATCCATCTCCCCAGTCTCAAAGGATGAGTGTGTGTGTGTGTGTGTGTGTGTGACAGAGATAAAACTCAGGGTCTTACACGTGTGCTTATACATATGCAGTAAGTGCTCTACCACTGCACTACATTCCAGTTCTTTTTTCTCATTTCTCCAGCTTCTTCTTACACCCTCTCCACTGGCCAGGTGCTCAAGTCTTCTTGGAGTGGCCTAACGACCATTGTTCTATTCTATCGAGGGTCCAGCATCCTTACCCCACACAACTAGCATCATTCTCTTCCTTCAAATTGGCCTGAGTCTCATCTCCTGAGAGATTTTCCTTGATGGCTCAAACTAGCCTTCCTCCTTAAATTTCTATTTTAAACATAAGGGTTGTATTTATAATAGCACTTATTGTATTGTTCATTTTATTTATTTGGTTATTTTACTTTTTGTTCTTTAGAATGTAAGTCCTATGATAGCAGGAAATCCGATCTCTTCACCCTTACATTTTCAATGTCAAGCAGATGCCAAGCAATCAGTTGCTTCCCAATTAATGCATGAGGTGTGAAGCTCAGGTGTGGGGAACTCCCACCTTGAGTTCATGAATTCATGTGGGATTTTCCAGCACTGAGTCAAAGACCTAATGAATAGGTCTAGACACACACATTTTCCTAATCACATTTAATCTAACTTCCAGGGCACTTCCTATATGGTATGCCCACACACTGTTACTCATGTGTGTGTGTCTCTCTCACATACATTCAAACACATACAGAAGCACGCAGATGCCACCTATTTCGCTGTCTGTTCTGTTACAGAGGGCATTAGTGTGTTGGGAAAGGACGCTGTGGGAGAATTTATCCTCAGGTATTTGTCTGAGCAAATATCAGATAGACCATTTGGGTCTTGAAAGGCAGACCTTGAATAGGATGGTTTGGGCTGAGACAAATATAATTAACATAGCAATTTATGTATGAGGGCTATTGGCTCAGAAGGAGCTTGGGTGAAGAATCCACAGCACAGTAGGGTGTTTTCGCCTAAATAGGTGACAATAGGGAGAGGAAATAATTGAGAGATTCTTTTTTTTAAATTTTTTTATTGAGTCACCATGTGGAAAGTTACAAAGTTTTCAGGTTTAAGTCTCAGTTATACAATGCTCGAACACCCATCCCTTCACCAGTGCACATATTCCACCACCAAGAATCCCAGTATAGTTCCACCCCGCACCCCCACACCCTTAACCCCCCCACCTTTAGCCCCCCCGCCTGTGTAACTAATAAATTTCACTTTACTTTCACTTTGATTGCATTCAATATTTCAACGAAACTCACTGTTATTGTTTGGAGAGTCTCTCCCCTAAAGTCGGACCTGCTGAAAAGGAAGCATTAGATAATTTGTTTTCCATTGCTGAGAATGAAGAGGTATGAGGTTGAGTGACCACACTTAACGGCCTCTCTGTTTTGGGTTTCTGTATTTTAGTATTTTAGTAACTAAGTCCAGAGAGATATCTGCCAGAAGTTGCATCATAATTGAAAGATTCTTTGGGGATTTGGGGTATGGGCCACACCAGCTATGCTCAGGGGTTAGTCCTGGCAGTGCTTAAGGGACATATGGGATGCCATGGATGAAACCCAGGTTTGCTGTGTGTAAGGCAAGCACCCTACCCACTGTACTTTCTCTTCAGCTCTCAATTGAGAGTTTCTTAAGGACAAATACTCTAGTAATCAGGGAATCCGGTAATGTGATTCAAGAGGTAGAGTACATGTCTTACATGTGCAAGGCTCTAGGTTTGATCCCTGGTGTAGCGTGACCCTTCCCAGATGCGATCCTCACAACAGAAAAAATTGATTCTAGATTTCATTTTTATGGTCTATTCTATCGTGCAGCAAATACTCTCTTCATTTACTTCCACATTTACTGGGAACGTCTACAGTATTTATTGACCTTGCGAGTGATACAATAAAATTAAAAAATGAATTTACTTCAATACCTGGATCAATGCAAGTGAAGAGCAGAAATGCTCACAAGAGGCAAGATATCAGAGAGAGGGAACTGCACAGAAGTAAAAACCTGAGTCAGAGTGACGGATGGGGACACACATAAGGTCCACCCCCTTCTCACCCCCAAACGCCTAAGGATATTGGGAAGGACACTGGATTCCCCACTACCTGCAGATGAACAGTTAAGTCAAGATTATTTTATCTCAACATAATGATTCAAGCTGAGATATATGTAACTGCACATTAAACATGTGTATGTTCATTCTCACATGAGTATTTTTTCCCTCACTAAGGCATGAAGGCATAGAACAGTTATTTGCTAAGTATTAGGTTAGCTTTATAAACAAAAAACAGTCAAATCAAAATATTTAGGTTGAAAAATATCCCACTGGTCTGAAAGACCAGATTTCACCATCTAGTCTTAGCAAATTAACCAGAAAATTTCCATAGTTTTGCACTTGTGCAGGAAAGGCACAGTATTTAACCTGCATCTTTGTAGATATGTAGATATTTCTCAAAACATCATTATTAAGTATATCTCTCCACATGTTATTACATCTAATATATATTTGTAAGTAATTCAATGATTGTTCCAGATTATCCAGAGCCAATCTTTCATAGTAGGCTGGTTTTCCATCACTACCTTCCACACGATTGAATCCTGGGCTTCAGTAATTGGGAAAAGTCTGACAGACTAAACTAAAGGACAGATCAGCTCCTGTCTGTCATACTGGCCCACGGACTGACAGCTAAAACCCAGGCAGAAGACCAGTGGCTTTCAACCTTTCTGCACTTCTGGATGCACCAGTACCAGTCCATGGACTGGCGGGTGAAGAGGACTGTGTTGAATAAAATTAAAAAATGAATTTTTAAATTTTATTAAAAAATGAATTTTTTAATTTTATTTAAAAATTACAAAGGCCAGGCTTCTCTGTTCTCATTTCACTTTTTATTAACATGCCCTCAGAAAATGTGAGGTTTACTATGAGTCTAAGTGACACATAAAGTTATAGAAAGTTATAGGAAGTCTTTTTCAAAAGACAACAGCAAATATGAACCACTCCCCCACCCAAATCGCACCCCCACACACGCCCTGCAAATAGGCAGAGGGAAGACATAATGGAAACCTTCTGAGTAAAAAAGAGGAGACTTGAGTTTTCATCTAAGTGGTGCCAGGGTCTTATTGTGAAAATTTGTTCGCATCATCATTTGTACTATTATGAAGTAGGTGTGAGTGGCTTTTGTGAAGTTGCTTTCAGCCTGAACATACATGGAACTTAAGGAGACAATCAGGTGTTACGAGGAGTGGTCTATGTGGTGGAATATGCGCCTCTAAAGTTTTAATATGTATCTGCTGGGAATCTTTTATAAACTTAGGTCCTGCTTCACTATTTCTGGATTCGAGATTCCCATGTTCGAGCAAGCTCTGGCATAGGCTGCTGCTGTAGGTTCCCGGATCACGCTGGCAGAAGTAAAGACACAGAACAGGGTCTGGAGTATGAAGTCCCAGGGTAGCCCATAGCTTTATTTTTTTTTCTTTGCTTTTTTGGGTCACACCCGGCAATGCACAGGGGTTACTCCTGGCTCTGCACTCAGGAATTACTCCTGGCGGTGCTCGAGGGACCATATGGGATGCTAGGAATCGAACCCTGGTCAACCACGTGCAAGGCAAATGCCCTACCTGCTGTGCTATCGCTCCAGCCCCTATAGCTTTATCTTTGCTGAGCCTCAGCTTCCTCTTTTGCAAATTAAAAAAAAATACCTACTCCCAGAGGATGTTGTGAGGCCCTGAAGGAGATAGTGAGTTTCAAGGGTCGCTCTGTACTGTGAAGTGCTTGACAAACATGTGTTCTTGCTGCTTTTAGGTGACCGGGCTTTACCTTCAAAGGCTCCGGGGCGCTGCTGACAAGGCAGTTGGACTGATGGAGAGGAGATAACGATGCACAGTCGGGTGCAGTATTGCATCTGCCCCACGGCGCACACGTGAAGCTGTCTCTCCAGAAGCTGTCATTTGCTGAGCCCAATACCCCGTGTTAACTCCCTCCGCCCTCTTGTCTGCTGCTCCTGCGGCCTTGTGACCCGGAAAGTCCACTGGCATCTGCTGTGCAGGGCATCCAGAGACATTCCTTCCTCGCCCAGCCGTGGGAGCTTCCTGCAGTTTCCACAAGCAATCAGGGCTGGTCCTGGGAATGATTCTGCACAGGAAAGCTTTTCTCCCTGTTCACCCCCAGGGCAACTGGTGCCCTCACACCCTCTTGTCCTGTGCTCACTCCACCCAACTCACCCCCGGCAGATCAAGAAAGCATCCGAGGGGCTGGAGCAATAGCACAGCGGGGAGGGCGTTTGCCTTGCACGCGGCAGACCTGGGTCCAATCCCCAGCATCTCATATGGTTCCCTGAGCACCAGCAGGAGTAATTCCTGAGTGCAGAGCCAGGATTAACCCCGGTGCATCACCAAGTGTGACCCCAAAAGAAAAATAAAAAAGAAAAAAAAGAAAGCATCCGATGCTCCAACTCAGCAATGGGCAATCAGGCAGGAGGGACCTCTCTAGGACATGAAGGAGTCTGGGAGCCGTGCTGGAAAAAGCAGTACTTCGGGAGAGAGCCAGGAAACCTCTCCTCAGCCTGGGAAATCCTGGGCTTCAGGGTCATGTTCATATGCTTTGCCTTTGGCCGTTTTCAGCCAGAGATATCCCAACACTGTTGAGTGTCTAATCTTGTTCCCGATCCGCTTCGTGCTTGAGAAAGGCAAGACAACTCCTTCGGGTTCAAAGATGGAAAGGAAAATATCTAGCAGGTCTGCGTTTCTTGGCCACAGACATGCTTGGGCACAGCCGTCATTATCAGCCAGGGTTTCCTAACCTGCTACCCCACAGATAACCTTGGCATTTGGAGTTCAGGTGTGGGACGAAGACTGCTCTAAGCTCCCTGGCAATGCCTACCCCTTGCCCTCGCCTTGTCCCTGCGATATCTCTGCCCTTTCAACTCGTGTTCAGACACATCTCAACCAAGCACTGTAGCACTATAGCATTGTCGTCCTATTGAATTGCTCCAGCGGGCACCAGGAATGTCTCCATCGTGAGACTTGTTATTATTGTTTTTGGCATATCGAATACGCCATGGGGAGCTTGCCAGGCTCTGCCGTGCAGGCGGGATACTCTTGGTAGCTTGCCGGGCTCTCCGAGAGGGACAGAGGAATCAAACCCGGGCTGGCCGCATGCAAGGCAAACACCCTACCCGCGTGCTATCACTCCAGTCCATCTCAACCAAGCAGGGAGAATATGATACTAAGGATAGTTTTGCTTTTGTTCTGGTCATGTTTTAGAGTATAACACTCCCTTTATTTAACACTGGGAACAAATGGTAGCTAGGACATGCTGCCGAGGACTCTGTCCTTAGACCCAGTTCACTGTTTCTTGGGTCAGTGGTCTGCTCTCTCAAGAAGGAAAACCGTTTGGCACAGCAAACTCACTGTACATCTATTAGGTGCCGGGCTCCCTCCCTTTGAAAACAGAAAGATAAACACGACATGGGCACAGTGTGGTCATCTAGAAAGCAGGAAGCATATTTGCATCCCCAAGGAGATACTGCCTCGGGTTGCCATTAAACTTGTTTCTGCTACATTTCCCCTCCCGCCCCTTTTTCTTAGATCAATATTGATATTTTATTTGTCTTTGTTAGATTTAGATAAAGAAAGAAAAGTCTCATATCTAGTAATCTTGGAAACCTGCCTTTGAGTGTGACAACTCATTGTCTACTGATTTGTTAATTTTAACATTTATTTTTGTTTTTACTTTCTTTGGACGTGCTCTTAAATTTCTTTATAGGCATCCTTGCTGGTGGTGCTTGGATGATGAGACGTTGCTGGGTCAAGGAACCAGTTCAGGGTTACTCTTGTCTATTGCTGAGCTATATTCCCTGTCGCTCTTGAGCATGAAGTTCATTCACACTCAGTCTTATTACCATAAATTTCTTACATGTATTTAAAACTATATTTTTCACTAAAATGTTCTTATTGCAACAAACTTTGATGTGTATTCTTTTCATTATAATTGTCACTCTTGCTTGGTTATAGTTTTCACCATAATTATTTTTATTTTACATAAATTATTTAGAAAACTTAAAGTTTAACAAATAAAAATTGAATTAATTTTTTTTACTTAAATTTTATTTTACTTCATGTGGTCAGAGAAAATATAATTTTTGGGGTTCTCTTTTGAGACTTGCTTTTTGGCCTACTTTTGTAAATATTTTATTATCTGTCCTTGAAAAGAATTTGTATACTTCCCAAGAAGTGAAATTTTATATATGTCCTTTGGATCAAGATGTAATAGTTCTATTAAATGATTTGTGTTCTTATTCAATCTTTAACTCCTTAAGCTTTAGGTTTCTGAAAATGATGAAAAGAACTCAGCATTCATTGTAGATGTTAAGTTCTCTGTAATTCCATCAACTTCACTTTTTGTATTTCAAGGCTATTTTGCTTAGTGTTTGCAGATTTAGTTATTACCCTATCTTTCCTGTATCATATTTTTAAGTAACTATCCTTATTACCCTGCGATGCTTGTATTTTTTTCTTGCTTCAAAGCCTCTTCCTCCATATGTTAGTACAATTATACTTTCTTTCTAAAAATTTTTTTATTAGTGAATCACCTTGAGGTACATTTACAGACTTGCAATTACACTTTCTTTTTAGGCAATTTCACATTTAGCATTTTTGTGCCATTGTGCATTATGGGGGGAAAAAGTAGAATAACCTTTATTTTATTTTTTCTTATTATTTCTTTTTACAACTTTTGAAAAGTAAGCGGGAGAGGGGGCAGCAGATAGAGAGTTTAGAGTTCGGTAGGGCACTTGCTTGCATGGAGCTGACTCGGATTTGATTCCCAGCTCCGTGTCTGTCCACTGAGCACCTCCAGGAGTAATCCCTGAGTCAGAACCAGGAGTAAATCCTGAGCACAACCAGTGTGGCCCAAAACAAAAACAAAACAAAAAAAAAAAAGGACAAACTTTATCTTAAAGACATAGATGTAAAAATCATAAAGACTCCATTAAAAAAAATCAAGACAATCTGTTCCTGGCAGAGTGACTCAGGTCCCGCCCAAACAAAGCCTCACAGCAGTTTCTCCCGGCACTCCAAAGTGGCCGCCATGCATCCAGCAAACTCCATCATCTCAGTACTGAGCCCCACTGAGAGATTAACCTGACAAAAACTCAGGTACACGATGGGTCCCTGTGACTGAAATCTCCAGGCTTTCTGGAGTCCGGATGGGCTACCTCTCGGTACCTTCCAGAAGCCCCAGCAGTCACGTCCCCACCCCAAAGCCATTGCCAGTTAAAATTTTTACTCCAACTGAAATTTTAATTTGTACCACCAAGTTAAAAATTCTGGATTTGGAGCTGGAGTAATAGCACAGCGGGTAGGGCATTTGCCTTGCACGTGACCGACCCGGGTTCGAGTCCCAGCATCCCATATGGTCCCCTGAGCATCACCAGGAGTAATTCCTGAGTGCACAGCCAGGAGTAACCCCTGTGCATCGCTGGTGTGACCCAAAAAGCAAAAAAAAAAAATTCTGGATTTACTGGATTTCCTGGCTGTGTGACATCTCTGGACTCCACACACTGATAATCCAGTTTGGAGGGGTGTAATGCAGAAGCCAACCAATCTTAACTAACAAAAACATTAATTAGCAAAAGACTTAATTTGTAATAACATTTTAGTAATCCTTCATACACAGACTCCAATTTACACTAATTTACATTAATTTTCTTCTAGGGAATATTTTTTATTATTCTGTTAGCATTTTATTGGTAACAAACAATCATCATCATCATCATCACCATCATCATCATCATCATCATCATCCTGTTGATGTCGATTTTTTTTTTTGCTTTTTGGATCACACCCAGCAATGCACAGGAGTTACTCCTGGCTCTGCACTCAGGAATTACCCATGGCGGTGCGCAGGGGCCCATATGGGATGCTGGGAATCGAACCCAGGTCGGCCGCGTGCAAGGCAAACGCCTTACCCACTGTGCTATTGCTCCAGCCCCAATCATCGATTTTCTTGAGTGATCTCAGTAACGTCTCCATTTGTCCTAGCCCTGAGATTTTAGCAGCCTCTCTTTACTCATCCTTCCCAGTGGTGCCTCATTGGAGGTTCTTTCAGGGTCAGGGGAATGAGACCCATCATTGTTACTGGTTTTGGCATATGAATACACCACAGGGGCTTGCCAGGCTCTCCCATGTGGGTAGGAAACACTCTGTAGCTTGCCAGGTTCTCTGAGAAGGAGAACTAGGCTATACGCTTCCAGGAGCTTGGTTTTATAGGCTCTGGATGTTGGCCCTTGATGGGATTACACAGCACCGGGGGCAGTTTTTGGGTGTGACCACCTAGCTACTGGAAAATGGGGGATCTAAGTGGAAGAGGCCCAGTCCCAATCCAAGCAGGCTTTGAGATGCCAGCCCTATTATTATCTCTGCTATATTGGTTAATGTCATAAGAACAATAAAAATCAATTCAATGGACCAGAGAGATAGTACAGTGAGTTCAGAAGCTTGCCTTGCAAGCTGCTGATGGTGGTTCAATTCCCAACACCACATATGGTCTCCCCCAGATCCACCAGGAATGATCCCTGAGCATAGAACCAGGAGTAAGCCCTGAGCACAGCTAGACTAGCCCCCAAACACCAAAATACATAATAAACAATATAAAATAAATTATTTGGGCCTACTACAGGGGCAGACTTGAGGGGTGATTGGGAAAATTGGAGACAATGGGGGAGGGAAAGTGATAGTGGTGGTGAAATTGGTATTAGAATGCCTGTAATAAATCATCATGAGCAACTTTGTAAACCACAGTGTTTAAATAAAGTGTAGGGGAAAATTTTTACATATGTAGGCTTTACCTGTTTCATGTAAAGTAAGAAATATACTAGCACAGTTTTTTTTGTTTTATCAATGATAGCGATGACATGATTATTACCATAATGGGATCCAGTATAAAATAAAATTTAATGCAATATTTAGATTCCAGAGTTGAAAACTTAGTTTTGTAAAAGAGAATAAGCATTTAATTATATTTCGTTAAATAGTTTTAATGTCCTTATTTACCTAGGTTAAAATTGTATAGCAATCACAAATTGGTTTTTACTGATTTATTTTCTATTTGCCATTTCTTTATGGCAAGCAATATAAAGTCACATGTTATGTGACTAAGGGGGCACGTTGACGTTGGGGTTGGGAGGGAAACTGGGGATGTTGGTGGAGGGAAGGTCAGATTGTTGGTGTTGGAACACTAAGTGCCTGAAACATCTGTATTATGAACAACTTTGTAAATCACAGTGTTTTAATAAAAATAAAAAACAAACCAAAAAAATGATAGACAAAAAAAGACTTATATAGCAAAGTGTCAGGCTATCAACCAGTATGCTAAACTCTGGGGAATTTCTCTATGGACAACAAACTGGTAGAGAAAGAAATCAAGAGAACAATCCCATTTATAGTCATAAACAAAATAATTAAGTACCTATGAACAAAGTGAGCTAACGAGGCAAAAGTCTTGTAAATCAAAAACACCACAAGTCACCTTTAAAAGAAATAGAAGACACAAAGAAGTGGAGAGATATTTTATGCTAATTAATTGAAAGAATTCACATTGTTTAAATGGCCATCTCACTCTAAGTATTATGCTGAGTCAATGCAAGCCCTGTCAAAATTCCAAAAACAGAGAGCCTCCCGCCTACTGACTGTGATCCTGAGGTCTCCTAACCCATTTTGGCACCAGAGCAGATTCTTGCAGCCATGCACTTTGACTGCGAACTGAACTACAACCTCGTGCAGCCCGGGGAGGGATTTTTTTTCCCTCTCCACCCCATTTTTCTGAGCGAAAATGGCGGCAGCAGCAGCAGCCACGCGGTGAGAGCCACCCTCTAAGACCCCTCCACCAGGAGGTAGGACTTTCTTTAGTGACGTAGCCTGTAGGTGATCCTGGGAGGGGAGGTGTTCCCGGCGCGCCTTCCGCCCAGAGATGAACCGAGAGCCGCGGCACGAGAAGCAGAGCCTCCCGCCTACTGACTGTGATCCTGAGGTCTCCTAACCCATTTTGGCACCAGAGCAGATTCTTGCAGCCATCCATTTTGACTGCGAACTGAGCTAAAATATTAGAAACCCAAAACCGCGCGGCCGCTATCGCGCCCGCGCGGACTCAAAGTCTTCACCTTTACTAACGAAGAGAATTTATTAGATGATGCTTATTCAGCAGGCCTTATGTTGGGGAAAATTTCCAGTCAATAGTAGTGAGTTCTGTATGGAAATATGAAATGTACTCAATATATAGAGAGAATAATGGGAATATCATCAGCTACTTAGATGGGGGGTGGGGTGGGAGGGGGGTTTATTGGGGTTCTTGGTGGTGGAACGGGTGCACTGGTGAAGGGATGGTGGTTTAATCAGTATTTGACTGTGACTTAAAAAAAAATAAATAAAATATTCATTAAAAAAAAAAAAATTCCAAAAACATTCTTCAAGGAAGTAGAACTTATGTTAACGAGTTTTATGTAGAATTCCAAATAGCTTCCAAATAGCCAGATAAATGGAGAAAAAAGAATAATGGAGTTATCATATGCACCTATGTCAAAGTATACTACAAAGCTATGTAATCAAAACAGTAATAGTCATACAGAGTTGAGAGCCCAGAATTAAGCCCTCAGTTACATGTATCTTTAAGACTGGAAGAAAGCCAAGAGGAAATAATGGAGAAAGAATATTTCTGAAATAAACAACATTGGGAAAACTGAAGAGTCATATGCAAATATAAATAAATAAAACTGGATCACTTTATCACACCATGCACAAAAATAAACTCGACGGATGTTAGACTTGAAAGGATAAAATTAGCTGAAAAGACAGGCAAAACACTCCATGACATTGTGGATTTAGTGATGTCATTACAAATTCAACTCCCACAAGAAGGGAAGCACAAAAAAAATCAGCAAATGGGACCCCATAGAAATAAAAAGGCATCACACAGTGAAAGAAATTATGATAAAAAATTTTCTCTATTGAATTGGTGCTATACATCTGACAAAGATTAATATCCAAGATATATAAGCAACTGAAAGCTCAACAAAAGCAACAACAACAACAAAACAACCCCCTCAAAAAATGGGGAGAAGGCGAAAGAAAGATGTAGCAGGTAAACCCAGGTTTGATTCCCAGCACCCCATGTGGTTCCCCAAGCAGGAATGATTACTAAGCATAGAACCAGAAATAATCCCTGAGCACCACTAGGTGTGGCTGAAAAACAAACAAACAAAAAAAATGAGGAGAAGAACTAAACAGACATCTTACCACGGAAGACTTGCAGATGACCATAGGCACATGGAATAATTTCATCATCACTGGAAAATGCAAATCAAAGTGACAATGAGGGCTGGAGCGATAGCACAGCGGGTAGAGCATTTGTCTTGCATGCGACGACCCAGATTCGATTCCCAGCATCCCATATGGTCCCCCAAGCACTGCCAGGAGTAATTCCTGAGTGCAGAGCCAGGAGTAACCCCTGTGCATTGCCAGATGTGACCCAAAAAGCGGAAAAAAAAGTGACAATGAGATATCAACTCATACCTGTCAGAATGGACTATATCAAACAGGACTGAAACTATAAGCACTCATAGTGGTGTGGAGAAAAAGGAACCCTCATTCACTGGTGGTGGTAATGTAAATCAATTCAACCTCTATGGATACATCTCAAACAATTAAAAATAGATCTCTCATATGACCTATAAGTTCCACTACTAAGCATCTATTCCAGAAATGCAGAAAACTACGAATTTGAAAAGACATGCACACCTATGTTCATTATAGCACTATTCACAATAATCAAGATCTGGAAGCAACCCAAGTGCCCAATGACAGACAAATGGATTAAGAAAATGTAGTACAGGGGGTATTCTGTACTATGCCAACAGGTCAACCTATACATGCAGGGCGAGTGCATCAGCAGCCTGATGGTGCCTTCAGGCTTCCTGACACCCCAAAATTACTGCTGTGCCTTTGGCCAGACCCCAACAACGTGGGACCAAGTTTACCAAGAAATGAAATGGCCAACATCAACCAGGATTGTTGGTGCACTAAGATAGCGCCTGGAGGCACATTGTGGGAGTGACAGCCAGGCCAACAAGCGGGCGGGGAGCTAGGGAGGGACAACCGGCCCCTCTGCCGCCAGGTGGCATGGAGATTGAGTCCTGGAACCCACATACATAGGCCTTGCTTGTGGAAACTCTTTGGCACCAGGATTCCATCTGGACTAGGAGGGGAGAGTGTACCAGCTCCATCTGGGGTGCCCCTGTGAAACTGGCTCGGTATGGGGCCCGGAGAGATCTCTGGTTCTGTGGTGTCTTCCGGGACTCACTGCTGTGTCTCTGGTTTTTGATCTCTTTCAAGATTTATTTATGGTATGAATCTGTGAAGCAAGGCCAGTAATAGAATTTACAGGGTGGCACTGGAGTTGGTTCCATGGGAGTGACTGCCAGTGCTTCCATGTGTATTGGGAAGTGGGGGGAAGTAGCCTATCCCAACTTCGTGAAAGCCTGGAGGCTTCAGTCACAAAACCCGCATACCCGAATTTTCAGCAGATTATGTCTTGGTGAGGTTCATTCAGAGAAAATGGAGTCAGGCTGGGGGTATGGCGGCAATTTTAGATTGTGGAAGAAAGCAGCTCCTAGGGACTCTGCTTGGGCAGGCATGGGCTAACCTGCCCCCCTCCAATGTATCCCAGTCTGTTCAGCTATGCGCGGGTCTGAGATTAACTGTGGCTTTTGATCTCCTTCGTGATTTATCTATGGGTCTCTGAAATAAGGCCAATAAATGAGCTTGTATAGTTGAGCCGGAGGTGGTTTGTGGGCACGACTCCCACATACCTAACATAAATACAATGGAGTACTACTCAGCTCTAAGAAAAGATAAAATTTTGTCTTTTGTGATAATCTGAATGAAACTAGAGGAGAATAGACTAAGCAAAGTAAGTCAAGAGAAAGACAAATGCCAGATAATCACACTTTTATGTAGTATTTAAAGACACAAAACGAGGGAGCAGATTAAGTCAAGTGAAAAGAAAACAAACCCTTGGACTCTGACTGCTGAACCGAGGCTATGAGCACAGCGGAAGAGGGTTGAAAGGGTGCAGGGGCCCTCTGGACTGTGGTGAAGAAAATGGGTCCTTGGGTGGAGAACAGCCTGTGGCAACATGTTTTTAAGAGGTGTGAAATTGTATCCCTAAAACATGTCAGTCATGTAAACCAAAAATTTCCATTAATCTTAGAGTGTCATTTAGCAGATACAGTATATCTAGCAGAATTATACCCATTACGTTTTTAGTATTTTTATTCAGTATTTCTTTAGTATTTTTTAGATTTTTAAAGAGACAGTACCCAGAGAGGAAGCAAAAGTAGAAGGTGAATCATTTTCTCATAGTTCTCCTGAGTTCTGGCCCTTGGGGTTTTCTTATTCTGTTTATTGCACTTTTATCTTATTTAGTCACCTCCGCAGCCACCTGCTTGTAATAGCCCCAAATTTGTCCTGAGAACTTCTGTCCCTCACTGCTTGGTCCCGAGAAGGGCATTTTACTTGAGTGTTGATTTCCTTCGAAACACAGGAGGAATGTACAAACAGGACTCAGCACAGTGAACCCTGTGAGTATCTGAACTTCAAGTCGAAGACTTTGCTCTCTCATATGAATATTTTGCCACTTTGACCTTCCTTTCTCCTACCTTATAGTTCTCTCCATGCTTGCTTTTGCATGTGTGTGTGTGCGCACACACACACATGCACACACATGCATGAAGACTCCTATGCTGTCTTCTGTATGACATGGACAGAGACTATTTTGCTGAGTCCCACTTGAGAATTATCTACTTTGATGTTGGCAAAAACATAAGTGTGTTTTGGGAGGGGAGAAGTGGAAAAAAGAAAGTGGAGGTAGGGATTCTTGTTAGGTTACCTAATGCGACTGGTGAGGGGTAACCAGGAAGTCTTCATAATAGCTCACTTGTGAGTGCCCTATTTCATGTCTCCAATAGGACTGGACTGAGAGTATCCAGGCTCTCTCTCACTCAGGCCTCCAAAACTGAGTGCTACGGGGTTTAAGGCCTGGCAACTGTGTCTGTGGCCTGGTGGACGCTCTTGATAGATAAGAGGACAGGATCTGAGGTAATTCAGGGACCCCGGAAAACTTCATGGGGGGGCCCTGAGGTACTGCATGTGGGTCCTAAGATACTGCATTGAGTTCTGAGGTGCTGTGTAGGAGTTCTGGATGTTTTATGGGGTCCTGAGGTTCTGCATGGGGCCTTGAGGTATTGCATGGGGGTCCTGGTTTTTTCAGGAGGTTCTGCATGGGGTCCTGAGGTACATGTATCCAGGGGTACATCAGTCATCTGAAACCAGTATATGACAGACTAGCCAAAGGCAGCCCTGGGAGAAATTGTGAGCAAAATAATATATAATCATTTCCCAATGCCACTCTGCCCAGGTGCCGCAGGAGGGGGCGCTCTTAGGCCCAGATCAGAGAACAGAATTATAAGGATTTAGGGAGGCAGGGGTGGGAGTAATGAAGGGAACTTTGGTAGGATCATCAGAAGCATTATTCAACCTTCACATAACTGGAGGGTCTGCAGACCAACTCATCAGAGACTCCACTCCAGGTGGGGCCATGGGTAGCTGCCACTGCTTGTAGATCTTCCTCCTGGGGGAAGCGTAGGGGGTAGTGCTCTGGGTGACATGGGGCTTCTCAGAAACTCTAACTATGAACCTGTGCTTAGTAACCAAACAACTCATTAAAACAGAACGTTCCCTGCCAGGGGGAGGGGCAGGGTATGAGGAAAGGCTAGTGGACAGTGGGGTTGGGGTTGGGGTTCACACAATCATGGAAATGGCACCAGAGCTTAGGTGAAACGTATGCTCATATAGAAGTGGAAAGCTATGATCAAGGCATTTATGTAGTATTGAAAGCCACTGATAATGTTAATAAAATATTGATTTTTAAAATGCAGATGTTCACACAAATCCATGACTAAAAATAACAGTAAAATATTTCTAAGTAATGGCCTGTGGCCAATCATATTGATTATGTTGTTGTTGTTTTTATTTTGTTTGGGGGCCACACCTGGTGTTGCTCAGGGCTTACTCCTGGCTCTGTGCTCAGGAATCACTCCTGACAGGGCGCAGGGGGACCATCTGGGATTTGGATCAAACCTGGATTACTCACATGCAAGGCTAGCACCTTATATCTTTACCCCCCCCCCATCTTGTTTTCTTGATATCGGTCCTTGAGGATGGGATATAAGGCAGTGATTGGTGGACATGTCTGTACAATTGTCCACTATAAGTAGGGGACTGAAATGCTGAGAGATCAAAGCTTCCAATAGCCCCTAGTCCTGTGTGAGCTCTGTGTCCCCCTCATCTGCAGCAGGAACAGGGCATAGTCTTACTCACTAACTTGCTGCTGTGCTCATGCCCAAGGTGCTAGGTAAAACCAACACCCAGCATCAGTGGACCAAGACTGACCTGGGAAGATGGAGCTTGCTAAAGACAGCAGTCTTTTATTTTTCTTTTTGAGTCACACCTGGCAATGCACAGGGTTTACTCCTGGCTCTGTACTCAGGAATTGCTCCTGGTGGCGCTCGGGGAACCATATGGGATGCTGGGAATCGAACCCAGGTCGGCCGCGTGCAAGGCAAACGCCCTACCCGCTGTGCTATCGCTCCAGCCCCAAGACAGCAGTCTTTACCTAGTGAGCAAAGCCAAAAACACCTGATGCAGGGGCAGAAGTCTGCATCTGGGTGCTGGGCTGGGTCTGCAGCCCAGGGTCGCTTCATCACAGGGGATCTCAAGTTTTCCACAGACGGTGCAGCCAATCCCGGTGACTCGGACTCTGGGCAGACACTGCCCTGTGCTGTGCAGGTTTCCATGAGGCATCTTGGGGAGATGGATGTCCTCTCTGCTCTGTGAGGCATGCCTGGCCCTACAGGAGGACAGGGTGGTGGGGGGCGAGCAGGGGCGGTTGTTGGGGTGCCACGGGTACACGGAGTTCCCAAGAGCATGCACGTGTCACCGGAGTGGGAAAACAGCGCTGGAAGAAAGTATCTTAACCTCGGGTACGTGGGTGGGTCCCTTCCTCCTGACACCCGGCAGTTAGAGTAATTGGCCTGATTACTGATTACACAGCTGTGTGATTGTGCTGCTACGGTGAGGAGCGTGGGGGCTGAACCCCAACGGACTAAGCTTAGGGAATCGGAATAGAAAACTGGCTTGTTGACTGGAAAGCAGCACTGTACCTGGTGCCTCCCGAATAGAGAATTTGTAGGGGAGGAGGCGGGTGTGTGATGGGGCGGGCCTTAGGGTCTAGGGTTGGGGACTTGGGACCTCGGTGGGTATTGATGGTACTCAGAAACATCTAACTGTGGGTTGTTTGCTTACTTTAGGTCTTTGGTCTAGTGAAGCCAGTGAACTGCACATTCTGTCTGGTCCTTAGTTCATCTTTGATCCTTGAATCTGAAGAAGACAGCCCTTCCCTCCACCTGAGCACCTTTCTAGCCAACGAGTATCACTTGTATCACTCGTCATCCCGTTGATCTTCAATTTGCTCGAGCGGGTGCCAGTAACGTCTCCATTCATCCCTATCGCATGCTAGTGTAGTCCAATGTTATCTGCTCGCTCCAGGAACAGGAAGAGCCTCAAACCGTTCATTCAGGGTTTTGACAAAGAAGTCTGATCATCTCGTTGGTGGGCAGCCACGTGATCTTTTGACGTCCCGTAGAATCCAGTTAGTAACAGCTGGATTAGTCCAGCAGTCGTCTCTGAATCACAATACATGTCCCACCCATCTGATTTTTGACACCATGGCAAACGAGACAACGTCCCTGATTCTTGATTGTCAACGGAGGTCAGAACTCTGGATTCCTTCTCTCAGTTGAGTGAGAGGTGATACTCCTAGCATAGCTCTTTCAGTTCCTCTTTGGGATACCTGAATAGCGTTCTCATCCTCTTTTCGTAGGGCCCAGGTCTCTGAGGTGTATGTTAGTGCAGGAAAAATGGTGGAGTCAAAAAGAGGTGCCCAGAGCCGGAGGTTCTTCGTCCTCTTAACCACTTCTTCGATGCTCTTAAAGGCGTTCCACGCTGCTCTGTTCCTCCTGCGCAGTTCTGGCATCAAGTTGTTCCTTATGTTGAGTTCTCGACCCAGGTATGCATAGCTGCTGCATTTGGAGATGTTCGTTCCATTGAGAGCAAATGGAACATCAGGGACAATTTCATTTTTCATGAACATTGTCTTCGTGAGATTCAGCTGCGACCTTTCCACATTCGCAGTCGACGTCAGCCAGCATTTGTGCCATTTGGCTAATGTTTGGTGTTTAGAACGATGTCATCAGCAAAGCGGAGGTGATGTAGTTGCTGACCATCTATCTGCATTCCCATTCCTTCCCATTCCAGTCGTCGCATGACGTGCTTGAGGGTGGCACTGAAGAGTTTCGGTGAAATGAAACCCTGCCAAACCCCTCTCTTTACATCCATGATCACTTCCTTGTAGAATGATGAGATCCTGGTGGTAAATCCATAATATAGCTCGAGGAGGATCTTGATGTACTGAGTTAGAATGTCCTGTTTGGCTAGGGTTTCGATGACTGCTTCAGTCTCAACAGAATCAAAGGCCTTCTTTAAATCGATGAATGTTAGACAGAGCAGCATCTTGAACTCTCACGAAACTTCAATGAGCTTGGTCACTGTGTGGATATGGTCCATTGTGCTGAATCCTTTTCAGAACCTGGCATGGTAGTCCTTTGTCTAGTGTTCTGCCTATTCTATTCAGGATGACTCAAGTGAACAACTTGTAGACGACGGACAACAGGCAGTTTGGGCGATAGTTGCCGATGTTGTGGATGTCTCTCTTCTTGTACAACAGAACAGTCCTGCTGGTTTTCCACTGGGATGGAACCTTGCATTCAGATAGATAGCATGTGAAGTGTATTGACGAGTACTGGCAGTGGATTCTTCAGGTGTTCGGGACCGACCTTGTCTGGACTGGGTGCTGTACACATCTTTACCGATGAAATGGCATGTTGGATTTAGGAAGGGAGGATGTTGGGAATGACATATCCATCCTGCAGAATTTGGTATGTGGGCAGGTAGATGTGGCTGTCAAAGAGATCCAAGTAGAAGTTGTGAATAATCCTCTCCATTGCCCTTCTGGAAGATGTGATCGATCCATCAGGACGTCGGAGGGCAGTCATCTTGGTCTTACAGTTGGACAGGCGAGCGTTGCGAATACTTTTCCCAGCTTCTGTCGCATCAGCAACACTGCTGCTCTTCTCTATTTGAGGTCTTCCTTTATAGCTTCTCTGCACAACTTTGAGAGCTTGGACATTAGCTTGTGGTTGCCTGAGGCTCGTGCCAAACCACGTTGGCGAATGAGCTCAAGAGTTTCCAAAGACAGGTGTCTGTGGCTTTCCCACTCTCAGCATTCTTCGCGCAGTCATGGAGGTGCTGAACCAGTCGATCGTATTCCTCATCAATGTTGTCAACCATGGCATCTTCTCACGTTGTCGCAATAGTGCCAAAGAGCTCCCAATTGGTGGTCATTCTGGGAGTTCTCTTCTTAAACTTAAACTTTACAGACCTTTCTCCCCACTCTGTGAGGCAGAATTTTGCACAAAGGAGATGGTGGTCCAATCCCGTTTGGAATTTTGGGACAACAGCAACATTGGTCAGGCAAAACCTTTGATTGAATATGATGTGGTCAATTTTCTTGTGGAACTGTCCACCGGGAGACTCCCATGTCAAACATTTAGATTTGGCCTTCTGGAACTGTGAGTTATCATGGATGGTCTTGGTCGACATGATGAACTCAGACAGTCTCTCACCTTGTTCGTTCCATTCTAGGCCATGGGTCTCAATGTGGAGTTCTTTAGGCCAAGATATGACCTTCCTGGTCCTACCTTGGCATTAAACTCACCAACAATTATCTTGTAGAAGGTGTGGTCTTCTTTATAGAACTTCTCCATTTCCATGTAGAACTTCTTGATTTCTTCTTCATTGTAGTTGGATGTTGGTGCATAGATGACAAAGATAGAAACTGCCAGCAGTGAGCCACATCTATTCAAGTGTAATCATCCGATTTGGGTTGTTAGGCATTCGAATGAATCAATGCTTATGGCCAAGTTCGTGTTGACAAGGACACCGATGCCACCGATGCCTCTGTTGTTGCATGTTCTGAGGAACAATTCTTCTCCAGTGTCGAAAATGGCGTGATGTGGTCGATGCCTTCTCGTTTTGGTCAGACCAACGATGTCGTACTTGCTCTTCTGCGCTTGCACCATCAGGTCCTCGATGGATGCTTCCAATGCCAGCGTATATGTGCATTGAATGTACAGTCATTTTAGTCTTTCTTCATTTTGTCAGTCTAGCTCATCCCTGAGATTTTGTCAGCCTCTTGATCACTGTGAGATTGTAACCCAAACATGAAAGCTTGTAACTATCTCACGGTAATTCAATAAAATTTTTTTAAAAAGAGAGATTTTGTCAGCCTCTCCTTGCTAATCATTCCTTACGCTGCTGTATTGGGGGCTCTTTCGGTGTCAGGCAAATGAGGCCCATTGTTGTTACTGTTTTGGGCATATGAAAACGGCATGGGTAGCTTGCCAGGCTCTGCCATGTGGGCGGGGTACTCTTGGTAGCTTGCCGGGCTCTCCGAGTACTGGGTACAAAGTCTGACTCATGGCTTGAGGCCAAGTTCATGAACTCCAAAATCCCTGGGGAGCCATAAACTGCCTGGACAATAGGGACAAAGATGCTGCCAAGTGTGTCTGGCCTGTGGTCTCAGAGAAGCTACAGACACCACAGAGCAAACTGGCCAGAATGCTGACCCCAGCCTCCACCCCCATCTTGGCCCAGACCCTCTGTGATGGGAGGGAAGAGAGGCAAATTGTGTAAGTTGGGGTCAGATCTCTTCTGTGGGGGCCTCCTCTAGACTGCAGAAGGAATTTGGGTCCTGAGAAAGAGCAAATGGACTGTGTCCCTAGGAAGTGTGGTTCCGGCCAGCTGCCTGAGGTTGAGGGAGAGGACCCAGAGTCCAGGCGTAGAGCCCAGGGACAAGCCACATACAATCATCTGGAGGGGGGGAGACGACACGCAGCCCATGAAGGACCTTTCAGGATGCCTCATGTGACTCCTACACTTAGTCAAACGTTTTGTCGTTTCTAGACTGGTCCCCCAGTGTCCCACGAAAAATGGCGACATTGCCCTCCGAGCCTAGAAGATATGGGGCAGGCTTTGGGGTTTGGTCAGAGGTGAGAGAAAACTGCTTCCCTTTCTGAGTCAAACATTGAAGAAGGAGCAGGAGGACGTCCAAAGTGGACAAGGAAGCTTGGTGGGCATGTGGTGGCACTAGGCTTATTCAAGGACTCTATCATTCCTAATGCCACTGATGGTGTCTCTTGGCCAGAATTAATTTCAAGCCCCTGGTTGGTCAGAAACTTTCCTAGAATCATTTAAGCTGAAGAAGAAATTCTGGGAAGAATATGTCCTGTAAATTTGGGGAAAAAACAAAACAAAACAAAACAACAACTGTGATTCTTGCTGTTCTAGTAAGTTTATCACTCCCCTGTAATTTTCTTGACCAAAAAGATAACAAGCTGTGTTCTTAAGGAAGGACTTAACTACATCTTTCCCTGTGTGATCTCTTTCCTGCCCCTCACCCTTCAAAACACAGCTCTGGCAGAAACGGCCAGTCCAGACCACCAGGTCGAACCCAGTTTCCCACCACTTTGAGACTATAGACCCTAAATAGTTTAGGACCTCATCTCTGGGAAGCCCCTAATGTACTTGGACTAGAAGCTTCCACGGTGATATGTGATAGTTCTGCATGTATTCCCCCAGCCCCTTACTTCCTGGGGAGGTGATTGCATTCCTGGAGGTTCCTGGTATGGGAGACCAGTGATTGAGCTTTTCCCACCTTCCAGATGATCCCTCCTCTGGACCCTAAAGCAGGAATATAATCAGAGTGAAAGGTCCATGGTTAAAAGTGATCATCACTGAACCCAGGTCATGGCAAAGTCAACATCATGGCAAAACCAGGAATCTCTTGGTCTCATACACTGATCGTCCTCCGTTCCTCACACCTTCAGGTCCACTGTTTATCTTCCTTTCCCTAATCCCTGTTTCAGGAGACTGGCCACTCTGGACCACATATCGCTGGGCTTCCTTTTGGACTATCATCTGATTGTCCTTTTGGGGGATGAGAGAACAGAAGAAAAGAGGCTAGACTGGGTTCTTCTCTCTGCTTCAAAGCAATCATTTGGCAATTGTTCCATGCCTCTCTGCATATAGCTCCAGGCAGGTGCCCATTCTCCAGGTCTCTGGCTCTCAGAGGATGCTGGATTCTCTTTCTTCCCTTATTTCTTGGACCTTGAGGCCTAGGTGGTAATAATTTACTGCTATTACTACACTCTACTTTTTTTCCCTTTAAAGACCTTACCCACTGTTCTGTGAATTGAGCTTTCTTCAAATTCCCTTCATTCAAACCCTCGGTGTGAACTGTATTTCCTGTGAAAATACTTTCAGATACATCTCGATTCCTCCGTTTCCCAAACGATAGCACTCATATGACTGAGAGGACTCTCGATCACTGCTCAAGGTCTCACGGCCAACGCCTTGTCCCTTCCTGCTTAATGAGTCAGCTCACACTCTTCCTTCTGTTTGACCTAGCATCGGTCCCTATGGTGGTTAACATTAGGGAACTCAGGCAGAAGAGCACTGTGAAGGCTACGTCCTAAAATTACTTCTCCTTCCTAGTACATCATTAGGCATGGCTACTGGGCATTCTCCTCCCTGATGGGGAATGGAGCTTAAAAGTAAAGGAAGGGGGCTGGAGTGATAACACAGCGAGTAGGGCGTTTGCCTTACATGCGGCTGACCCAGGTTCGATTCCCAACATCCCATAGGGTCCCCCGAGCCCCGCCAGGAGTAATTCCCGAGTGCATGAGCCAGGAGTAACCCCTGTGCAACGCTGGGTATGACCCAAAAAGCAAAAAAAAAAAAAAGTGAAGGAAGAGGAAAAATAAAGACAGAAGCATGTAAAGGCTGAATAATATCCCAAACATCTGTCAAATGAGAGAAGTATATTTCTGTGCCAAGCAGGGGCTACCGTCCCTGGCAGGAGAAGAGGGTGGGCGGGAGAGCCTAGCCCAAATGCCTTCATCTGAAGAAATGTAATGACTTCCTAAATCTGGCTCAAACTCATCTAGTAGATGCTCCATGCAACTTCCTACGCACTTCCGCACCCCAAGTTTTCGAGCTGTTTGCTCCTCCCCTGTGGCCCACCCCCTGCCCGAGTCTCTGAGCACCCTTGTATTATTGTGCTCATGTTCTCTCCTCTGCATAAAAAAAATCTTTTGGATTCCTTTTCCATTACTGTGTGGGATCACATAGGCTATGACTTACAAAACTCTCTTTTTTGACCCGGCTGTTCTGTCAACCAAGTGTGAGCTCCACTGGGTTCTCTACTTAGAGTCTTCAGGGGTCCAAACCAAGGTGCTGGTGGCGTGGCTCCTTCCGGGAGACTCTGCGGGAGACTAAGACTATTTCCAGGCTTATTCTTCGCTGTTGGCGAAGTTCATTTCCTGTGGCTGCATGTTTCCTGGCTGGCTGTCGGCCAGTGCTCTCCCTCAGCTTCTTAACTCCACCCACATTCTTCTCATGTGGTCTCTCCATCCATAAAGCAGCAATGGCAACTCACGCCCTGCTCATGCCTCAGACCTCTCCAAATTATTCTTCTGTCATCAGTTAAATAAACAAAAGGTTTCATGGATTAACTTAAGTTTACATGAATAATTTCTCTTTTGCCACATAACCAAGAAACAATACCAGGGCTGAGGGACATGGAGCCCATCTTAAATTCTGCCAATCACGTTTTTCTCTTCTTAGTTTAAAAGTTACCACCACTGCAAAACCTTCTTAGTCTGTCCACCAAGAAATAATCCATCTCTGGTACTGCATGAACATTCCACTCAACTTCTTGTCACATTTTAATTTGAGAGTAGGTACAGCATCGTATTTAGATTTGTATCTTCTATTGTACCAATGTCTACCACTTAGTAGATGCTCAATAAATATTTGTGAAAGGAAAGAAAAAGGGAAGAAAGAAGTAGAGGCTATAAGGATCTAATGACAAGCACCTGAAAGGTGAACAATTTGAAGAATCACATGTCTATATAGATATCAAAGACACTTGAAAACTCCATGTTATAAAAATATTTCTTTCTCCTCTTACACTTCCTTCTCCTCTGTATTCTTCAAATTAAAATTTAGAAAAATTTGACTTCGCTCTTGCTTACTATCCCCAGGGGACAAGAACTTATGTTTTGCACCTTTGTTCCTAACAAATGCATAATATATTTATCGAAAGAAATAATTTAATAAATGTGTCCTAATTAGTGCAGCCCAGTGGTCATTCCTCTCCTATGGGCCGGGCAGGGACCAAAATAACAGGCTACAAAGGATAAAGTCTGGTGGTGTGGATATTTTTCTAATATCAGACAGATTTTTATCAGGTCAAGTTGCCAAGTTTAACACCTGAAACTTTGAGAAGAATGAGAAAAATCCAACCCTTTTCTCTCGGAAAAGTATCCATTTCAATAACATGGTATTAGCTTGTTTTTTATATTCCACCCATTGAGAAGTGGGGGTCATGAACCCATGAGTATAGTTCTTCTCTTCCATTAATTATAAGGCACACCTTTCTCCACACGTCAGAGCAGGCAAGAAGCATCAAACCCCGTGACTTGGTCCAGAGCCAGTTTCTTCTGCAAGAACTCCAAGATGGCTCTTTCTAGTCCCTCTTGCAAGTTTTGCACTTCTTTTTCTTCCTACTCCAGATCCAGGGACTAAAATGAGACATATGACCTAGTTAAGGACGTGCATCCTTTAGGCATAGATATTTTAAAAACTAATAATATATTTTAAAAACTAACAAACCAACTACGATTAGTTTCTAAAAAACTAATAACTGTAATATGTAAATGTAGAAACCCAAGTAGAACATAAAATTAGCCAAGAAGAAAAAATCTTCCTCCTCCCCAAATTCTTTTATCCAAAGTTTGTCACTCTCATCAGTTTCTTAGAAATCTTTCCAGAGAAAAGAATGTATGGTAATCACATTTAAACCCAATCATGGCACTTCTGCAGCTAGTACATCATGTAATTGTACTCCGATTCCCATAAAGATCATTTTGTTTCCTTTGAGCTATTAAGCCAATTTAGAATCATTTAGCAAAGACAATTTCCAGGCAAATTAAACTATTGAACCTGTTTACAGTTCATTCAAGATGAAGTGTTATTTCAGTTTCGTTCTGTTTTTCCTCCCTGTTACTGTGCCCTCTAATTTGAAGTAATTTGTCTGATGAAAGCAGTCAAGAAGTTCAGAAAGACTTATCAATATTTTCTCTCCAGAATATAGAAAGTGATAAAACCCACTCTTTGGCACTTTTCTGGTTTTCCCCAACTTGAGCACTCGATGGATGTAGCAAGGAGATAATTATGGAGATATTCAAATAAGGAATCACTTTAATGTTGGAGGAGCAGAATCTTTGTTAGTTATAAAATAACATCCTTACTACTTGCATTCTAATTTATCTGTTAGGATGTAATTTACAGCATTTATTGAAGTTGCGAGAGTATGAGTGTGAGTGCATTGTGCATTGTCACTGCTTTTAACGAGGGTGGAAACTTCCTTGTTTGTAAATAAAGCTTCAGCAGAAGCAAGTGAGTGCCACACATGGTACAACTGGGCTGAGCAAGACCTAAGTCAAATACATTTATTGAAAGAGATGTAGTGTTCTATATCAGTGCTTTCGACCCCTTTACACCTGTAGGACCTGTCCTGCATCTGGTCCAAAAACTGGCAATTATAACCAAGGCAGTAGATCAACCCTTCTACAACTAAAAACTGACACTGGCCCATAGACAATGGCTAAAGACCAGTGTTTTAGATATTGGATTCAACTTTCAGCAAAGGTCTCTGTCTGCTACTTCTGGGATCTTTTCCATATCCATCTCCCTTTCTATTAATCTTCCCTCTGTCTTGCTTTGTTTTGAACAGGGGCATACCCAGCTGTGCTCATGGTTTACTGCTGGTTCTGAGCTCAGGGATCACTCTTGGCAAAATTCAAAAGACCATATGTAGAGCCAAGAATAGAATCCAATTCAGCTGCATGCAAGGCAAATGCCTTCACAATTGTATTCTCTTTTTCTCTGGCTCAGATACTCCCTCTTTCTATAGCTTCATGATTTTGATTCTCCAGTGTTGGATATCATTGGTTTGTCCTTTCCCCCTTGCCACTAGGAGCTTGGGTTTATCAGTCACACCCATCAAAGTGCTCCAAAGTCACTCCCATTCCTTTGTTTATCTGTAACCATTTCTACCAGTTTTTCTGCTCTTCCTCTAATCAAACTCTGTTTATTGGTAAGGTCAGAACTTTCTAGGACACTGAATATTATAACATTGCCTTTCTCTCCTCTTTATGCCTTTTGAATAATTTACTTTAAAGCTATGTCCTTTTTGTATAGACACAAGAAGACAATATTATGTTTTTATAACTTAAGACTTAATTGGCCTCGATATTCCCTCCTGGGCATCTGCTTTCTCCACTTAAACCTCAGTTGCCCTCAGTTCCTAGCACCCCAAAGTAGGGTCCCCGACGTGGGATGGGAAGGATCCAGGGCAAGCGGTGAGTTATGTGCTACCCTGGCATCGAGATGGGCCTGGCCAAAGTGCCTAATTCTTAACTATAAGTTAAGAGCTTGATCATAGACAAATGCTGTCATGATCCAATAGTAATTATGAGACTGGGACCCTGCCAGGGATAGGAAAGACTGATCTGGCCTGAGCACTGTAGATCTGAGATTGAGATGGCCCCAGGAGAGCAATTCTATAAGCTTTAATGCATCTCTTATTGTGTCCATACAAAATAATTAATATTATGAATTCTTATATGTTTGCTGGCTGAGGAGAAGAGAAACACATTCATGGGACTCTGCCCTTGGGTGGATCCTCCTGCTGAAAGAGAATTAAGTCCTAGGAGAAGTATCCCCTGAGGGAAAAGAACCTTACCCTATTGCTGACCACACCTATGTGTATGCCCCAACCCCCTCATGCTGTGGAGATTTAACTAGGCTGTAAGAGTGGGTTGGGGGCCAGATCCACGGAGTCAGATCCACGGAGCCAGATCCCCGGGGCCAGATCCACAGAGCCAGATCTACCGGGGCCAGATCCACCGGGGCCAGATCCACAGATCAAGAGAGAGACCGAGAGCCGGGAGAGAGGCAGAGAGAGAGAGAATGAAGTAGGATGGGGGAGAAAGAAGCAGGAGGAGAATCAGAGGAGAATGGAGATGGACATGAAATAAACCGATTGAGCAACCAGTTTGGCCTTCTTCCTTCCTTCGACTGCCTAGCCGCCTGCGCGCCCTTTCTTTTTATTTTTGTGTTTTTTACACTCCAGTTCTTTAAACTATCATTTTTTAAAAAACATAAGGTAATTTAAACCTTAAATCAGTGTCCCCAAAAGTATGCACAATAAAAATGCTTTCCATTAGATGCTCCAGTGAATGCATATTTAGAAAACCCTCTATTATATACCTCTTGCTTGAAGAGTTTAGACACAAATCTGTACTTGAAAGGCCCTAAGAAGTCCTATGGTCAAGAAATCTATTCAACGTTGTTTCATTCAATCAAATATTTATTTAGTTGGTATAGTATGCTGGATGTTAATCTAGGCATTATATGTTAATCTGACATTATAACAATAAATGGGATAGACATGGTTTTTATGTTAATTGAGGAAACAGATAATAGACAAGCAAAACTTGTAATTTCAGATACTGTTAAAAACTGCTCTGATGAGTGATATAATGAGGTCATTGATTTTCAATGATATGGACAGGGAAGAAGCACTCTGGGAAAATGACATTGGAACTGAGGCCCAAGTGACAAGAAGCTTGTGAAAGTTAGCTTAGAGAATGTGAATGTCTAGGAAGTGTTCCAGGTAGAGAGACCAGGACATGCAAAGGTACTGAGGCTGGACTGTGCTTGATGTCTGAAAGGTGCATCTGAACTAGAGTGAAGGGGAGTGTGATGAAGTCAATCTGAGAGGTAGGAAGGGGCCAGATAATTTAGAATTTTATCAGGAGATGAACTGTCTTACCTTGTCATAGACTGCTTTTTCCTATGTACAAACCTCTCTCAACATTCCAATAAACTAGATGGCTGTGAATCATAGTCTGAAAAATACAGGTTTATTCCTCTTAGAATGCTTGCATTCACTCAGAGGAATTTAGGTCCTAAACAGGGACTTATTGTAACAGCTCTTAAGCAGAGCTGCAGACTTTATATAGCAAATGAAAGAGTATGTTCTTTTCTTTCCTTTTCTGATTTTAAATGGTAAAACATGCTTTAGTTCTTAAATTTTATTTTACATTAAAATAAACGCTGTTTATTTTTTTTAAAAAGTTATTCATGTGGGGCTGGAGTGGTAATTCAGCAGGTAGGGCACTTGCCTTGCACACAGCAGAGCTGGGTTCAACCCCCAGCACACCATGTGGTCCCCTGAGCCCACTAGGAGTGATCCCTGAGCAGAGCCAGGAGTAAGCCCTGAACACTGCCAGGCATGACCCAAAAACAAACCAAGAAAAAGTTATTTATGTAAATGGTTAGGCAAGAAAAAGATATTAAGGGCATCCAGATAAGAAAGGAAAAAATCAAGCTCTCACTATTTGCAGATGATATAATACTATATTTGGAGAACTCTAAAGCCTCTACCAAGAAGCTTCTAGAAACAACAGACTTGTATAGTAAAGTCGCAGGCTATAAAATCAATACCCGAAAGTCCATGACTTTCCTATATGCAAATAATGAGTGAAAAGAAAGCGATATGAAAGAAGCAATGCCATTCACAATCATGCCTCAGAAAATCAAATACCTCAGAATCAGCTTAACTAAGGAGGTAAAGGACCTGTACAAAGAAAACTGCAAATTGCTATTTTACAAAATAAAAGAGGACACAAGGAAATGAAAGTACATCCCCTGCTCATGGATTGGGAGAATTAACATTGTCAAAATGGCAATACTTCCCAAAGCATTATACAGGTTCAATGCAATCCCTATAAGGATACCCATGGAGTTCTTCAAAGAAATTGATCAAACACTTCTGAAATTCATATGGAGCAACAACCGCCCCCCACCATGAATAGCTAAAGCAATTCTTGGGAAAAAAGTGGGAGGCATCACCTTACCCAATCTCAAACTCTACTACAAAGTGGTAATAATTAAAACAGCATGGTATTGGAACTAAGGTAAAGCCAATGGAACAGGGTTGAATATCCTTACACACACCCTCAAATATGTGATCATCTAATCTTTGATAAGGGAGCAAGAAGTGTGAAGTGGAGCAAGAAAACCTCTTTAACAAATGATGCTGGAAAAACTGTACAGCTACATGCAAAAAAAATGGGCTAAGATCTCTACCTAACACCATTCACAAATGTCAGATCAAAATGGATTAAAGATCTCAACATCAGACCAGAATCCATAAGGTACATTGACGACAAGGTCAACAAAACTCTCCATGATATTGAAGCTAAAGGTATCTTCAAAGATGTAACACCACTGACCAAGCAAGTGGAAACAGGGATAAACAAATGGGACTATCTTAAACTAAGAAGCTTCTTACCTCAAAAGAAACAGTGACCAGAATACAAAGACTAGTCTACAGAATGGAAAAGGATATTCTCCCAATACCCATCTGATAAGGGGTTTATATCAAGTATATACAAGGCACTGGTTGAACTCTACAAGAAAATATCCAATCCTATCAGAAAATGGTGTCATGAAATGAACAGAAACTTTCTCAAAGAAGAAATTCGAATGTCCAAAAGGCATATGAAAAAATGCTCTTCATCACTAATCATCAGGGAGATGCAGATCAAAACAATAATGAGATACCATCTCACATCACAGAGGCTGGCCCACATCCAAAAGAACAAAAGCAATTGGTGTTGGCATGGATGTGGGGAGAAACGGACTCTCCTTTGCTGCTGGTGGGAACACTGACTTGTTCAGCCCTTTTGGAAAACAATATGGATGTTTCTCAAAAAATTAGAAATTGAGCTCCCATTTGACCCAGAAATACCACTTCTGGGAACATATCCCGGAGATGCCAAAATGATATCTGTATTTGTATGTTGATTGGAGCATTATTTACAGTAGCCAGAATCTGGAAAAAACTCAAGTGCCTGAGAATGAATGACTGGTTAAAGAAACTTTGACAAATCTACACAATGGAATACTATGCAGCTGTTTAGAAAAGATGAAGTCATGAAATTTGCATATAAGTGGATTGACATGGAGAGTATTATGTTAAGTGAAATGAGTCAGAGAAAGAGAGGGACAGACATAGAATGACTGCACTCATTTGTGGAATATAAAACAACATAATGTGAGACTAATACCCAAGGATAGTAGAGATAAGGACCAGGAGGATTCCTCCATGGCTTGGAAGCCGGCCTCACATGCAGGAAGGGGGTGGGGAAGGCAGATGAGATAGAGAAGGGACCACCAAGCAAAGGATGCTTGGAGGGCCTGCTCGGGATGGGAGATGCATGCTGAAAGTAGACTTTAGACCAAACATGAGGGTCACTTAATAACTGCATTGCAAACCATAACACCCAAAAGGAGAGAGAGAGTAAAAGAGAATGTGCCTGCCACAGAGGTGTGGGGAGCAGGGGAAATGAAGTAGGGGTGGTGGGAGGGATACTGGGAACATTGGTGGTGGAGAATGGGCACTGGTGGAGGGATGGGTACTCAATCATTGTATGACTGAAACATAATCACAAAAGTATGTAAGTCTGTAATTGTATCTCACGGTGTTTCATTAATTTTTTTTAAAAAAGAAAAAAATAAAAGGTTATTTATGTTATTATTTTATAGGTTTAAAATATTTTAATGAAAAATGCTTTTTGAATGTTGATGTTTTTATTCCATCCTAAAATGTTTTGCTGTGATCTTGGTTTCTTTATTTGTTTTTGGGGGAGGCTGCATCATTTGCTGCTCGAGCTTACTCCTGGCTCTTCACTCAGGAATCACTCCTGGTGGGCTCTGAGATCACCAGGGATCAAACCTGTGCCAGTTGTTGCAAGACCAACACCTTACTTGGTGTATACTACTGCTCCAGCCCCTAAAACGTTTATGATTGAACGCAGAAAAAAGAGACAGGAGGCATAAGCCAATGACAATTCTGTGTGAATAAAAGAAGTGTGATGGGGAAAGAGAGTTTTCTGCTATCATCTTAGAGTTAAAGATTATGCAAGTTCCAAGAGGGGGGCGGGTGATACCCCTCCCCACCCCAAGGGACCCGACCCCAGCAGCCAAAAACCTCCAGAACGCAACTGCCACTCTGCTCGTGGCCAATCTCCACAGCATCACCCATGAGTGAACCTTTCACTGGACTGCTCGGCCACAGTGGCAGCCATGCAACACTTCACAGGATACATCCTACCCATAGTCCAAGAGCACCACACCACATCTGATGGGATTCAAAGCAGGAGGCAACCAGCCTTAGAGGGAAATATTTTATTATTTCAGTTCTGCTCTGGGGCAAGGATTGGGTTCGGGAACACCCAAAATATGATGGTAGGAAGGTGTAATGGTGGTGGGATTGGTGTTTAAATATCAAATGTAATCAAATATTGTGAACTGCTTTACAAAATTTTTTTTAAAAAAGAAAAGATTATATGAGTCGCTCCTTAACCTCATAGAGGAATGAATAAGAGAGTGTTATGTTCCTAGTCAGAGGAGCTGAAATCAAGAAGGACCCAAGACTAGCAGAAGAATGTGACTTTGCAAAGAATTACTGAGAAATGGTATAGAATGTTCTGGCTTCTCATGAGCCTCTTAGCACCTGGACAGTTTCCCCATCTGCTTGGGGAGACTGTAGAAGTCTGTGAATCATTTAGAAGTCTCTGAGAGGCTAACTTTCTGGAATCTTATTTTGATGCCAAAAAGGGAAATGACTGTAGGAGGTGAGATTTTGGGGGAAAGGACTATTTCAGAGTTTAGTAAAGTTAACAAGAAATGGTTTCATCACAAAGAAGAAATCAGCTTCCAAAGCAAATCAATAACGTTATGATTTTTTAAAAGCCAAAGAACCAATAGGTTACATTTATTGGTATTTGCTACAGCTGAGAAAACTTGCTCAATGTTTTTTGTGTATTTTTAAAAATGTTTATGATAGCTCTGTGAATGAGGTGAAAACATCCTTAGTATATAAAGATAGAAATAGGGGATTCTAACGGTTAAATAAATAGGCCACATCGTTATTAAATGACAGATATGAGATTTTATTTTATTTATTTATTTACTTATGGTTTGGGACCACACTTGGCTAAACTCAGGGCTTACTCCTGGCTCTGTCCTCAGGGATTGGTCCTGACGGAGTCCAAACCTGTGCATGACTGAACAGACTGGGGTAAATCGGATGGGGGCGGATTGACCTGTGCCTGCCGCCCCCAGCAGCATCTTGCTTCCACAATCCAAAATCACCGTCATACCCCCAACCTGACTCCATCGTCTCAGGACGGACCTCACCAAGACATAGTACTGTAGCACTGTCATCCCATTGTTCATCGATTTGCTTGAGTGGGCACCAGTAACGTCTCCATTGTGAGATTTGTTGTTACTGTTTTTAGCATATCAAATACTCCACGGATAGCTTAACCAAGACATAATCTGCAAAAAATTCAGGTATGAGGGTTTTGAGACTGAAGTCTCCAGTATTTCACGGAGTTGGGGTGGGCTACTTCCCCCCACTTCCCAATACACATGGAAGCACTGCACTGGCAGTCACCCGCAAAACCAACTCCAGTGCCACCCTGTAAACTCTATTACTGGCCTTGCTTCAGAGACCCATAAATAAATCTCGAAAGAGATCAAAAGCCAGAGACACAGCAGCGAGTCTTGGAAGACACCACAGAGCTGGAGATCTCTCCAAGACCCACACCGAGACAATTTCACCGGGGCATCCCAGATGGAGCAGATACACTCTCCCAGTCTGCTCCAGATGGAATCCCAGAGCCCAAGAGCTTCCACAATCAAGGCCCATGTATGCAGGTTACAAGACTCAATCTCCATGACACATGACAGCAGAGGGGCCGGATGTCCCTCCACAGTTCCCCGCCCTCTCATCAGCCTGGCTGTCACCCCCACAATGTGCCTCCAGGCGCCATCTTAGCACACCAACAACCCTGGTCCAGACATGCCCAATTGAATCCCAAAATGGATTAGTGCCTACAGAAATGTCTCTGGAACCCAACCATTTGCAATCTAGGGTTCAGAAGCGCACGGTCATGGCACCCAAGATATTCAAAATGAGCAATGGACAATAAATGATCTAGCATCTGCCCCGGCAGGCAGGCTTGAATAGTGGTGGGAAATTTTGAGCAAAACATAATGCCCAAAAGTAGAGAGAAAGTATTGGGGAAATTGCCTGCCATGGAGGCAGGGTGAGGACTGGAATGGGGGGGGGGAATATACTGGGGAGACTGGTGGTGGAAGGTGCACACTGGTGGAGGGATGAGTGTTCGATCATTGTACGGCTGAATCTTGAACATGAAAGCTTTGTAACTATCTCATGGTGGTTCAATTTTTAAAAAAAGCAATGTGGAGTTCATGCCCAATTCAATCAGCTTATACAATGGCTGAATAAATAGAAGTACTCCTACGTCAGAAGAAGAAGAAGAAGAAGAAGAAGAAGAAGAAGAAGAAGAAGAAGAAGAAGAAGAAGAAGAAGAAGAAGAAGAAGGAGGAGGAGGAGGAGGAGGAGGAGGAGGAGGAGGAGGAGGAGGAGGAGAAGAAGAAGAAGAAGAAGAAGAAGAAGAAGAAGAAGAAGAAGAAGAAGAAGAAGAAGAAGAAGAAGAAGAAGAAGAAGAAGAAGAAGAAGAAGAAGAAGAAGAAGAAGAAGAAGAAGAAGAAGAAGAAGGAGGAGGAGGAGGAGGAGGAGGAGGAGGAGGAGGAGGAGGAGGAGGAGAAGAAGGAGAAGAAGAAGAAGAAGAAGAAGAAGAAGAAGAAGAAGAAGAAGAAGAAGAAGAAGAAGAAGAAGAAGAAGAAGAAAGAAGAAGAAGAAAAAGAAAGAAGAAGAAGAAGAAGAAGAAGAAGAAAGAAGAAGAAGAAGAAGAAGAAGAAAGAAGAAGAAGAAAAAGAAAGAAGAAGAAGAAGAAGAAGAAGAAGAAGAAGAAGAAGAAGAAGAAAAAGAAAGAAGAAGAAGAAGAAGAAGAAGAAAGAAGAAGAAGAAGAAGAAGAAGAAGAAAGAAGAAGAAGAAGAAGAAGAAGAAGAAGAAGAAGAAGAAGAAGAAGAAGAAGAAGAAGAAGAAGAAGAAGAAGAAGAAGAAGAAAAACAGGCCTCCAATTTGAATTTTTCTCCCATCTAGGCAGGAAAAAAACAGAAACAGCAGACTATAGGAAGAAAGGATGCTTGTGAGGGGGCAGGGTCTCACAGAAGGTGAGCATAGTGCTCTGGAGAACTTCAGTCTCCAATGACATAATGACATTACTTGGAAGGAAGATCCCAGTAATGTGGAGAAAAGGCTCAGTTGCTAACAAGTCATCTTGTGGGAATGAATCTGAACAGCAAATTTGTCCAGGAATGACAAGAAAAGTCAGAGGTGAGAGATGATGAAGACACTGTGAACTCTTTGGCCCCTTGACTGACTTTAATTTTGTCAAAGTAAAATGATATTTTTATGTATTCTTTAAATTTTTTTCCTTTTATATTTTTTATTTTAGTTTAGATCTTGGACCACACCCTATGGTGCTCTGAGGTCCAGTCCCAAATCAATGCTCAAGGTATTATGCAATGAAGGTGTTTGAAAAATGGCTCTGCCCTTTGAGCTATCTCATAGCTCCTTTGTTAGAGTTTCAAATTGCATTTCCTCAGTTATTAGTGAAGTTTTCTCTTTTTATTCCCATATATTTACTTATCATTGTGTTTCCTCTACTGTTAAATGCCTATTCTGTTCATTTTATGTCATGGTATATATAAACATATATATGTGTGTGTGTATATATATATATATAAATTTTTAGTGGACTTATAAGTTCTTTATACTTAACACTGGTTAGGTAGCTAATTTCTTACTTCATTTAAAAATGTGTGTTTCTGTTTTGGGAGGCCATATCCAGTGGTGCTCAGGAGCCACTTCTGGCAGTGATGATCACTGGAACTAGTAGTGTCAGAAAATGAATCTGGGACTCTGGCATGCAAAGCATGACCATTTAATAATCTCTCTGACTGTCTTTTACTCTTTTTATTATGTCTTTATATGAATAGAGTTCTCCTCTCAAATGCAGTCAGATTTGTTATTATTTTTCTTTGGTATAAGACTTTTCCTGTTTTATTAAAAATATTCCCCCTTCAGAAGGCTAGGGTGTAGCTCAGTCATAAAGCATCTGCCTTGCAAATGTAAGGCTGTGGATTTGATTACCAACACAAAGAGGGAAAGGAAAGGATAGGAAAGGACAGGAAAGGAAAGGAAAGGAAAGGAAAGGAAAGGAAAGGAAAGGGAAAGGAAAGGAAAGGAAAGGAAAGGAAAGGAAAGGAAAGGAAAGGAAAGGAAGGAAAGGAAAGGAAAGGAAAGGAAAGGAAAGGAAAGGAAAGGAAAGGAAAGGAAAGGAAAGGAGAAAGGGAAGGGAAGGGAAGGAAGGGAAGGGAAGGGAAGGGAAGGGAAGGGAAGGGAAGGGAAGGGAAGGAAAGGAAAGGGAAGGAACAGGAAAGGGAAGGAAAGGAAAGGAAAGGAAAGGAAAGGAAAGGAAAGGAAAGGAAAGGAAAGGAAAGGAAAGGAAAGGAAAGGAAGGGAAAGGAAGGGAAAGGAAGGGAAAGGAAGGAAGGAAGAAAGAAAGGAAGAAAAGAAAGAAAGAAAAGAAAGAAAGAAAGAAAGAAAGAAAGAAAGAAAGAAAGAAAGAAAGAAAGAAAGAAAGAAAGAAAGAAAGAGAGAGAGAGAGAGAGAAAGAAAGAAAGAAAGAAAGAAGAAAGAAAGAAAGAAAGAAAGAAAGAAAGAAAGAAAGAAAGAAAGAAGGAAGGAAGGAAGGAAGGAAGGAAGGAAGGAAGGAAGGAAGGAAGGAAGGAAGGAAGGAAGGAAGGAAGGAAGGAAGGAAGGAAGGGAAGAAAGAGAGAAAGGGGAGGGAGGGGAGGGATGGGGAGGGAGGAAGGAAGGAAGGAAGAAAGGAAGGAAGGGAGGGAGGAAGGGAGGGAGGGAGGGAAGGAGGGAAGGAGGGAACAAAGGAAGGAAGGAAGGAAGGAAGGAAGGAAGGAAGGAAGGAAGGAAGGAAGGAAGGAAGGAAGGAAGGAAGGAAGGAAGGAAGGAAGGAAGGAAGGAAGGGAGGGAGGGAGGGAGGGAGGGAGGGAGGGAATTCCCCTTTGAAATCAAAGAAATAAGTAAAGAAAAAAACTCCCCTCTTAAAACGAACTTTTAATTTTACAACAGTTTTATATTTATAGAAAAGTTACAAGAATATCACATAAAATTCTCATATACATGCACTTTATTTCTGTTTCTGTGTGGGAGGGATTTGTTGGAGCCTCCAAGCAATACTCGAAGGGCTGGGGACTCATGCCTGGTGACAAGTTCAATTGCGGGACGTGTGGTGCTGGGGATCAAACTCGGGTGTCTATGCACGCAGTGTGTGTGCGCCTTACATCTGCATCTTCCCCAGTACTTCTTACCCTTTTCATCCCAGAATCTTTCAAAGGATGCCTTATTACATTTACTCATCATAGGTCCTTTAACTCCTGTAGACTGGTTTCTCAAATCTTGTTCTTGACCATCTTGATAGCTATGAGAAAATGTAATCGAATATTTTGTAGAATGTCCTTCACTTTAGGTTTATGTGATTTTCCCCCATGGTTAAACAAGTTATAAGAGTTTCCAGGAAAACTCTTAAAAGCACCACTTTTATAATATATCAAGGGTACATACTTCTAACATTAGTTTTTACGGATGTTAACCCTCATTACCCAACTGAGGTAATTTTGGTATGTTTTCTCCAATATGAAGTTACGTGCTTCACCCCTGTCTATGCTGAATTATTTAGAAGGAAGTCATATGTTCATGCCACAACAAATGTTTAGGAAAAAACATTCCATCTCCTTGAAAAAAGAATATCTGTGAATTATTTAGAATCCTTTTATGCAGGAGAGTTATCTATTCTTCCCTACTTATTTACTTATTCAGACACCAATTAAGATTTGCTTACCAAGGATATTTATATATGGAATTTGGATGGTGGAAATTAAGTTTTTCACAATGAGAGAGGGTATTACTTACAGATAAGAGGACATGACTAGGGGCTGGAGAAATAGCATAGTGGGTAGGGTGTTTGCCTTGCACGCGGCCGAGCCGGGTTCGATTCCCAGCATCGCATATAGGATGTGCCCTGAGCACTGGCAGGGGTAATTCCTGAGTGCAGAGCCAGGAGTAACCCCTGTGCATCGCCGGGTGTGACCCAAAAAGCAAAAAAAAAAAAAAAACAAGAGGACTTGACTGGAGTAAACCAATTTTATTTCATTGAAAGTTTTAAGACATTAATTTGAACTCATATTTAGCCTAATAGAGGCACTGATATATGGATATAGAAATGGGAGTCCGAGAGATATTACAGTGTAGGGCATTTTCTCTGCAAGTGGCTGACCTGGATTCAATCTTCAGATGGTCTCCTGAGCCCTTCGAGGAATGAACCTTGAGTGGAGAGCCCGGAGTCATCCCTGAGCACTTTGAGGTGTGACACAAGGACAAAAAAAACCCCAAAGTTATAAATAGGTGTATGCACATGTGCAATTTATGAACGTATATTTTCCAGTTCTGTCTACTGAGAGGGTCTAGAATATTCCAATAACAATGAACATAGTTAATACCTAGATCTTAATTTCTAATTCCATTCCCCAATAATTAAAGGTCTTGCCGCGCTAGGAAGATCATTCAATGACTGTAAGTGCATACCTTTCGTGTGCCGGGGGCCATGTGAGATCCCCTAGCAGTGCGCAGCCTCACGAGCATCACGGGAGTGCTCTGGTGCTCAGACCCAGCCGGGAAGCATCACGTTGCTTAGCCTGAGCACTGGATTGTACGTCTGGCTTGCCTCCTGGGCTTCCTAAGCATGTCAAAGAGGACTCTTATACTATGACTTAATTTTTTTGTGTAGTAAGCAACCCACTTTTCTAAAATCTAAAGAGTATGTCGACTCCCTTGGCAACTTGAGTTATCAAATAAAGTTTAGAACTGGCTTATTCAGTTCCAAGAAAAACTCTGTGGGGGAGGTTTATTGGGATACATTGAACTCATAATTTAGCATCTATGTAATTGGTATCTTTATTATATTTAGTCACTTTAGCCAAGAACATAATGCATCTCCCTTTTTATTTTACTTCCTCCACTATTTTCTATAAAGTTTAATAGATTTCTTCTTGGAAAAACTTGACTGTCAGTGTTACATTTTATTCCTAAGAACTTTATATTTTTCCATAGTAAAGTGCCTCTTTTACTCTTTAAATGTTTCCACTATTTAGTTGATGATATATAGAAAGAATATTTTATATATTAATTTCATACTATCAGTTATGCTAAAGTATTATTAATTCTAGTATTTATTGTAAGTTATTTTGGGATTTCTATATAGGTATCACATCACTTTTGTGATCTCCTTTCATTTTCTATCTCTGTCAACTAGCTAGTGTGATGTTAAATGGAATTGATAAAAACAGGTGCTCTCTCCTTGCCCTAGATCTTGACAGGATATTTTCAATTACCATTTTTAAGTATGCTGTTTTCTGTATCTTTTATCAGGCAAAGGAAGTTCCAGCTCTACCAAGTTTGCAATATATTTTCCAATCAATAGTGAATGTTGCATTTTATCCAACTTTTTAAAAATCATTTATTTAGATTATCATGTATTCCCCCTCTTAATCTGTTAGTGCTAACAGATGCTGAAATTTTGTCTAAGATTGTTCTTTAGGAATTTTGTCTAAGATTGTTCTATATTAATGGGTAGAGTCAGTTTGCAATTTTCCTTGCTACTCTTCTAATTTTCCTTGCTACTCTTGCCTGGTTTTGTTTATTCTTATTAATGGAAGGTACATCGCATGCACATCCAGCGATGTTCAGGGCCACATCTGGCTCTGTGCTCAGGGGCCACCTCTGGCAGTCACATGCCAAGCAAGTATCTCTGTACTCTTTCTCCAGCCCTTGTCTGGTTTTAGTAGAAAGGTTGTGTTAGTTTCATAAAATAAGCTGTGCAATGTTGTTTCTTTACTAATTGTATGCGAGTGTTTGTACAAGATAGAAATGATGGGATCCTTGAATGTTTGCTAGAATCTACCACTTACATCACCTCCTGTGCCCCACCCCATAATCCTTGGCATTCTTCTAACTGTAATTCTTGCAGCTGCAAGCAGCATCCACAGGTGTGATCTGACAGCATCTTGGCATTTTCTCTTGCCTTAATTGCCCCACCTCTCTTCTACTTTCTGTTCCAGGGTTTCTCCACCACTGCTTCGAGAAGAGCATGCAGAAACTTCTGTCACCTGAGAGTTTACAAATGTGCAAGTCTGGGAAAGTTACCATTGCATTAAGTGGTCCTCAACTGATGGAGATTGGAAAAAAAGCTTTCCTCTTCCTTCCCCCAGACAGCTCTCAGACATCTTCCACCTACAAGCACTAAGCCCTGCTTGCTCAGAGGGGTGATGCCATTGTGCTGGTTATTCTTCCTTCCCTGTTTAACTATACATGGCTCCTCACTCCCAAAATAAAACATTTCATTTGTCAAAATCAAGCATCTACACCCCAGCTCTTGACTCAGGCTCTGCTTTTGAGGGATCCTAAGTCACATCATTTACCCCAATTCAGTAGTTTGATCTGGGGATTTCTTAGTGGCAAAGGAAGAAAATTCAACTGCCACTCCAATTCTTTTTCTCTAAAGCTTATACCACTATCTAGGGTTATATTTCCTCTTTAATAAGTTTTGGCCATTTTTCCTTTGGAATATATCCACTTCCAAAACTTCAAATTTATTGGCATAAAGTTGTCCATGATGTTTTCTCAATTAATTAACTTCCACAACATCTCTAGTTAGTTCCCTTTTAGTCTTTAACATTATTTCTATGTTTTCTTTCTTTTTTGTCTTCATTAATCCTGCCATAGACTATTAGTTATTGCAAAGAAGCATCTTCGACTGTGCTTATTCTTGATTGCATATCTTTTTATTTTACATTTTTAATTTAGGTACCATGATTTACAGCACTGTTAATGACGTGGTTTCTTACATACAGCGTTCCAACATCACACACTTCACCAGAGTGCTGCTTTCAATCATTTTCCCCAACTTATGCCCCAACAAACCAACATACCCCCCAATATACCCAAGTTCTGTCTATTCATTTTCTTTAACTTTAAATTTGAAGTCATTTGTTTTTTCACCTAATCTTAAATAAGATGTTTGGAACATTCATTTTAAGCTCATTTCAGGTTTGTTTATTTGATTTTTTGCGATCCAGCTGTGCTCAGGGGTCACTCCTGACTGTGCTCAGGGGACCATATGCTCAGGGGTACCAGAGAATGAGCCTGGGTGGATAAGTATCTTCCTCACTGTACCATATCTGGTCCCAGCTTGAACTTTTAACGGTTTCTACTAAAAGCATTTGCAACCATTAATAGTTGGACTCTGAGGCCAGATTGGAGGGGTCTCTTTCCTGCTCTAATATTTGGTCTGTGATTTCACTTAGCTTTTCTGTGCTTTCTTTTCATAATGTATACTTACTTCAGAGATTGTTAAGAAAATTCAATGAGGGGGGCTGGAGCGATAGCACAGCGGGTAGGGCATTTGCCTTGCACGCGGCCGACCCGGGTTCGATTCCCAGCATCCCATATGGTCCCCTGAGCACCGCCAGGGATAATTCCTGAGTGCAGAGCCAGGAGTAACCCCTGTGCAGAGCCAGGTGTGACCCCCCCCCAAAAAAAAAAGCAAAATACATTCTTTCGGTTGTGTTTTGGGATAGGGATTGGGGCTTGGGATAGAAACATCCAAATTTGGTGGTGTTTGAATATTCAGTGTAATCAAATGTTGTGAACTAACTTATAAAATAAAAATATTTAAAAAAAAAAAGAAAATTCAATGAGGGAGCTGGAGCAATAGCACAGCGGGGAGGGCGTTTGCCTTGCACGCTGCCACCCCGGATTCGATCCCCAGCATCCCATATGGTCCCCCGAGCACCGCCAGGAGTAATTCCTGAGTGCACGAGCCAGGAGTAACCCCTGTGCATCGCCGGGTGTGACCCAAAAAAGCAAAAAAAAAAAAAAAAGATAATTCAGTGAGTAAAACATATACACCACACAAAACAATGTCACATTACCAAATTCTAGTGAGGTGATAATATGTTATTTGCTAAGTGCTATTTTAGTTGCATCATGAGTTTTATTCATATATATTATTGTTTTAAGCTCCAAATATTTTCTCTTTTACATTATCATTTTCTTCAGAAGGATGTTTTAAACTTTCCAGTTGTAAAGTTTTATTCTAAGGTTTTGTGCTAAAGTTTTATTCTTACTGACTTCTGTGGTGTTAATCAATATTTCCAGTTCTCCTTCCTTCCTATGACCATTTTACCCTCTGAAGTCGGGGGTAGCCAAATGATTTGCTTTGGTCAGCGAAATGTGAATGGAAGCATTAAGAAAACATCATTCAGTTCTTCGTGCTCTCTCCATGTCCACAGGAATTGGGGGGGACATGTTGAGAGGCAAGTGCCATTAAAGCAGAGCCACCTGTGTGACCACTCCTCTGGAGTGGACTCCATACCTTGAGCCAAAAAATAGTCAATTGATCCAGGTTTTGATATTACCAGAGCATAACCTAGCCTGTTCTATTTGAAATTATTTATATTTTAATTGAATCATCAGTCCAATGTTTGAAAATGACCCTTTAAATTGCTGAAACTACCAGTTTTTATAAACATTCTGTGCAGTACTTAAAATAATTTACTCTCTAATTGTTGTGTGTAGTGGCCCTTACATGAACATTGCATGAAGTTTGTTAAGTGCAATCTCTATTTTCAGTGATAGTTTGTTTTCTTAGTTAATTATTTTCTTAGAGATGTGGGTTCAATTTAAACCATCCACTGTGATAGAACTTTTCTAATTTTTAAACACTGATTTATAAAGTTGTTCATAATATGGTTGTGTTGGATTTTCAATGCTCCAACACTAATCCTACCACCTGTGTGACCTTCTCTCCCCCACGGATCCATTTCCCACCCAATTCCCAAGCCTATCCCTTAACATGCACAAACAAATTTACTTCATATTGCTTGTTACAACAAAAAAATCAAATGCGATTGTCAGAAAATAGATCAATAAAAGCCAAGTTATTATAATTGTTATATTTTACAATGGTATCACTAAAGTCATTGAAATTTTCTGCACTGGTTGATGTTAGCTGAATCTCCTGTGTTATTGCTTTTCATTCACTGAGCTTTGTGGTCTTCTACACAACTTACTCATCAAATTTGCTGAAAGTATCATGCAGCCACATATGTGACTGCGAAGTCCAGGAGCTGTGAAACTGGGAAAATTTGGCAGCTTGGCGACTTCATGAGGTTCAGTTGTGGAGCCGAGCACTTATATGCCAGAGAATGTCAGGTGTGCGTGGGGAACGCTGGGTCTTTTAGCAGGAAGAAGAATCTTCTCGTCTTAATTATGAGAAGGCCACAGAATTCTCAGCCTGGAGATGGATCTACCTGAGAGGATTTGTAGGCTTGGTGGCTTCAAGGGGCTCAGTTGTGGAACTCGAAGATAATTTGTAATCATCCTGTCATTGGGCTCTAAACTTTTTAGTCTGTGCTATTAATGCATGAAAATTTCGAATCATTTTAGCTTGTGAGTTGTCTCATACAGCACATATCTGGAATTAAAAAAATTTATTTTATTGCCACTTTTATGTAAAGAATTTAATGAATTACATTGGTTTTGACAGATGTTATTGCTACCACTTTATTAAATGCTATGCCTTGATTTTTCTGTTTCTTAAAACATATCTTTCTTGATTTTTGTTTCCTTTACTTGGTTTGAAGCTTTGACTGTGTTTTTTATTATCTTCCTAGTGATTTTATATTCATTCTTATCTTAATTAAGCATGCAACTTATGAATTTCTACTTGTTCCTCCTGTATAATCCTAAGATGTTTAAATACTTTAATTTTAATCATTTCAACTCAATCTGTATGTTTTTATTATCCATTCTTTTAGTTTTAGCTAGCACTTAACCACATATACTTAGTGAACATAATTAGTTTTAAATAGTGTCTGTTAAGATTTTCCTAGGTTAGTATTCACTTAATTCTTATTTACTGCATATCAGATGGACAGACTAAGACCATTTATCTTTAGTTTGAAATTAAAGAAAATTGAGAATTTTCTTTAGAGAAGTTCTGTTGGTTGTAAATCCTCCCAATTTGGGGCTAGGATCTTCTTTTTTTTCCCCTTCATTATTGAAGAATAGTCACTAGGTAAAGAATTCTATATCTACAGTCGTTTCTTTTAGCACCTAAATGGTTCTACTCTAATTTTCTGTGTTCTGGCCCTCCATTGTTGATGTTAAGATGCCAGCCACAAAACTAACCACCGTTGCTGTGTAGGTAATTTTCTGCTCAGCAACTTTCACAATCTTTCCTTTCACTTTTTTTTTTTTTTAGTATTTTGTTTGGTGTTTTGTTCCCTTGGCTTCCATGAGCTAATGACATATTTTCCATGTTTTTCAAACTATCTCAGCCACTGTCTCTTTTAATAGTAATACCAGGTCCACTTTAGAGGTGCCGGTTGGGCGAGGAATGGACATGCAGTGCAGGGATCAAACTCAGGGCCTCAGGAGCACTGAGCACGTGCTCTACCACTTGACTTGTCTCTCTCGCCCTTTGCCTCATTTTGAGTTCTGCAGATTTCTTTACCTAATACCATTGTGTGCATGCACTTAAGATTAAATGTTTTTTTAAAATCATCACTGTTTAAAATTGGCCATTTCAATTCATAATGTCATTTAAAATGTCTAACCCATTGATAGCACAGTGGGTAGGGCATTTGCCTTGCACATGGCTGACCCGGGTTTGATTCCTTTGTCCCTCTTGGAGACTCTGGCAAGCTACTGAGCGTATCCCGCCCGCACGGCAGAGCCTGGCAAGCTACCCGTGGCATATTCGATATGCCAAAAACAGTAACAACAAGTCTCACAATGGAGATGTTACTGGTGCCCGCTTGAGCAAATCAGTGAAAAACAGGACTAGAGTGCACCCCATTGTACCATTAGAAATGAAATATTTTTTTCATGACTAGGGCTGAGGTGAAATTGATGCAACCTGGACACATACGATTCTTTGTCACTTGTTCTGATTCCAAGACTGCTTGTCCTCAATGTCCCTTAGTTGAAGGGTGTGTGTCATTTTAAGGAAAGAAACATGGCAATAACTTCTTAATTATCACAGATCAAATATCAACCAATAGTCTAATATAGTAATAGGACAGGTGATGGAAGGACAAAGCAGGGATTGTGTCTCCTCACATCAGAGCTTGAACAAGGAAGTGAATTACTATAGCGAAAAAATATCTCCTCTATCAGCCTGTTTGGCTGTACCAATCAGACAGAATATACCATATCACAACTGGCAAGATATGCCATATCAGGACAAAGTTTAAGCCTCATAGAATGGGGGACTCTGAAAAAAGGCAGATAATGCAGCATTACTGTAGAGTTTCAGTTCCCAACATGGCAACAGGTGTTAAATTATTTTAACATGCTCTAAGGAGCAACAGTGACAATGTTGATGTTTGCGTTTTGGACTCACATCTACTTCCTCTGGACCTAAGAGTAAAGATCCTGGAAGGAAGGAAAGAAGATAAAATGAGAATACTAACATTACTTCAAGGATACATAAAGCAGACTTGGTTACTGTAATTAATTAATACATAAAACAGACTTTGGTTACTGTAATTAATTGTACTGGGCCTACCATCCGCTCAGAGCTACACCGCAACTCCAAGTGGTGGTATTTTCATGACTCAATATCCAAATTACTTGCTTAAATATGCTCCATTGACCCATTCTCACACATGATTTAGGTTTCACTGGAGGGAAATTCAGGGAAAATGCATGCGGGGGAGTTTCGGCAACTGGAATATTATTCTTTACCCGAGGAAGGCCCAAGTTGTAGATACATCAGATGGTAATTTATCTGCAAAATACTTGCCAGATGAGGATCCTGTTGATAAGTAAGGCATAGAATTAGTGACGTAAACTGGGGAGCAGAGGAAGGACAGGAAGGAAATTTCTAAGAAGGACTTGATTTGTCCTGACAGAGAAGACAGGTAGGGAGGAGTGTTCAACGGAGATTTTCAAAAAGCGTAAAATGTTCAATTGAGGGGAGGTCTGTGAAAAAAGGATAGAGACTAGTGGTCCATGGTCCTTCACCATGTTCTTTCTGGACTGAGCAGTACCACTCAGAGGTCAGTCCATCTGGGAACCCTTCCCAGCTTCCAGGAGCCTCAAGTGAGTGACAAGTCCTCTTGAAAATGTGGGTGGTCGGAAGTTAATGGTGACTGAGCTTAGAATTAAAGACCACATCCAGCTCCTAATTTTCCTCAAGTGTCCCTCACACTCTTTCTTGCTGTTAGCCACTTTGGGAAGTGTTATCTGCCTCTCTGTCTGGCTTAGTCTGGTTGAGGGTCTAGAACATTAAACAATAAGCAGTGTGGTACTAGACACAGACCACAGTGAATCCTACCTGGCTGTTACCTCAGGTTCTTCTTTCATGGGCACTTGCTCTACACATGGCACTGTTGTAGGCACCAGAGGATTCGAAGCAGTGAGACATGATGCCTGCCTTGGAGCAGCCTCGGACCTTGCTGCTGTACAGACATGCTGAGTCTCCTCACCAGAGGAAACAATTTCTTACACTGCTTCTTTGATGACTATTTCTCTGTGTGTCCATTTCCCCATCTCTAATGTGAACATCCCGTTGAAAATGCTGTATGCTGTGTCTCTAAAGAGATCTTCTTTTACCAGGTTTTTTATCGTGAGCAACTGAACCAAGAACTAGAGGGCAGATTGTGGCGTCAAGAATTGATCCAGGTCTTGGGGCTGGAGCGATAGCACAGCGGGGAGGGCATTTGCCTTGCACGCGGCCGACCCGGGTTCAAATCCCAGCATCCCATGTGGTCCCCTGAGCACTGCCAGGGGTGATTCCTGAGTGCATGAGCCAAGAGTGACCACTGTGCATTACTGGGTGTGACCCAAAAAGCAAAAAAAAAAAAAAAAAAAGATCCAGGTCTGTCTTAATTGGCAGCATCTTCCGTAGAATCCAGACATGTCATTTGGATCTGTTCATTGCAACTCACCGGGCTGGGGCTCCTCATGTCCCTGACAGCTCTCTTCGCTTGCTGCCTGGAGCTGCTGGGTCGAGAGGTGGGGTGGAGGAGTGTGAAAGAGGCCAGAGGTAGAACAACAGTACAGTGAACAGGGCTCTTGCCTTGCATGGGTTCCATCCTGGACATCCATATGGTCCCCCAAGCCTTTCAGGAGTAATTCCTAAGTGCAGAGCCAGGAGTAACCCCTGAGAACCACCAAGTGTGTCCAAAAACCAAAAAGAAATTTTTTCTTTTTAATGAATAAAAGTGTGGGGAGGATTTTGAGCACTAGTATGGAAACAGTTTTAGTGTGGTAGATCTGGGCTTTACTGACACAGACTGACCCTCATCCCAGAGAAACGCCTGCTGCCTGACCATTTGGGGACCCTTTTGAGAAGGAAGCTGCCTGAGTCTCGGGTGATAACCATATAAGACCTGACACCTTTTGATATGCTTTTAAAATCTTAATTGATCCTTGAAAACAGCTTAGAAAAATCCGCTTAAATATACGCTCTAGAGAGTTACAAGACCACATCGTTTTTTAAATGCAGCACAAATTACCTAAAGTCTTCATTTAACTTCATCATCCTTTGCACACAAAAAATGGGCAGAGGTGGACATAAAGGCCATTTATCTTCAGTAATCAAGAAAAAACAAAACCCTGGGACTGGAGAGATAGTGCAGCAGGCAAGACATTTGCTTTGCATGCAGCTGATATGTGTTTGATCTGTGGCATCCCATATTGTCCCCTGAGCACTGCCAGGAGTGATTCCTGAGAGCATTGCCAGATGTGGCAAAGAAGAAGAAGAAGAAGAAGAAGAAGAAGAAGAAGAAGAAGAAGAAGAAGAAGAAGAAGAAGAAGAAGAAGAAGAAGAAGAAGAAGAAGAAGAAGAAGAACAACAACAACAACAACAACAACAACAACAACAACAACTTTAATGGGATAAGAGAATGGGAATTTCTTGATTAAAGAGTACAAATCACAGAAAACACACAAAAAAAATTTTTACACCCTCAAAAAATTCTAAGCACCAACAGCTGCTTGACTGATAACCCCTAAACAGCAAAGGATAAATAACCCAGACCCGAAAAGTCTGTAGGCCCATGAAACACACAGGAGCTAACCAGTAAATTATTTCCATTTGCCTTTTTTCTTAGTTTTGTGAGATAGATTTAATTCTTGTTCCCCATGTCCTTCTGTCCTCCTGTCCCCCCACCCAACACAGACACAGATTGACCTGTTAGAATCAATCAGCAAAGGAACCGTAATATCCATGTTCAATGAGATCCTGGAGCTGGATTCTAATGATTTTCTCAGCTGATTAAAGTAATCATAGAGCTTTAAGAAATAAACTAAGTATTACATTAAAATGTAATAGTCAAGGGGCTGGAGCAATAGCACAGCGGGGAGGGCGTTTGCCTTGCACACGGCCTACCCGGGTTCTAATCCCAGCATCCCATATGGTCCCCTGAGCACCGCCAGGGGTAATTCCTGAGTGAAGAGCCAGGAGTAACCCCTGTGCATTGCCAGGTGTGACCCAAAAACCAAAAAACAAAAAAAAATGTAATAGTCAATGGGGCTGGAGTGATAGCACAGCGGGTAAGGTGTTTGCCTCGTACATGGCCAACCCAGGTTCGATTCCCAGCATCCCATATGGTCTCCTGAGCACCACCAGGAGTAATTCCTGAGTGCATGAGCCAAGAGTAACCTCTGTGCATCGCCAGGTGTGACCTGAAAAGAAAAAAAAAGGGAATAGTCAAAAGGCAAAAATGAATTCAATTTTTCAATTTTTCCCACAGGATATAGTCATTTTAAAAATAGGTGGAAGTATTGCCATAAATTACCTAAAGGTTTTTGTTTGTGTGTTTGTTTGTTTGCTTGTTTGTTTGCTTTTTGGGTCACACCTGACTCTGCACAGGGGTTACTCCTGGCTCTGCACTCAGGAATCACCCCTTGAGGTGCTCAGGGAACCATATGGGATGTTGGATATTGAACCTGGGTTGGCTGTGTGCAAGGCAAACGCCCTACCCGCTGTGCTATTGCTCCAGCCCCACCTAAAGGTTTTTTGTAAAAAAAAACAAAGGCCACAGTAAGACTGAGCACTCTCTTCTCTTCCCACTTTTTCCTTCTTCTCTCCCATACTCCTTCCTCCTCTTCCATTCTAAGAAGTAAGAAGCTGGGAATCGTGCAGTGGCAAAAATGCCAGCCAAGAAAGCATAAGACCACAAGTTCAATCTCCAGTGCCCAGAACAAGTCAGGTGACTCTGCTATTTGGGTCTGTAGCCATCACAATGAAGTGTGGAATCTTCAGTGCCCTGTAGCTGGATGTGTGTAAGTACTACAACAGGTCTGTGACAGCTGGTGGACTCTGCAACTTAAAAATCATGTGAGCACTGTGACCAGGTATGCAACCCCTGGTGACACTACAACCAGAGTGTGCTTGATCATGACAGTTACAGAGTGTGATCTCTGGTAGGCATGTGTGCAGATATTGCAACTCAAAGTGTGCAAGCTCCGGTGAGCAGCTCAATCAAGTGTGTGTGTTGCCCGGTCATCAAGGCAACAATAAAGGGAAGTGATGGGAGGGATGGGAAGAAGAACTAAAACCCAAGACTCCAGAAGATATAACAATGTTAGAGGGCTTTGTTCATATCTACAATGAATACCCATTAGCTACTAAGCTAATATTTGTTGATTGTGCAGTATGTGCCAGGCACAATGCTAAAAGTCTTGCACAGATTGCTTCACTTAATCTCAATTATCTCCATTTGACCATTGACAAAACTGATGTCCAGAAGATTAAGCAATTTATTTACAGTCACTCAGCCGGCTAGCAGCAGGCAAAGCTCCAGCAGGCTTTACCACCACACTAAACTTTTTAACCTCACTCTGCACAACTCTCAGTCACTGGGACCTTGTAGAAATGTGTCAGGATCACCACCAAGCACATGTTAAGTCCAAGACTTACGTAAGGTCTAATTAAAGGTAAGGTCCTCACCAGACTCTTAAATACTGTCACTGTCACTGTCATCCCATTGCTCATCAATTTGTTCGAGTGGGCACCAGTAACGTCTCTCATTGAGAGACTTATTGTTACTGTTTTTGGCATATCCAATACGCACTGGTAGCTTGCCAGGCTCTGCCACGCGGGCTCGATACTCTCTGTAGATTGCCGGGCTCTCCGAGAGGGGCAGAGGAATCGAACTCGGGTTGGCCACGAGAAAGGCGAATGCCCAACTGATGTGCTATCGCTCCAGCTTTAATACAGGTTCTACAACTATAGAGGAAATTTTTCAGAAAGAGAGAAAGGAATGGGTTTCTCTGAATCGATCTTTCTCTCTTCTCTAAGACAAGACCTTCCATTCTTTCTAGAAGCACAGGGAAGAGGAGGGGCAGGTGATGGAAAAAATGAGACCTTGGTTTCAAAGCAGGAATTGATATCTAGTCAGTGTTTTGCTAATCACTAATTATAAACTTGGATGGTACACCCACGTGTGTTTTTCTGTTCTCCAAGACAGGGGTCTCCAAGGGAAGATATGCCACATTATCCAATGAGCTCATGAGCACAATATCAGTGGCTTCCTTTCTGGTTAGTTTGTATCTTAATTTTTTATTTATTTATTTTGCTTTGTTTTGAGGTCACACGTAGTATTGATCAGGACTAACTTATCACTCTCTGCTTAGAAAAAATTACTGGAGATACTCAGGGAACCATATAGGGTGCCAGTATTGAACTCATGTCAGCTGCATGCAAGGTAAGAGCCCTACCCTCTGTCCTATCATTCAGGCCCACCTAATTAGTTTTTATCTAAAATGATTAAATTTTGGATCGGAGATACTGTTAAATGGTCTGTAGCTTATATTTTGTGCACAGGGGTTCCAGGTTTTTTTTTTTTTTTTGCTTTTTGGGTCACACCTGGCGATGCACAGGGGTTACTCCTGGCTCTGCACTCAGGAATTACCCCTGGCAGTGCTCAGGGGACCATATGGGATGCTGGGATTTGAACCCGGGTTGGCCGCGTGCAAGGCAAACGCCCTACCCGCTGTGCTATCACTCCAGCCCCGGGTTCCAGGTTTGAATCCTGGCAATCCGTAGTCTTATAAGCACTGTTGGGAGAGACTCCTGAGCACTGAGATGGGAATAGCCCTTGAGCATGGTAGAATAGGGCAAAAAATAAAAAATATTAGCTTTGATTATGTTTCATAAGTCAACAGAGATCCTAATATCAGGCTGTTATGTGTGAAGCACACAAGACACTTGAAAGGGAAGGAGTGCCAGGGAGGTCAGTAAAAGTTTTAGGCCTGGGGAGGTAGTTCAGAGGTCAGGGGCACATGCCTTCCACGCACCAGGCCGTGGTCCTGCCTGTCCATGCCTCATAGATCCAACCTTCATGGCCCTTGAACACCTCTGGGGTGGTCTTGCTGGGCCCCAGAACTTCTGTACTGAGAAACACAACTTCACAGCACTGAAGCATTGAGCCAGCTGGCCCAGCTGGCCAAGTATTTCCAGGTAAGACCCTGGGATGCCCTGAGAACTGCTTGGTACCTCTCCTGCCTGCATGTTTCAGAAGTATCAAGAGCCTTCTTTGAAATGTAAATTTTCATTCCTTGATGGTCATGATAATAAACTGTCTCATGTGACTTGAAAAATGCACTAGATCATTAGGAAGAAATTTTAAACCCCTATTCATATATGAAGTGACAAAATTTTTGACCAATAAAATTTTATAATAAGAAAAAATACTCAGAAGATGTCCTCTTGGAGTGCCCGGCAAGTTACCAAGAGTATCCTGCCCGCACGGCAAAGCCTGGCAAGCTACCTATGGCGTATTCGATATGCCAAAAACAGTAACAACAAGTTTCACACTGGAGACGTGACTGGTACCCGCTCGAGCAAAACCAATGAGAAACAGGAGGACAGTGCTACAGTGCAATTTAGAAGATGTTAAATGTGTGCATGATGCAAAGCCACATGGCACGTCCTCACCATTTAGTCCACAGCAAGCCCTGTTGAAAGTGGGGGATAACAGCACAGACACCCTTTTCCACAATGACAACTTCTTTAGTGACATAGGTCAAGGAGATAAGTAGATGAAGTTGGGCATCTGTGAGTCCCAGACCAGAGACAAAGAAGAATTGGTGAGAATAATCACATCTTCTGCCGGTAGACGCTAGGAGATGGCAGTGCAACACGTGCCTGTGATGCTGATGGAATGGCCTTCCTGTTCTTTAGAGAAAGAATCATGTCCAGGATGGGACTGTGGGACTTCTGTGCACTGATATGAATAAAAGGAGATAATGCACCATGTCGTCCATGGATACCGTCTTCTGGGGAAAGGGGACCTTCTCTGACAATAATCAACTTTGCCCTACTGGCCTCTTATATGGTAAAAAGACCCCTACTACACTCAACTAATATTGGAAGAGACTCAGTGATGGGCCTCATTCCCCTGACCCTGAAAGAGCCTCCAGTGTGGCTGTTGGGAAGGATAAAAGTAAAGAGAGGCTGCTAAAATCTCAGGACTAGAACAAATGGATACATTACTGGCGCCCGCTCGAGCAAATCAATGAACAACGGGATGACAGTGATACAGCTATACTACACTCAACTACTCCCCGGAATCTGCTTCCACTCGGCAAGTCCCTCCATGGGTCTCCTCAGGAGGCTAACCCACAGGACACTCTTTCCTAGAGGACAGAAAGGTTTGCTCAGAGGTTGGAACAGAAGGGCCCCTTCATCTCCTACTAGAGGGATCGTAACTGTGCAACTTCAAACATCTTAGGCAGTAGGAGGAAAGGACCCCATAATTCTAATTTCTTCAGCTAATCTCTATGGTTGGGATTGGAGCCTTACGAGTCATCATCATTGCGTGCTGGGGTTTGGATGGGAGCCCAGCAAATACCTGGGAGCCTGAGAAAGCTCTGGAGCTGCCTCTGCTTGGAGAGGCAGGTGGGAGTCTACAGTTTCCTCCTTCAGGCCCCTAGGCTCTGCTTTCCCATGCCAGCAGACGCTGTGTGCGGGCCAGCCGACTAGCCGCCTGGGGCTTGAGGATGTGGGAGCAGGTGGGGGAGACATGCCAAGAGCCCCGAGGATGGAGACATGAGCTGGGCTGGTGGGAATGGGGCCCTGGAGCCAGATAAATTTGGATTGAAGAACCACTCGTGGCTACTACTTGTTCTAGCAAATTGGGTCTGCAGACACTCACTTTTTTTTTCATTTGGGGGTACATCCGGCAATGCATAGATGCATAGGGGTTACTCCTGGCTCATGCACTCAGGAATTCCTCCCAGTGGTTCTTGGGGGACCATATGGAACACTGGGAATCGAACCCGGGTGGGCCGCGTGCAAGGCAAACGCCCTACCCGTTGTGCTATCACTCCAGCCACAGACACTCACTTCTTATAGCAGTGCAGAGCTGTCCTATTTGGAAGAAGCTGGGATTTCCGAGATGCTGTAAAGTTTCCCAAGGTTTAAAGAACCTCTAAATCTGAACAAAGTGGGGGTATGATAAAATAACATCTGACTTAGGTCATAAAGGAAAACCATTGGAAAGATACACATTGCTTCAGTGACCACATGAATTTGAAAATAGAATCCTCCAAATCTCTGGGATTTTCTGTGGTTCTAAGGGTATCCTGTATAAGCAGTGTTGGTTTCTCAAAGCTCTTTCCAGGCGGGGAGCTAATACAGCAGGCATGGTACTTGTCTTGTATACTGAGGACCCAGGTTTGCTCTCTGGACATCCCATACGGTTCCCCAAGCACTGCCAAAAGTGATTCCTGAGTGCAGAGTCAGGAGTGACCCCTGAGCATCGCCTAGTGTGAAGTAACGCTCCCCACACGCTCGCACACACACACCACAAAAAGTTTCCTGTGAACCAAAAGTTATAGATTCTAAAGGAGGGAATCCCAAGGTGAGATGAACTTTTTTAAATTTCAGGTCACAATCCATTGTGTATTCTGAAATCAATTTTTGTGGATACTCGAAAGAAAGACAGGAAGGAAGGAAGGAAGGATGGAAGGAAGGAAGGAAGGAAGGAAGGAAGGAAGGAAGGAAGGAAGGAAGGAAGGAAGGAAGGAAGGAAGGAAGGAAGGAAGGAAGGAAGGAAGGAAGGAAGGAAGGAAGAAGGGAGGGAGGGAGGGAGGGAGGGAGGGAGGGAAGGAAAGAAGGAAGGAAGGAAGGAAGGAAGGAAGGAAGGAAGGAAGGAAGGAAGGAAGGAAGGAAGGAAGGAAGGAAGGAAGGAAGGAAGGAAGGAAGGAAGGAAGGAGGGAGGGAGGGAGGGAGGGAGGGAGGAAGGAAGGAAGACATCTGACATAGAGAGAACAATTCTAACATGGGTTAAATTTTCTGGATTATTTTAAGTCTTTAAAACAAGATAACTACCTGAAAGGCTTTTTGGTTTCTGTTTTTCTGAAGCCAATTCTGTCTCTGTAGAAAAGGAAACCCCATACGTGGAGGGTGAGATGCATCCTGGGGCCTGATTGCAAGCCTGTGCAAGACACCCACTGGCTCCTGGATCCCAGCGGAGATGCCAAAAGGCTGGCTACTGCCTTTCTCCAGTTTTTAAATCAAACGCCGCGGGAGTGGCTGAAGCCAGACACCTCTGGTATCTTTCACCCCAGGTAAGTCACACTTCGAGGGCCTCTTTTCTTTTGCAATAGACTGTTGCAGGTGCCTTGCACATAAAAATGCGAGTCGATGTCCCCTAAGGTTATTTTTCAAAGATAAATACAAACAAGAATCACATATGAAACATCCTAAAATGACCACCTCACACAGAGACAAGTGTCATTGTCACTGTCACTGCTATCCCGTTGCTCATCGATTTGCTCAAGCGGGCACCAGTAACGTCTCCATTGTGAGACTTGTTACTGTTTTTGGCATATTGAATATGCCACGGGTAGCTTGCCAGGCTCTGCCATGTGGGCAGGATACTCTCGGTAGCTTGCCAGGCTCTCCGAGAGGGGTAGAGGAATCAAATCTGGGTGGCCGCCTGCAAGGCAAACGCCCTACCCACTGTGCTACAGAATACAAAAAATCATTAGCTCTGGGGGCAGGGGGCGGGGGTGGGGGTCAGAGAACATTCATGAGGTTCAAGTATATACAGAAATCAAGTGAGAGTTTAAAGTTGTTGTGTCTCATTCAAAATAATAAAAGCAACCAGTGCTGGCATGGATGTGGGGGAAAAGGGACGCTCTTTCACTATTGGTGGGAATGACGACTGGTCCAGTCTTTCTGGAAAACAATATGGACAGTCCTTCAAAAACTAAAAATTGAGCTTCCATGTGACCCCGAAATACCACTTCTGGGAATATATCCCGAGGATGCAGAAAAGCACAGTAGAAATGACATCTGTACCTATATGTTCATTGCAGCACTGTTCACAATAGCCAAAATATGGAAACAACCCCAGTACCCTAAAACAGATGACTAGTTAAAGAAACTTGGGTACATCTACACAATGGAATACTATGCAGCTGTTAGGAGAGATGAAGTCATGAAATTTGCTTATAAATGGATAGACATGGAGAGTATCATGCTAAGTGAAGTTAGTCAGAAAGAGAGGGACAGACATAGAAGGACTGCACTAATTTGTGGAGTATAAAATAACATCACATGAGGCTGACACCCAAGGACAGTAGATACAAGGGCCAGGAGGATGCCCCATAGCTGGAAGCCTGCTTCATGAGCGGAGGGGAGAAGGCAGGTGGAATAGAGAAGGGATCACTAAGAAAATGATGGCTGGAGGAACCAGTTGGGATGGGAGATGCATGCCGAAAGTAGATAATGGACCAAGCATGATGACCTCTCTGTGTCTGTGTTGCAAGCCATAATGCCCAAA